>NC_091064.1:210027322-210341488 GCF_000393655.2 Nicotiana sylvestris
TATGAGATTATATGCCCTCACGAGACATTGCCGGCAGCTACACCATGAATCCTCTACATGAGGCTGCCATCATAACGCAATGTGAGGCGCAGAGGGGTGATTATATAGCCAAGGCATATAGGTAACAATACCGGTGCTATTGTCCCCCTTATTTGTACTGTTCCTAATTGTTGTATTTTCTGTTCTTTTTTTTTTTAATTAATAAAAAAAAAATAGCCCTAGGCGATTGCCTAGCGGATTGCTGAAAAAAAAAAATCTAATCTAGCAGTCTAGTTAATTTCTAAGTCCCCGGCAACAATGCCAAAAACTTGTTGCTCCCAAACGCACACGCAAGTATACGTGGTCGACAAGTAATATAGGATTGTAAGTTCAGATATCGTACCCACGAGGACTTGTGATTAACTATCAACTAAATTAAACCAAACAATTATTCTATTCAAGCGATCCTAAAGTATGAATATTTTACTAAAATTTAATCTAGAATAACAAACAAGGAGAACAAAGAAAAGAACGACAAGCTTAACGACGAATTCAATATGGGTGAATATTCTAGAGAATCCCGTTGAATTTTTCACTTAAATCGTCTAATTAATTTATCTGGTTTATTGGTTGACAGAGTTAGTATTGCTCGTAGGCTTCTCCCGAAGTACAACTCGCCTATTCAAGCTAACCTAATGCCTATATTCCTATGGAATTAGAATTAACAAGAACGCATTAATAATTCCCGTATGGTAACCAAGCAAGGTGATTAGGTATATTCCTATCCTAACCACAAATCCGCCCCCCCTCCTCCTCAGAGTTAATCTTGCTCTACTCAATCTTATATGCAATCTAGAATTCCCTCTCCCAAGTTCAATCCTAGATTCGTAGATAGTATTCAATTGGTGATCAAGCATATGATAAAATAATAAGAACAATTCAAGCTTCAAACTACAACGTTCATGTAGCACCCAAAACTCTAGCACAAATAAACTATGAAACTAAAAGAAGAAAAGAGAAGAAAAACTAGTTAGAAGCCTCCTCCAAGCGTGGTGTGTGTTTCTCCACGTCAATTCTCTCCAAAATAGTCTCCCTTGGTCTCAGGTCTGTCCAAAGTCGTCAAAATAGCGTTTTTATATGTATTTATACCAAGTAGGGTTGGACCCAGACGAAAACACCTTCTCCCGTGCGAAATAGGACTCTGGCTCTATAAATTTTGTACAGCCGTGCCGCACCCTGCGCCGCGCCATGCGGCGCGCTAATGGAGTTTATCAGCAGCCTCAACCTTTCGCATCAGGCATCATTTTACACTGCTACGCCGCGCCTTGCGGCGTCCCATGCGGCGCGGCAGTGTAATTTTCTCATAGTGAACTTATTTCGTCCTCTTTTAACATCCGGACTTGGTACACGACCTCCGAACACGGTCCCGGCTTAATGTCTTGGGCTTTTACTCAGACTTCAAAGCTCCAAATCACTTGAATTCATTCCATAACGCCTACATAGATCGGAATCACTCCTACAAGGCATAAAACACATATTTAGTGCAAAACACTAGCGATTAAAGCTCAAACTCAATTAAAGTACAGTAACTTAGAGTGTAATAAGCGACTAAAATACACAATTATAGTCTATCATCAACGAGAATCTTTTTAACGAGGTGGCGAATAGAGTTAATTAATATGGATAAGATCCATCACGCCTTTAATTATATTCAATACTTCTTTTCTTGATCTATCTAATTTTAGTTTTTATTTATTTAACAGTTTGTATTTTGTTACAACAATCTAATATATAGACTATAATAGAACAATATTGAATGGTGTATCTAATGATCACACAACAAAGTATATCACACTTTTGAGAAAATCAAAAAATGCTTCAAAAGCTAGTGTTTCTCATTTGATCCACTAGTTTTAACGTATTTTCGTACTAATTTCATATTTTTATAGGGGACATTTATAAGTTTTATTATTTTGATAAAAAATTTCATTGTTTCATATAAAATGTAGTATCATTGACATTCGTATTTATCTTTTTAAATATATTGTACCGTAATTAGCCGAGATGAAAATAATCTGAAGAAAAAACTGATACATTCAGATGGTTTGGGAAATTTACTTGTGGTGGTTATGTACAATATATTAAGTGAAAATAGGTATAATAAAATTTTTCTGATTCAAACCGTATCATTGAACCTCTAACCTACCCTACATTTGTTTATTCATGCTTCTCATTTTTCCTCTTCCATCTAGGAGTAATAAGTATACCTTCTAAAGATAAGTTCAAAAGCATCTTCGAGTGAATTGGTCTTGCGGTCTTGCCTTTACTTTGTTCCATATGCCTTGTAAAATCACTCAAGATTTCTCAAAGGTATATGTCTTCTAAGTGCAGATTATAACCACATTTAGTGTAGTCGACAACATGAGGGAGCAGTTCTACTCTCAACAAGAGAAAATCTCCAGGTTTGGTTGTGCATTATAGTGTTTTCTTTGTTATTATATCCTTTTTTAGGTGTGATGGTTCATAAAGTAAATTACTTGTCCCGTTTCTTTAGGAAAGATGATCCAGATATGAAAAAGCTGTTTGAAAACATTGAGAAGCTAAGACAGGAATTTGAATCTATTGAACGACCAAATTTAGAAATGGAAATCCCTGTCCAAGAGGGAGACGATTCTTCCGATGAAATGGTAGATGATAATATTTCACATCCTACAAAGCAGGCCATAGAAATTGCCGTAGCTGGGGAAAGCAAGAAAAATGAACCACCATCTGCCAAAACGGAGCAGGCCTTGGACCCTGAAGCAGAGTTGGCAAAGTTAGAATCTGAATTTGGTAAGATTACTCGTGATTACTCTGCAGAAGAGATAGGTGATTGGGAATTTGATGAGCTGGAGAAAGAGTTGAAATCTGGGGACTCAGCGACTAGTAAATAGATACAAACACCTGTTCAAACATATTTGGTCCATTTCTAATAATGTATGAGTAGTCATGTAGGTATGCAGGTTAAGCAACTCTGAAATTTAAGCTCCTAAATACTCTGAATGTTCTTTGTAAGTTGTATCACTATATGTAGTTCCATGCATTATTTCATTCTGTAAATTGTCAAAGTTGTGGATGTACAACTGCAGTTCACTGAACAAACCTGTAGGAAATTAGTTTAGCTACAGATTGTAAACATGCAAATGCATATCCAAGATACATTTGCAGATGTGAAAATGACTTTCTTTGTGGGCAATGTGATCGTGGTTTGCAATGAATGATGAGTTATTTGGATCTTCAGTGGTGTTAAGCTTATATTTTTGGACTTTGTTCCTTGGATTTTGGTTACGCTTCTTCTAATATGTACAAAATTTCTACGTTATTATTGTTTTTATCCTTTTGGCATAATTAGTAGTCAGATATATCTGATTTATTTGAGAATGTGGATGAAACTGTATAATGATTGACGATCTACTAAAATATGCCATTCCCCTCATAGATTTTGTTGCATTTCAAGTTTGTGAATGAAAAAAAACAAAAGAAATTTAAAGGATTGTATTTCGTCAAATGGGATTGTATATAAGAATACCAGTAGTCTAGTACTATCAAACAGCATCAGATTTTACTAAAATTCTGTTAAAAGTTCAAGGATTTTCAATTTAGAAAGTAGGGGGAGAGTGATAATATATTTTGCCAAGAATCATCTCCTATACCACAATAACAAAGCTGTTATCAAAACAGGATCCCCGTATAAGTGTACTCATAATTTTTTAACGTCGTATTTTTAAATTTAACATAAAATACCAGCAGCTATCAGATAGTGACAAACCCATATTTTATCTTAGTTACTGCTTTTAGATGATTAGGATTGAGCTAATAATGAATCAACCGTTGAAACAAATAATTATATTTTTGTCTCCTAAAAAATACTACATTCTGGTTTAATTTACTTCCTATCTTGTTATGATGATTTTTCCTTTATCCTAAAGTATAACAACTTATGTTAGTAGGCCGGCTGTTACAGAAATCTGTGTGTTTGTTTTCCTACGTTTGTTTATCATATCCTTCTTCCCTCAACTCATACTATAAATGTCCTGTTCCTTATTTTCAGTCATCATCCATAATTAAACTTTTGAATAATGTTAGAAAAAATAACTATGACTTGCATTTTTATCTTGTCTATTGCTTTCTTATTGAGTTTCAGTTTGACTATTGCTCAACGTGAAAACGGTTTACAAACTTACCTTGTCCATGTAAATAAGCCTGATGACCAAGTTGTGTCTAATTCAGATGATCTAGAAAGCTACTATAACTCCTTTTTACCAGTAGCGATTGCTGGTTCAGAGGAGCCATCGCGCATTATTCACTCATATCACCATGTGGCTACTGGCTTTGCAGCTAGATTGTCAGCTGGGGAGGTAAAAGAAATGGAAAAGAAAGATGGCTTTGTGTCGGCGAGGGTTGAGAAGATTTTGGCTTTGCATACAACACATACTCCAAACTTCTTGGGTTTGTACCAAAATATGGGATTTTGGCAAGAGTCAAATTATGGTAAGGGTGTGATCATTGGGCTTCTGGACACTGGGATTAATCCAGGACATCCATCTTTTAGTGATGATAACATGTCACCTCCACCAAAAAAGTGGAAAGGGAAATGTGAATTTACAGGAAACATGACGTGTAACAAGAAGCTCATTGGTGCGAGGAATTTTGTGAGCAGTTCAATTGATCCACCATATGAAGAAGGAGGCCATGGAACACTTACTTCAAGTGTAGCTGCTGGAAAATTTGTTGATGATGCAAATGTGTTTGGCAATGCCAATGGCACAGCAGCTGGCATTGCCCCTCTTGCCCACATTGCCATGTGCAAGGTGTGTTCAAACAATGGTTGTTCAGATGTTGACACATTGGCTGCAATGGATGCTGCAATAGACGGTGTTGATGTGCTTTCTCTCTCAATTGGTGGATACAATGCTCCTTTTAATGATGATGGTATGGCCATAGGCGCTTTTGCTGCAATCCAAAAGGGTATCTTCATGAGCGCTTCAGCCGGTAACGATGGTCCACTCAGTGCTACATTATCGAATGAGGCCCCTTGGATTCTCACAGTTGGCGCTAGCTCCCATGATAGAAAGATAGTGTCAACAGCTGTGCTAGGGAATGGATAAGAATATGACGGTGAATCAGTTTTGCAGCCCATAGACTTTCCTCATGATATCCTATTTCCCTTGGTATACCCTGGCTTGTTAGATCAAGAGGCTGCATTATGTTTATCAGGATCATTGAATAATACTGTTGTCAAAGGCAAGGTTGTGGTGTGTGACAAAAGTGGAGGTAGTGCAGCAAGACTTGAGAAAGGGCAAACAGTAAAGGATGCAGGTGGTGTTGCCATGATTCTTGTCAATCGAGAGATTGATGGAGATGGCACGTTAGCTTATGGTGATGTCCTTCCTACAACAAATGTGGGTTATAATGCAGGGGAAATGATCAACGCCTACATAAACTCAACCTCAACACCTTCGGCAAGAATCCATTTCAAAGGCACAAAGATAGGCTTCAAGATTGCACCATCTGTAATATCTTTTTCCTCAAGGGGACCGAGCTTGGCAAGTCCAGGCATAGTAAAACCAGACATTATCGGTCCTGGAGTGAACGTCCTTGCAGCAATGCACGTGTCAGTAGAGAACAAAACTGGCAATGTTTTGACATTTAACATCGTCTCAGGTACCTCAATCTCCTGTCCTCACCTTAGTGGCATCGCGGCTTTGCTTAAAAGTGCACATCCTGATTGGTCCCCCGCTGCTATTAAATCTGCAATAATGACTACAGCCGATCAATCCAATCTTGAAGGTCAGCCCATCCTTGATCAGAGGGATTTACCTGCTGATATTTTTGCCACTGGTGCCAGCCATGTAAACCCATCAAAATCGAGTAATCCAGGACTTCTTTATGACATCCAACCGCATAACTACATCCAGTATCTATGCGGTCTTGGCTACACAGATAAAGAGATTGGGCTCATTGTTCAACAAACTGTGAACTGCTCGCTACAATCAAGCATACCTGAGGCAGAACTGAACTATCCTTCTTTCTCTATTATACTTGGACCACAGACACAAAACTATACACGAACAGTTACAAATGTTGGTTATGCAAGCTCAACTTACGTTGTTAACATCACTCGAATTCAAGGAGTCTATATAGTTGTCGAGCCTAACACTCTTGTCTTCACCAAGGTGAACCAACAGGCAAGTTATTCAGTTTCCTTTTCCCAAACAGGTGGCATCACCGGCCGTTCTGTTCAAGGAGCTATATCATGGATCTCTAACAAACATGTTGTTAGAAGCCCAATCTCTGTTAAATTGGAATAAGGAGCTACCGGAAGATACTTTCATAAGCCTAATTAGAATTAGCTCGACTATGTCATCAAAATTGCTTTTGCCTTTTTGATTGAATTTTCTTCTTCTTCTTTCAAACAACTAAATATCAGAAAATACCTTACTTTACGAAAATCATTTCTCAGGAAAGTATTTCCGTCATAGTAAACACACATGTTTTCCATAGCCGCAGGGGCGGATTTAGCCTTTAGGCTATGGTTTCAACTGAACCCGTAACTTTCGACACGGAGTATGAATTTATATGTAAAAACTTACTTAAATTTTAACAAGTACTAGATTTGAACCTATAATTTTATTAGTACAATGAGTTGAATGCTAAAAATCTTAAAAACTGAACCAATTAAATTTAGATTTGAATCCACCTATAGTGGCAGGTCATGTCAACCCGTCAAAAGCAATTGACCTCGGACTTATCTATGACCTTGGTCCAATTACTGATTATTGGCGTTATCTGTCCGGTTCAAATTATAGGTAAATTAGGAAGATTATGCAAACTAGAGTTAACTGTTAAGAGGAATAAAAGTATCCACGAAGCAAAACTTAGATAGCCCCGTCCCCCTTAATTAATTTGTTTAATAGAGTAATAAAGATCTTAGTATTACTTTAGTATACTTATGTTTGAGTACAGTACTGTAAAGCAGTAGAGAGAGACTTAAAGAGTTCTTTGCAAATATCAAAACAGAACTGCAGTTGAGTTACTGCTTTCAGATGATTACAATTGAGTTAATAATTTAATCAACCTAAAAGACAGCCCGGTGCACTAAGCTCCCGCTATGCGTGGGGTCCAGGGAAGGGCCGGACCACAAGGGTCTATTGTACGCAGCCTTACCCTATATTTCTACAAGAGGCTGTTTACACGGCTCGAACCCGTGACCTCCTGGTCACACCGCAACAACTTTACCACGCCATTCATAGGTTGATTAATAATTTAATCAACCTATGAAATAAATAATCCATAATCTATGCATAACAAACCATGAATACAGCAATTAGAAAATAATACGGCTGGAGTTTATTGGAGTTGAGAAATATGCGATATTCTTTTTACAATAATGTATATCTTCCAAAAACACCAGAATTATCGCCTTCAGCAACAATATCAATTTTTGTTTCCTAGAAATCCAGCATTCTTGTTTACTTCCTATCTTCTTATGATGTTTCTCCCTTAATTATTACTTATTAAATACAAGAATATTATTTGTAAGCCGGCTCTCTTGGAAATTACCTATGTTTTTGTTTTCCTACATTAGTTTATCACATTCTTCTTTCCTCAGCTCATAGTACATATAGCCTGTTCCTTAACTAAGGTCAGATCATCAATAACTGAACCTCCTCTAGGTGTTGTATGATGATACAAATTAGACCAGCCATGACTTGCATTTTTATCTTCTCTGTTGCTTTCTTGTTGAGTTTCCAATTGACTATTGCTCAACGTTCGACTGGTTTGCATACTTACCTTGTCCGTGTAAATAAGCCAACTGCAAAAGTTCTTGCTAATTCAGCTGATCTACAAAGCTACTATAACTCCTTTTTACCGGAAGAGTTTGAAGCTTTGGAGGTGCCATCGCGCATTATTCACTCCTATCACCATGTGGCGATTGGCTTTGCAGCTAGATTGTCAGCTCAGGAGGTAAAAGAAATGGAAAAGAAAGATGGTTTTGTGTCGGCGAGGGTTGAGAAGATTTTGGCTTTGCATACAACACATACTCCAAATTTCTTGGGGTTGTACCAGAATATGGGGTTTTGGCAAGAATCAAATTATGGTAAGGGTGTGATCATTGGGGTTCTGGACACTGGAATTACTCCAGGACATCCATCTTTTTGTGATCATAACATGCCACCTCCACCGGCAAAATGGAAAGGGAAATGCGAGTTCACGGGAAATGTGACTTGTAACAAGAAGCTCATTGGTGCGAGGAATTTTGTGAGTGGTTCAAGTGATCCATCATTTGATGAGGAAGGCCATGGCACGCATACTTCAAGTACAGCAGCTGGTAACTTTGTTGATGATGCAAATGTGTTTGGTAATGCCAATGGTACAGCAGCCGGTATGGCGCCTCTTGCCCACATTGCCATGTACAAGGTGTGTACAGATGGTTGTTCAGATGTTGATATACTGGCTGCATTGGATGCTGCAATAGACGATGGCGTTGACGTGCTCTCTCTTTCCATTGGCGGATTTTCTGCTCCTTTTTATGATGATAATATTGCCACTGGTGCTTTTGCAGCAATCCAGAAGGGTATCTTTGTGAGCGCTTCTGCTGGTAACGATGGTCCATTAAATTCTACATTATCAAATGAGGCCCCTTGGATTCTCACAGTTGGCGCTAGCACTCATGATAGGAAGATAGTGGCAACAGCTGTGCTAGGGAATGGAAATGAATATGACGGTGAATCGGCTTTTCAGCCCACAGATTTTCCTCATACTTTATTGCCCTTGGTATACCCTGGCCTGTCCGATCAAGAGGCTGCATTTTGTTCATCAGGATCACTGAATAACACTGATGTCAAAGGGAAAGTTGTCTTGTGTGACAGAGGTGGCGATGTTCCAAGACTTGAAAAAAGTCAAACAGTAAAGGATGCAGGTGGTGCTGCCATGATTCTTGTCAATCTAGAGATTGACGGAGATGGCACTTTTGCTGATGCTCATGTCCTTCCCGCGACACATGTGAATTATAATGCTGGAGAAAAGATTAAAGTGTACATTAACTCAACCTCCACACCTTCGGCCGGAATCCTTTTCAAAGGCACAAGCATAGGCTTTAAGAGTGCACCTTCTGTATCATCTTTTTCCTCTAGGGGTCCTAACCTGGCAAGTCCAGGCATTGTCAAACCCGACATTATTGGTCCTGGAGTGAACATCCTTGCTGCATGGCCCGTCTCAGTGGAGAACAGAACTGGCACTGATTTGACATTTAACATCATCTCCGGAACCTCTATGTCCTGTCCTCACCTTAGTGGCATTGCGGCTTTGCTTAAAAGTGCACACCCTGATTGGTCGCCAGCTGCAATTAAATCTGCAATAATGACCACAGCTGATCAATCCAATCTTGAAGGTCAACCCATCCTTGATCAGAGGGATTTACCTGCTGATATTTTTGCCATTGGCGCCGGCCATGTAAATCCATCAAAAGCGAGTAATCCAGGACTTGTTTATGATATCCAAGTGGAGAACTACATCCAGTATCTATGTGGTCTTGGCTACAAAGAAAATGATATTGGGCTAATTGTGCAACAAAGTGTCAAGTGCTCGCTACAATCAAGCATATCTGAGGCTGAACTGAACTATCCTTCTTTCTCCATTATACTTGGACCTGAGACTCAGAATTATACAAGAACAATTACAAATGTTGGCGATGCAAGATCAACTTACGTCGTTAACATCACTCAAATTCAAGGACTCGATATAGTTGTCGAGCCTGCTACGCTTGTCTTCACACAGGTGAACCAAAAGGCAACATATTCAATATCCTTTGCACAAACAGGTGGAATTAGCGACCGCTTTGTTCAAGGAGCTATATCATGGATCTCTAACAAATATGCTGTTAGAAGCCCAATATCTGTTAAATTGGAATAAAGGGGCTACAAGGAGATGCGCTGGAAGCGTACTTGTGATTTCCATTTCCCACATTAGAAATCTTTATGTTTATTTCTGTAATAATAGTAGGTTGCAGCTTTTCTGAATAGCTGAAAACTACAAAAATGATGTTTTTAGTGAGACTTTACTGTATTTAATATGATATCCTTTGCATTTTTCCATAGAATGGTTGAGGAGATTCCAATAATTCTGTGTGCCAAAGCAGGAAAATAGTCTTCAATTGAGGGGAAAAACCTATGTTACTCTTCCCTAATCATGATCAGGCTATTGCTTCTGCTCAATGCTCACACAAGTTATATTTTGTAGTCCATGTCAAGATTTTAGCAGAAAAAAAGAAAAAAAACAGGTAAGTTGTAATACCCCAGACTTGAGACAGAGTCCCACATCGGCAAAAAATAAGAGGGATGCTAGTTACATAAGTTAACAAGCTGTAACGACCCAACTGGTCATTTTAATTTTTAGAATCTCGTTCCCCTAAATAAGACTTCCCGTACTTGCTTTAACTGGTTTATGACTTGCGGGGATGGTTGGTTCGGGACTTGAAAGAGTTTGGGTTAAAATTGGAACACTTGGTTCCTTAAGGTTGGCTTAAAAGACCAAGTTTGACTTCGGTCGACATTTTTAGTGAACGGATTCGAACTCGTGTTTTGACGATCCCGGAGAGTCCGTAGTAAAATATGGGATTGGGCGTATTCCCGGAATCGAATTCCGAGGTCCCTAGTCCGAGTAATGAATTTTTATTAAAAATTATTTAACTGAAAATCTAAGGATTTAAAGAAATTGAATAATGTTTGATCATGTTGGTATCGGGCCCGTATATTGGTTCCGGAGCCCATTACAGGTTCAATATAACATTTAAGTCATGCCTGTAAAATTTGGTGAGAAATGAGACTGATTTGACGTGATTCGGACGTCCGGTTGTAAAAATAGGAATTTCAGATGTTCTTAAGGATTTTATGCGTTTTGGTGTTAAATCCATAGTTTATATGTTACTTCGGCGATTTGATTGCACGAGCAAGTTTTTATGATGTTGTTAGACTTGTGTGAGTATTCGGTGTGGAGCCTCGAAGGCTCGGGTGAGTTTCGGACGTATGTTTGGAGTGAAAACACTCCAGTTTTTCTGGTGTTTCTGGGCAGTGTTGCAGGTCTCGCAAATGCGAGGAATTATCTGCATTTGCGATGACCGCATTTGCGAGGAAGGCTTCGCAATTGCGAAGGAGCCTGAGCTGGGTAGTCGTCGCATTTGCGACATTTTGTTTGCATTTGAAAACCCAGCAGGGTCCGCATTTGCGACCCTTTTGTCGCATTTGCAAACCCAGCAGGGTCCGCATTTGTGATCCTTTTTTCGCATTTGCGACCCTTGCAGAGGGATGCCCAGGTTCGTATTTTCGATGGTTTTGTCACAATTGCGACCTTCGTATTTGCGAACCTGATGTTGCAAATACGACATCAGAGACCTGGACACATCTTTAAAAACGGAACTTAGGCCATTTATTTCATTTCACTTCTACATTTGGGCGATCTGGGAGCTTCCAAAGAGGGGATTTCAACCTAACATTGTGAGGTAAGTTTTTCCATTTAATGTGAGTTTAATACTTGAGTTTTGGGTAGATTAACACATAAAAATTAGCGAAAAACATTGGATTAGAGTAAAACTTAGGGTTTTAATAAAAACAAGATCTAACCACGAAATTTATTATGGAATAGAGTAAAAATCATATATTCTTGATCCTTAGGTTATGAGAAACAACATTCTTCAAAAATTCCGGAATTAGGGCACGTGGGCCCTGGGATGAATTTTTGGAACTTTGTATTTAGGGTTGGAAAATTACTCTAATAGCTAGAATATGAATTTGTAAACCTATAATAATAGATTTTTACACTATTTGAATAGTTTCGGATTGTGCGGCTCCGGTTTGAGAGTTTGGACGCATTCTTGAGTTGGAAGTAGGCTCGAAACGAGGTAAGTCTCTTTTCTAACTTTGTAGGGGGAAATGTCCTCATAGGTGAACTAATCAATATATGATTAAATATGGGGGCTACGTACGCACGAAGTGACGAAAGTCCGTACGTAGCTACTATTCCTGTTATATCCTGGTAGTTCTAGGATCACATCATGCTTCGTGGTCGCTATTAATTGCTTATATATGCTAATGCTATGAAAGGAAGTGACTTGAAGGAAATCTAAAGAATTACGGCCTTCAAGTGAATTGTATTCATTTTCTTTTATAAAAAGAAAGTTAAAGAATTGTTGTGTTTAAATGATGAATATTATATTTACCGCGTCGCACGTATAATTCGCGAGCGAGATTATGCTTTTACCACGTCACATGTATGATTCGTGAGCAAGGTGAATAGATTCCTCTATGTTCGTGCCGTTTTTCGACCCTTGGCAATGCACATTTTACTTTTATGTTAGATCGGGCCGATTGTCATCGATGATATTTCTGTGTGATAATAGAACTGTAACCCTTATAATTTGTATGGCTTATTGCTGGAAAGGTCACTAATTTAAATGAGAGGAAAATGCTTAGTTTTATTAATTGGATGAAAGGATTTTCAATAATTATTCTTTTTTGAGCTTGTTGTTATCTACATACACTGTGAATTAAAAATGTTGAACTTCATATTATTATATTTGCTGGCCTAGTAAGTGTCGAAGTCGACCCCTCGTCACTACTTCTGTGAGGTTAGGCGGGATACTTACTGGGTACATATTTTTATGTACTCATGCTACACTTCTGTACTTGATTGTACAGGCTTTCAGGCAGGTGCATCTGGCTATCAGTCCGACGCATAGGGTGGTCATCTCAGTCCGAGAATTTTCAGTGAGCTACCCTTCCCAGCCGATCTGCAGCAGCTGGAGTCTCTCTTTTGTCTTTATGTTCCTGTCTATTTCTTTTCCAGACAGTTGGATAATATAGTTTTGTATATTCTACTAGATTGCCCACACACTTGTGACACCAAGTCTTGGCACACATTAGTAGAATTCGATGTTTTGGCTTGTCTTCATGATTGAAATTCCCTTTTATTCCATTCACTTAAATATGCTTAAGCTTTTAATACCATAATCTTCTTAAATCTATAATGGGAGTTATCACGTACTAACTACATAAATGAGGATTTACTATATGATCAGTGTTGGTTTGCCTAACAATGGCGTTGGGCACCATCACGTCCTACTATGGAATTTGGGTCGTGAAAACCTGGTATCATAGCTCTAGGTTCACGTAGGTCTCACAAGTTATGGGCAAACTTGTTAGAGTCTTGTGGATCGGTACGAAGACGTCTGTACTTATCTTCGAGAGGCTATAGGGTGTTAGGAAACTACTCTTTATTCATCTCCTATCGCAGTTGATGATGTACTAAATTCCCTTATTCTATTCTCTCACAGATGGTGAGGACGCATATGGCAGACGTTCCAAGCCTGGGAGGAGATACTCCCCCTATTGCTAGAGGCCGAGGTAGAGGCTGGGGGAGGTCACCTGCCCGAGGTAGGGTACGGGGGCGTCCCAGAGCTGCCCTAGTTGCACCACCGGAAGACCCTGCGGGGGATCCCATTATCGAGGAGCAGGGCGAAGTGTAGTAGAGCCTGCCCCGGTAGATGTCATAACAACACTGGGCTTCCAGGAGGTCATGCGTTGTATGCTATGGTTCATGGACTCGATGACTCAGGCTGGTTTATTTCCAGCAGACCCGGTCATATCTCAGGCAGGAGGGGGAGCACAAACCCCTACTTCTCAGGCTCTTGGGCACACGACCGCCCTATATCAGACTCCAGGTACACTACCCACGGGCGGTGCTCAACCAGTTGCAGTAATGGCACCTGAGCTCAGACCAGCTGCGGACGGCGATTCGCAGAAGTAATTGGACAGATGGATCAGGCTACACCCTCCTATCTTTGGAGGTGAGCGTCATGAGGATGCCCAGGACTTTATTGATAGGTGCAGGGATAGATTGCACAACACAAGGATATTGAAGTCTCATGGAGTGGATTGCACCGTCTTCCAGTTAGAGGGCGGGGCCCGTAAATGGTGGCAGTCTTACCTTCTCTGCAGACCAGTAGGTTCTCCTACCATGACTTGGGACCAATTTACACGGCTTTATTGGACAGGTATATTCCACCCACCCAGAGGGAAGAGTTACGGTGTAAGTTGGAGCAGCTCGAGCAGGGGCAGATGTCTGTGTCATGACCCAAACCGAAGGGCCGCGACGGGCACCCAGTGCCTTACTCAACCGAGTACCAACATAACATATCTTTCTTATTATACTATCTTGAGTAAATGAGGCAGAAACCAGTCATAAGATAACAAGAATAAAACGTAAGGGAATACTCAACATATGACGACCCAACATGATATACAAACTTATACATGAGACATACGGGCCTATAAGGCCGACATGACTATTTGTAAACTCAACACATAGGCCAACAAGTCCATATAAGTATCCATAAACCTGACATCTGTCTACAAGCCTCTAAGAGTACATAAAATCATAAAGGTCGAGATAGGGCCCGCCATACCAATCAATACATATCCAAAGCATACTGATCAAATAGGCAACTCCGGAGCAAGCGGAGTGCACCAACACCTCTGCTGAGCTGATAGCCTACTAGGAAGACTGTCAACCTATCAATCGGGACCTGCGGGCATGAAACGCAACGTCCCTAGGAAAAAGGGACGTCAATACAAATAAAGTACCGAGTATGTAAGGCATGAGAGCATAAACAAGAACATTAATGTAAAGAGAGATAGAGGAGATACAACCTGTAACATCTGAGTGCCTCTAGGGGATACTGACATGAAATGCATAATACATATATATACATAAACTTTTAAAAACATACGCCTCTGTGGGCATCATCATCATCATCATATCGTACCCGGCCTCAAAGAGGACTCGGTAAAAACGTACACGGCCAGTATAAGGCTCGGTAGAATCGTACCCGGCCATATGGAGCTCGGTAAACCCAACTGATCAGTGGTTTCACAATAGGTGTAGTATCCGGCCTACTATAGCACAGCTTGGTAGAGTAAAATATATACTATATATAATGCATGCTAGACTCATGGATCACGTTCTAAACCTTTCGGAGTGACTTAAGGTCGTTGCACCTTCGATTAACATTATGAACATCCATACCCTCAATATGAACCTCAGTAGGATTCAAGGATCATACACACTTGCTTAGAATAACTTTATAAGGAAAGAACAACATGGACAACCTTAGTTCCTAGGAGTACATCCGTTATGAATTAGCGTAACGTTTATGTTCATGTCACGTTAGATCATGCCACAAAAAAGAAGCAAGTACCTTAACATATCTTAACCACGTTGAGTCCTTAATACCTCCCAAGCAACTCTTCAAACAACTCAATTCAATCTACCATTGCATAAGGAGATTCAAAATCAATATTGAATAAAGGCTAAGTCTGCAACATAAACTTGTAGCTCGTTTATATAAATTCGGGAAGCATATCCCCTGTAACAAGAGCCTACTCCAATACCATATACCAACAACAATTACCAGATAAATCCAGCAATACATAATTATCAATAACAAGACACCATAAAACAACAACAAGTCACAACTACTTTACGACGAGCGGCAAGCTCCAATTAGAATTCGTATATCCCATATCACTCCTTATAGACTTTTTACTTTAACTTAATAGTATCTTTAATATGATAATAAAGTCATTAATCAATAATTCAAGCCTCATACCATATATCCATAACAAAGAAGATGATCCACAACTCCAATTATTCTTAATTAGCAACTTTATTCACTAGTTCATATCTAGTTCATCCATTTAACTTAACCAATGCCAAGATTACCTTAAGAACCTGTATGGACACAATATAATTACCTCATACAGTAGATTCAAGTCTAAATCCATATTATATTTAGCTTACAACAGCCCAATACACCCCTATCAATTCATATCCAAAACGACGACTATAGTAGTGTCAAACATAATGACTAATCCATGATTTTGCCATTATGTGGTGTTTATCCACACAATTTATCCTCAAAAAACTCCATTTAGCAGCAACAAAATAGAAAGCCCAAAAGCTACACGAAACAGCCCAAAAACAGTCCATTACAAGTCAAATAACTCGAACTCACGGCTTCCGATCACCGTCCCATGAGTTCTAACTATTATGAAATCAATTAATCAACCTTCCTTGATATTTAATAGCTTAAAACCAGAAATTAGGAATTTTTATTAACTTCAAAATACCTTCTAAACTCAAACTATAAATAAAAAAAGTGATATAGCGATACTTACGTCGCAAGGATCATTTTGATGTTATCGCTACTTGATTTCGTGCCCCGGATGATAGTGTCGTTGAAAATCCTTGTAGAGAGATTAAGGGTGATGTTAGGGGTCTTGTTTGGTCGTGCTCTCTGGAAATATGCAGAAAGAGACGAGATAAAGGAGATAAATCTCCATTTTGTTAAAAAGTCAAAAGGTGCTACTTGGCACCCTATAATTGGCTCGTCTTCCAATGCTTATAACTTTTTATCCAGGCATCGTATAAGCAAACGGTTAAGACCGTTGGAAACTAAATTCAAAGACCTTCAATTTGGTATATAATATGTCCCAAAAAACATCATATAGCACACGAAATATATTTCTCAAAAAAACTCAGTTACAAGGCAAATCCTTAGTCGGTTTTTCCGCAACATAGATCCGATTTTTCTCAAACTTTATACTTCATATACAAACATCATATATAGTTATATCATGGATTTAAACTCATTTAAATCATGGTTAATAAGTCTCATATTCATCTTAACTTACTTAACACTTCGGCAAACCTTTCTTATCCTTGTAGAAGGATTTCATCCTTTTTGAGTTTACATTAGATAATCCTACAGTGATAGTAACGTCTGAAGTACGGGGTGTAACAACATGTACCCTTATAAGCATTTATCCTTGAATATTAACTCTCAAAGGGTTGAAAAAAAATATGGAACGTAAAATCACTTTATATACTTTCCAAGAGGATCTTATTTCTGAGCTTACATCAACGGACTTACGACGTACTTTCACGTACAAAAACATGGGTTGTAACATTATACCCCCATTTGGAACATTCATCCTCGAATGTTGACTGATGCGCTTCTCATTCTCATACCATATGGCTCTTATGAATACTTATATATTGTCCTTTGTTATCTAGGCATTGTTCTGTAAATAAATTTAAAAACCAGGGCATTCCCCCCTTTAGTCCTATTCTCACCTCGCGAATTATGGCTGGAGTTCTTCCAATCTCGTAATTTCGACTACCTTCTATGTTGTATCCTATATGACTATGTCCTTTTATGCACGACTCTTCTCTCCTTTTTTTTCCTCCAGCTTTTTGCCAATCTTTTGGCTTCACTTTGTGAATACATATATAGAACTATGACATGATGTCCCTCTGGGCATATATAGGTATATTTAAGCTCTTCACTTGGTACTTTGCTGAATGTACGACTATTGCTATATTTAGTTTTATAGCCTAGGTATTATTACTGAGGTGTGCTACACAACTCTAGGTTACTTTCTCATTGCTTGTCCCATAACCTGTCGGCCCAACCCTGACACATTAGGAACATATAATCGACCTCGATATCTGAGTACTCCATCTCACCCTGCCACATTAGGAACATATAATCGACCTCAATATCTGAGGACTCCATCTCCTGTAATCTCAAATAGTGTCTTCTCCTTTTGAGGGGTTGTATCTCTTTAATGATCTAGCACATGATCTTCATACTGGCATTCCTTCACTTCAGTTACTAAAGAGGAGGTTTCCATGTCCTAAGTAGTAACTCTGGTACAACCTGCATCTAGTAATCGAATTCCAAGATTAGCTAGCAGATGAATCTCACAAGCTATCTCACTCTTCTATGCTTGTAAATATGATAGGCTATACATAGATCTACGATTGAGGGCATTGACTACTACATTCGCCTTCCTGGATGATATAAAATATAGACATCATAGTCTTTCACTAAGTCCAACCATCGCCTCAGATGTAATACATTGTCACTAAGGCTCACGTCTCATCGGGGAACATCTGAAGTGATTTTCTTAATGCACCTAGGGACGGTACTATACTTCAATAACTGCATTTTTATAACATCCCAACGTATTCATCTTATAGGGGAATTCTAATACCGTGCCATCCATGAAATCCCTTTTCTTTAAATCATTACTCAATTGAAGGCCCAAACATCATTCTCTTAACTATCACAATTACACCTTTATTCTACTACCAGGGCAGTATTCCATATCTTTTAATTGCTCCTATTCTTAGACTCCTATGAGTTCATTCAGAGTGTACCGAGATTTCTATAGCTCATGGAAAGTATCAACTCTCTTGTTTTGACGGGTTTAATCCTGAGGCCTTGCCTATTATTGTCACCTTCTCACTCACATTTACCATACTTACCTTTAAATCTCGCACTGTATCTTCTATTGATTTCATAACCTCCCTTATACATTGGTGGAATTCACATCCATACCTTAAAGCTCTACTATAATACTTGCAACCCTGGTGTATACATAATCTGGTGGGAGCTTCGTATTAATGTCTTATGAGACTGGTACTCTTCTAATTGCTTTATCGTAGAGCTTTTATAGAATATGATTGTTGTACTATCTCTCTTATACCTCTGCTATTAAAAGTGCTCCTGCTATGGTTTGAGTCACGATTTCTATAATCATCTGGGTCGAACAATCGGACTCGTGATGTAACTTTCGAGCTTCCTCTTCCTTATCAGCCTTTAATTAAGATTAGGCTATCTTCCAATATTCAACTTAGGGTATTAGCTATTACAATAGCCTTTCATGGACTCTATGTAGCATCCATGATATAATCTTCTAACAATTCAAGTATTTGCCGAAGATGTGGACTTAATTCTTTCTTTTACTTATACTAGAGTCTCCTATAGTTATATGAATGTCATGGATATAAATCTGAAATCTTAAGTGCATTCACAACGTAATTAACTCTGGATCATTGATTGAATAATTCCTTTCGTGCCTTCTCAACGTTCTTTAAATGTAAGGAATCACTTTTCCTGGTTGTTATGCCACTTGTTGCATGGATACTTGGCTTATCTTATTGCCCATCAATACTTGAATTTCCTATAACTCATATGATCTCAAATATTACTTTTGACTTCCCGTTCATTAGTCATGATAGGTGCCATTTTCTTATGGAGTGTATACCATATTGTAGCGAGACTGTTGTTACAAGACCATTTCTTATTTATATTGTTATGCTTAAGTTGAAGCCTTCTTCCTTATTTCCTCAGCTAGTCTTTCTTTGTAGTACTTAAGGAGACCTTCTAGATCTTGTAAAGTTACAATCTTGTTATACTGTATACCCGAAGGAATTTTTGATGTTCTTACTTGGCTACAAACATCCTTAGCTACATACCTGCATGCCCTTGTGCTCGTAGGGTTACTTCTAAACTCAGATTTTGATTGTCTTCTTAGTGGAAGTCTCCATTATTTTCATAACACTTATACGATACCTTTAGTAACCCAACTCCTATCTAAATGTTTCTCAAGGTTACGACATCATATCTGTGAGACTGAATTTACTAAATTAGGATTCACTATGTTTATCTTGCATGATCTGCTGATTTGCTTATAACCTCTTGTATAGCCATAACTTGGCTCTTCCTGAATCAACTACAAACCACTCATTGGTCCATTCTTATATCTATATTCTGTGTAATCTCTCTTTAGTTATTTATTTTGTCTTAAGTTACCTCTCGCACTGGCTCCTTATGTATCAAATGTTCATTTTCACTTATTTATCAATATCATCGGGTGCGTAACCCTTACTGCTTCTCTCCGGCATCATGCTTGCATAATGTTCAAGAGACATATCATATCTATGGGATCTGAATAGATGCAGTCTCATTCCTTTCACCCTTTTACCGGTTCCTCATTTACTATTCCATAGTTACCTCTTCATCTTGGCATTTTTTCACATCTTTACTAACATCTTACTCGCCTTGCGGTAACCTCTCTATACTAGGGATAATTGAATTTATTACGCAAAAGGGTGACACTTAGTGTAACTGAAACACTTAGTCCTTTAAGCTTAACTCTGCTCCACGTGATTGCTTTATGGAAGCATCTTCCTAAATGAACCTTAAAGGTGTCACACCTCCTTTTTACCGCCCCGCGAAGGGGTGGAGGAGTTTTTTCCAATTAAAGGACAATCGAACGGGATTTGTTTATTTATTTCAGAGTCGCCACTTGGGAGATTTAGGGTGTCCCAAGTCACCGGTTTTAATCCCGAATCGAGGAAAAGAATGACTCTAAATTACAGTCTGCGTACCAGAAATCTGGACAAGGAATTCTGTTAACCCGGGAGAAGGTGTTAGGCATTCCCAAGTTCCGTGGTTCTAGCACGGTTGCTCAACTGTTATATTCGGCTTATTTATCTGATTTTAACAATTATGTACTTAGTGCGAATTATGACTTTTTTTTGCCGCTTTTATTATTATTGTTGTTATTTTTAGCAAAGAATTGCAACGTCGTGAAAACGTATCTCGGACCTCGTCACAATCAATGTACCCATGGTCATAGACACGTTTCGACTCCGTTGAGATTTAGATTTGGGTTGCATAAATGCACACCCGTACTTAAAGAAGTAATTTTATTAAAGACGCGCCCTAAGCGACTAGCATAGTGTTATTTTGGGCAAGACCGTGAAATTTTGCTAAACGGCCCGTCCCGGAGTCTAAGCAACTTTACAAACACGTATAGAGGGCCCTGCAGCTTGTGATTTACTTGGCGAGGCACGCCTCATTTTTGTTTTAAAAGGATATTCTAAAGCGACTATGTTTTTCTATTTTTCCGTTTTTCGTCCGTCTCTAAAAATGAAAGAAGAAAAGGTCCTACTTTATTTGCATGCTTACGAGTTAATTATAGTTGGGTTCCGAATATTATTCATAGAATCTGAAAATGATGCAATCAAGGCAGTCCGTTGCCAACGCGGGCCCAGGCCCAACATGTATGGTACAAAACTGGACCTGGGCCATCTCATTCACATGTTACTACCTAGTTATATTATACTACACATGCTCACAGTTTGCCAAGTTAAAGAACTTGGCAATCTAATTTTAATCCTAAACCATTTACATGCTGAAATTAACCACTAGTATCTAGCTAAACAATATTCCTATAAGTTCCGAAACGGGCTATTTGTTTAATGAGCTAACTATTGAATGTTCAAGAATAGTCCAAATCAGCTAACATGCTTTTTGAGACATGATAATCATCAAACAATAACGAACTAACTGAACAGAGCTACTACACCATTAGTCTTTTTAACTAGCATACATAGACAGTTCGTCCACTAAGCTACTGTCAGATGTTCCATTAAATATATCAAACAACTACATGATTCTAATTAGAGGAAGCTAAATAATGTACATATACAACTAGAATTCAGAATATAACTAAGATAAATTCAGAACTTCAACTCTTCATTTCATATTCATGCTTCAGTTTCCATTCTACAAGAACCAGTGTATCAATTTGTGTACCTGGTACTTGGAAAGCAAAGAAGAGGAAGATCAGTAGAAGTAGCAGTAGCACACACACAACAACACAACAGGTTCAGCAACACAGCAAAACCAGTGAAACCAGTAATAACAGTAGCAGAAATCCCAGGAGCAGATTAAAAACAAGAGAAGTGCCCAGTAGCTCAATAAAATAGTGCTTGAAAACCAACAGAAATCCCAAGAAATACCAAATTCAAACCAAGCAGTACCACAAAGAAATTACAGTCAAAGTAGAAGAGAGGCAGATGCAAGAAAACTGTGGCTTTCTGATCGTGAACCCTCAAAGAAGAAAACAAACTGAAGCTCTTTGATGTAAAGCTTAGCCTTAAACACTCACTCTATCACTGACTTAGCAAGATAATAGCACAACCTATATGCACTCTATTTCTCTAGAGTTTCAGGTTAAATCTCCAGCCTCAACACTCTTGTTTTTCTCTGGCTTATGAGGATCAAAGAACCAGCCTTAACACTTAAACTATTTTCTGGACTTTTTTTTTTCCTTTTTTTCTTCTTTTTTTCCTTAATTACTGAACTTTTAGGTGTTAAAAATTCAGCCTATTCAACTCTAAAAATTACTGAATTCTGATGATAAAATCCAGCAGGTTTTAACTTGAACTATGAATATTTTTCCTTTCTTCAAAGTTCAGCTTCCATTCACTCTTAAACTCTCCAAGAGAAACTGAGTATTTTAGCTTTCAAAATGCTGTCCAAGACTGCCTGAAGAACTGATTTCCTTTTTAGTATTTTTCAGAAGATGTTTTTTTTTTCTTAGTCCTTTCTATATCTCCTCTCCTTCTCTACAGACCTCATCCCCCTCTTATACAAGTCTGCCTTACTTTTAAACCTACTGCCCGACACCCTTTTTCCACTAAATCTGAAATTTTCCACTTCAAATCCACTAAGGAATACTTTTCCTTATTTTCAGCTCCCCATTCCCTTTTGTTCCCCATTACCAAATTAATTAATATCCCACTAACAAAACACTAACACTAAAATATTATCCTAACTGTTTCATTCCTAAATCACCCCTGAAACCCTACTGTTATCACTTCATTACCCTAAGCTTTACAAGTCTGAAGTTACATTTATGTAAGTTCAAACCTGAAACTCATTTGGTTAAATACCTAAATAACTACAGCTATATCCAATTGACAATCCTATTCAGACACAAAGATTTAGGGCAGAAGAACAGAAGAAAATCGAAATGGTATTAATCAGGGCAATGATATAAACGAGTAATCTGGTTAAAATAAACAAGACTGAAAATAACATGTTCAATTCATAACACATTTAACATAGAAGACAAAAGAAATGGTAAACCTACTGGAAAACAAACAGGAACTACTATCATGTTTTCTCTAATGTTTCAAGCAAATTACTTGACGACACTTGAAATCGATTATACAGGCCATAATGTACAACAATTATCGACAATCAATCAGAAAAAATAACAACATGTGATTCAAGTAGCATTTGACAGAAACAGTGAGTTGTAATACAACCAACTAATCGACGAAACTAATCATATTGATTATACAAATTATAACACATAACAATTATAGCAAACAGAAGCAATGATAGAGTTGGACCAAATAAAAGGTCTACTGAAGATGAACAGAATTAATTAAAATAAAAGTAGAAAAATCACACAAACTACTAAAACATGCAAAGAGATACAAATAGAACACATGAACAGAAGGAAGGAAAGGAAAAATACCTCTGAATCTTAAGAACAAAAATGACCCAGTCTCGAATCAGACTCGACCTCTTTGAGGTCGAACAGACTTTAATCGAAGTGTTCTCAACTGAGAACACCTCGATTAAGGTCTATTAGACCCCAACCCTTCGTTTAATTGGACAGACCCCAAGGTTTTGGATTTCTAGGGTTCATACAGTCGATTTGGGGCTTGAAGGTTTCTGGTTAGATTTGAACCAAACCAAGCTTGGTTTGGTTACGAGTGAGGTCAGGGGAGTAACTGGTATGAATTTGGGGTGGTTTGGCATAGATTGGGTTTTGGCTCGAATCTTCAAATGAAGATTCGAGAAGATGGGGATTGATTCGAGCCAAGGGAGTAGTGGATTCATAACCAGGGTGTTAAGGTGGATCTATGGTGTTAAGGCAGTGGCCGGCGACGTAGTTGCCGCCGGGTTTCAGGCGAGGGGGAGCTATGGCGGCTAGGGTTTGACCTAGGTTCCATCTCTGAAATGAGAGAGACGAAGTGAGGAAGGGGGGTACGTTTGGCTATGGGGGCGTGGGGTAAGATATGGGGTCTTATATACGAAGGGGAGGGATGGATCCTGGCCGTTGGATCAGGTGAGATTGATGGCCAGGATCTCTTCACTTAAGGGAACGGTGCCGTTTTGATTGAGTGGGGATTGGGTCGGTCTCAGACGGGAGTGGGTCGGGTCATGAGGGAAAGCTTGGGAGCCGTTAGATCAAAAGTAATGAACGGTCCCTATCAAATACAACCATACGACGTCGTTTGGTTTAATGAAAGAACTGAACTAGACCGTTAGATCTGTTTGATCAACGGTCCAGATGGAAAGTGCCAATACGGCGTCGTTTCCTTTGTCTGAGAGACCAGCTAACCGGACTGGGTCAAATGAGTTGATTTGGGCCTGGTTTTTGGTCTCAATTTTAAGTCCACATCTGAATTCCTTCATTTTTTGAACTCTTTTTCTTTTCCTTCTTTAATTTCTAATTTAAACACAATTCCTAATTAAATTGTAAAATCAAAAATAAAACTACACAAATATTAATTAACACTTACAACAATTAACACACAAATTAAAACCTTAAAATAAAATCACACAATGACAACAAATAGAATAAAATGCATATTTTTGTGATTTTCCTTTTAGAGCCAAATGATGGTTTAATTAATTCCTAAATGCATAATTAAATCCTAAATATGTATGCAACATGTATTTTTGTATTTTTCAATTAACTACAACAAGGTAAACATTTACGGACAAAATAATTACCAAAAATGTCACGCAAATTCTCAAAATTGTACCCGAAGGCAACTTGCTTTATTTCTCGATTTCTTTTGGAGTAATTTCCGTGAAGCAAAAATCATGTGCTCACAGCTGCCCCTCTTTGTCCGAAAACACAAAGAGTTTTCGTGCAAAGATAAAATGAGCAGATACGAGCGATTTTTGCCCGTTGGAGTACTCCATGTGAAGCATTTTTTGAAAAACTTTAACCGAACCTTTGCTTCAAAGGTTTCTTACATATCCCTGGAAAGAAGGGAATCAGGTTAATGTAGTTCAGGAAATTTTTGTAGCTGGGACTACCATGGGACTGCCTTTTGTTGTTACTGCGGCTGCATGCTGTTTCTACTGCTTTCGACCTCCTTATTACACCATTGCTTAAAGATAAAGAAGTTATACTAAGTTATGAGCTATGCATTACAAAATTTTATTCTCAAACTTGGTCATGTGACCGGTGTTGCCTTTTTGCCTTGTGTTTCCTCTGATGTTGCCTTTACTTCTGAATTGACTTGTATTCTCCCTTGATCGCCGATCTCAAACTGTTTATTTCCTTCTTGTGAGCTTCACGTTATTTTCCTTCGAATCTTGAACTGCCTTCCTCTACTGGGGATTTTGTTGTCTCCCGCTGCTTTACTGACTTCAACAACAATTACTTCTTAAAATATAACACCTCCATTCTCCAGGCGGGCTCCTGATTTCAACAACTCCTTAAATGTAACACCTCCATTCTCCAGGCGGGCTCCTGACTTCAACTACTTCTTCAAAATAATTCAGCCTCCATTCTCCAGGCGGGCTCCTGACTTCAACAGCTTCTTCAAAATAATTCAGCCTCCATTCTTCAGGCGGGCTCCTGACTTCATCAGCAACTTTGAAAATAAATCAGCCTCCATTCTCCAAGCGGGCTCCTAACTCCAACAACAACTTAAAAATAATTCAGCCTCCATTCTCCAGGCGGGCTCCTGACTTCAACAACTTCTTAAAAATAATTCAGCCTCCATTCTCCAGGCGGGCTCCTGACTTCAACAACTTTTTTAAAAATAATTCAGCCTCCATTCTCCAGGCGGGCTCCTGAATTCATCAGCTTCTTAAAAATAATTCAGCCTCCATTCTCCAGGCGGGCTCCTGACTCCAACAACAACTTAAAAATAATTCAGCCTCCATTCTCCAGGCGGGCTCCTGACTTCAACAACTTCGTAAAAATAATTCAGCCTCCATTTTCCAAGCGGGCTCCTGACTTCAACAACTTTTTAAAATGTAACACCTCCATTCTCCAGGCGGGCTCCTGACTTCAACAATTTCTTAAAAATACAACACCTCCATTCTCCAGGCGGGATCCTGACTTCAACTACAGCTTAAATGTAACACCTCTATTCTCCAGGCGGGCTCCTGACTTCAACAACTTGAATCATCTTCTTTCAACTGTTTCCCTCAAAAACTGGTGTCTTATTCCTCCGAAATCTGCTGGTGACAAATGCCGGTGTTTTATTCACAACTATGTTATTTTCCTTCTTCACGGACTACTTCCTTTAAAGCTGGTGCCTTCCTTCCACTTGGAACTACTGTCCTCAAGCTGGTGTTTTCACTTCTCTGAAACCTGCCGGGGATATCACTGCTGGGGAATTATCTTCCTCCTTTTAACAATGGTGGGGATGATATTGATTCAAAGGCCATTACTTTTACAACTTTGGGTTATTTTGCTTCTTCCAAGATTGCTTTTCTTTTAAAACTTGAATCTCCCTTCTCATATACTGCTAGGGATTTTACTTCCTTCAAAACTTGTGTTATCTTTTCTCTTTCCCAAATGGCTATCTGATTTCAAGAAAATTTTCGTAATGAGAGAAAATTTTCTGCCCCAGTTTGATAATCTTCTTTGTGACCCTGTCTTCCTGTTGTCAATAAAATTTCCTTTCCCTTCTTTAAATCAAAGAAAAATTTGTTAGTTTAAAACGGGGCGAGTGGTCGTGCCACTTCTGCTGGGGATGGTTTTTTCCCTGCTTTGCTATAAAACTTGCTGGGGATGATATTATTTGCTGGGGTTGATATTCCTGCTGGGGATGGTTTTTCTTTTCTCTTCCTTCCCCGCTCTGTGTCGTCCGACCATTGTGGAGCTTGGTCGAGAATCTGTCGGAGTTGTTCTTGTATCTTGCAAATCTGCTGAGGATCCTCTTGGAATTTGATCCATATCTTTTCAACTGTTGTTCTTTCTATTTTTCTCCGACTTCCCCTGGAAATTTGGGCCTCTTGGGATCTAGACCCATTCATCATTTGGTCTTGCGACAAACTTCTTTTCGCTTTGTCGCTTTATCGTTGGCCTGTCCTATTCGCATTTTGCTTTGCCTCATTTTGGCCACTGGTAGTAAGCTTTCAAAATTCTTTTCAAAAACAAACTGCTGTGGAGGTAAAGTCTTTAAACCAAGAAATGAAAAAGTGATGATTTCAAAAAATAGAAAAAGAAGAAGTCTTTCTGAACAAATGCTGGGGAAAAGGAAAGAAAAGAACTTATCTGAATGATATAACCAATCCCAACGATCATGTTATGCATTCCAGATTGATCAACCCAGTCTATTCGTATCAATCAATCTTTCGGATGGCCTCATCTTGCTGGGGATAAATAAACACTCAACTCTTTACCAAATGTTGACCCTTTTCGCCAATCTTGCCTTGTCGCTTCATAGTGCCCTTCGAGGGGTTTTCACTAATAAGACTCTCTCATTTCTCTCAACTCTCATCGCCTCACGGTGCCTGTAAAGGTTTTCATCGATAAGACTCTCTCATTTTATTTTATTTTTCAGCTGGGGATTGGAGTGTTGTCGATATGACTCTCTTTGTTGGGGATTCTTTCGGCTATCAATTCATCTCCAGCTTATGATCTTCTTCTTTGTATGAGATCAGAGTGTTATTCCCGACTTCCATTTGCATTGACTTAGCACTTCTCAGATACTGATCGGGAGGTCTTTTTTGGACATCAATAGGGTTTTTTGTGTATGGCTAAAAGGAAAAAGGGTATCAAAAGTTCAAAATAATTTTTAGGGGTAAAACAGTACAACTCTTGGAATCAAACTTTCTTACCAAAATTACAAACGCAAACTTCTGCCCCAGTTTTTCTTGCTTGGGGATTTTTATTATATTTTTTTGTTTTTTTTGTTACACTATGTTACACTATGACCGAGCCGTGAGGCGCCTACGTATCCTTCTTTGAGGAATCAGGTCAAACGTAGTTCCCAATTCCTTTATTTTCTTGTGACTTTCTTTTGCCTTTATTATCATTATTTTTCTCTTTTTTTTTCTTTCATTTTAATTACTGATTCTAAAAGAGGGATATGAAAGAATAAATAAGGCTCAAAAGGGGAAACAAAGGTTAAAGTGTTTGGATAGAAGAAAGAATTGCCTCCGTCATTTCATTCTCCGATAGATGCCAACTACAAACAAACATCAATTACAATCAAAAGAAATCATACATAATATCTCTTAACTGCGTCGGAATTGATAGCCATGTCGACGCATTTCCCTTCGATATCTGTTAAACATAAAGCGCCATTGGACAACACTCTGGTTATAATGAATGGTCCTTGCCAATTCGGGGTGAACTTGCCCTTTGCTTCTGCCTGATGTGGCAGGATTCGTTTCAACACCTGCTGCCCCACTTCAAATTTTCTGGGGCGCACCTTCTTGTTATAGGATCTCGCCATTCTCTTTTGATATAACTGGTAATGACACACAACTACCAATCTCTTTTCATCAATCAGGTTCAACTGCTCCAACCGGGCTTTGACCCACTCGTCATCATCAATCTCAGCTTCAGCGACAATCCGAAGGGATGGAATTTCAACTTCCGCCGGTATTACTGCTTCAGTTCCATATACCAACAAATAAGGAGTTGCACCTACTGAAGTCCAAACAGTAGTGCGATAACCCAACAATGCAAATGGTAATTTCTCATGCCATTGTCTGGACCCTTCTATCATGTTCCTCAGTATCTTCTTTATATTTTTTGTTGGCTGCCTCAACTGCTCCATTCGCCTTGGGACGATATGGGGTGGAATTGCAGTGTGCAATCTGAAACTGTTGACATACCTCTTTCATCAAATTGCTGTTAAGATTAGCACCATTATCCGTGATGATCACTTTTGGGACCCCAAATCTACAGATGATATGGGAGTGAACAAAATCCACCACTGCCTTCTTGGTTACCGACTTGAAAGTTTTAGCTTCAACCCACTTAGTGAAATAGTCGATGGTCACCAGAATGAACCTATGACCGTTGGTAGCTGCTAGCTCAATAGGTCTAATGACATCCATGCCCCACGCAACAAATGGCCATGGTGCTGATATTGTATGCAATTCTGTCGGCGGAGAATGAATCAAATCTCTGTGTATCTGACACTGATGGCATTTTCGCACGAAATTGATACAATCACGCTCCATAGTGAGCCAATAGTACCCTGCTCGAAGAATCTTCTTCGCCAATACATATCCGCTCATATGTGGCCCACAAACTCCAGCATGTACCTCTGTCATAACTGTCGTGGCTTGACTGGCATCTATACATCTCAGCAATCCCAAATCTGGGGTTCTTTTGTACAACACTCCCCCACTGAGGAAAAATCCATTGGCCAATCACCGAATGGCTCTCTTTTGATCTCCGGTGGCCTGCTCCGGGTATATCCCCATCCTGAGGTACTCCTTGAGATCATAAAACCATGGCTTGCCATCCATTTCTTCCTCTATCATGTTGCAATAAGCATGTTGATCACGAACCTAGATATGCAACATGTCAACATGAATTTTGTCTGGGTGATGCAACATTGATGCTAAAGTGGCCAAAGCATCGACAACCTCATTGTGAACTCTTGGGATGTGTCTGAACTTCACTGATCGAAATCGCTTGCTCAGATCGTGGAAACATTGTCGATATGGTATGAGCTTCAAATCCCGTGTTTCCCATTCACCCTGAATCTGATGCACCAGGAGGTTCGAGTCTCCCAAGACCAAGACGTCCTGGACATCCATGTCTGCAGCTAGTTATAGACCCAAAATGCATGCCTCATACTCAGCCATATTGTTGGTACAATAGAAACGCAGCTGAGCCGTAACAGGATAATGACGTCCTGTTTCAGAATTAAGTACCGCTCCTATTCCAACTCTCTTCGCATTTGCAGCTCCATCAAAGAAGAGCTTCCAACCTGGTTCCTCAGGTAATTCCAACTCATCTATATGCATCACTTCTTCGTCAGGAAAATACGTCCTCAACGGCTCGTATTCTTCATCAACAGGATTCTCAGCCAAGTGATCGGCCACTGCTTGGGCTTTCATGGCCGTCCTCGTCATATAGACGATGTCAAACTCCGTGAGTAATATTTGCCATTTCGCTAACCTCCCTGTGGTCATAGGCTTCTGGAAAATATACTTTAGTGGATCCAAGCGCGAAATGAGATAAGTAGTATATGATGACAGATAATGCTTCAATTTCTGGGCCACCCAAGTTAGGGCGTAACATGTCTTCTCAAGTTGAGTGTACTTAACCTCATATACAGTAAACTTCTTGCTTAGATAATAGATGGCTTGCTCCTTCCTTCCTGTAATGTCGTGTTGTCCTAGTACGCAGCCAAACGAATTCTCCAGGACCGTTAGATAAAGGATTAAAGGTCTCCCCGGTTCAGGTGGAACCAACACATGTGGATTTGATAAATATCCTTTGATCTGGTCAAATGCCTCCTGACATTCTGCCGTCCATTCTATCGCAACATCTTTCTTCAGTAGCCGAAAAATGGGTTCACAAGTTGCTGTGAGTTGAGCAATAAATCTGCTGATGTAATTTAACCTTCCCAACAGACTCATTACTTCTGTCTTGTTCTTCGGCGGTGGCAAATCTTGGATAGATTTGATCTTTGACGGGTCCAGTTCAATACCACGCCAATTAACGATGAATCCTTATAGCTTTCCAGATGGAACACCAAAGACACATTTGGCCGGGTTGAGCTTAATATCATACCTTTGAAGTCTTTGAAAAAACTTCCTTAGGTCTGCTACGTGGTCTTCCTGATGCTTGGTCTTTATGATCACATCGTCCACGTACACCTCAATCTCTTTGTGGATCATGTCATGAAACATAGTGGTCATTGCTCTCATATACGTTGCCCTAACATTCTTCAAACCAAATGGCATTACCCGGTAGCAATAAGTCCCCCATGGCATGATGAATGTCGTCTTTTCCGCATCTTCTTCATCCATCAGAATCTGATGATACCCAGCATAACAATCTACAAAAGATCCGATCTCACGTCCGACATAATTGTCGATCAAGATATGGATGTTGGGTAAAGGAAAGTTGTCCTTTGGACTCGCCCTATTCAGATTGCGGTAATCGACACACACCCTGATCTTCCCATATTTCTTCGGCACTGGCACCACATTAGCCAACCAATCAGGATATCGAGTGACCCGAATAACCTTTGCTTGTAGCTGCTTGGTTACATCTTCTTTAATCTTCACACTCATGTCTGTTTTGAACTTCCTCAATTTTTTCTTGACGGGAGGGCATGCCGGGTCAGTGGGCAATTTGTGAACCACTAAATCCGTGCTTAACCCCGGCATGTCATCATACGACCATGCAAAAACATCTTTGAACTCAATAAGTGTTTTGATTAGTTCTTACCTGATATTTGGTGCAATGTGGATGCTTATTTTAGTTTCCCTGATATCGTCTGCATCCCCTAAATTGATGGCTTCTGTGCCATTTAAGTTGGGCTTGGATTTCTCTTCAAACTGGTTTAACTCTCTGTTTATCTCTTCGAAGGCTTCATCCTCATCGTATTCCGATTCATTATCATAATTGACCTCTTGTATAGTTAGCTCAGAATCAGATTGATCTTTTAGACTAGGTTGAATATCCGTTGTGCATGCCATGTCATTAGAACCAATATGAAAAGAACTGTTCAAAAAAGAAAAGAAGAAAACAGAATTAAAACAAAAATAAAGAGAGAAATTTTTTTACTTTATTAAACTGCGGGATAACATAGTTTCACACTTTTGCGGAATACAAAGATAAAACAAAAACTAGATTACAACTCTGAATAATCCCAAAACACAAGAAAGAAAATCCAAAGCCTACTACCAAGTCTCCCTCCGGGTAGGAAGAAGAGTAGATGTCCAATTGTTGACCTTGGCCTTAGGACCCATAAACTGTATGTCTGCCTTACTATAACCCTCTCCAGCTTCTATCATGTTGACATCAGCGAACATCCTTTCAAAGCCCTCATTCAAATATCCATCTGGCCTGATCAGGGGTCCGATAACTTCCGGGACCAGCAACTTTCTGAACCCTGCTCTGACAAATGATCTGGACAGGCGTGGGATTGGCCTAGGAAGGACCCAAACTCTTTTCTTCAACTTGCGGGCCCGCTTTACATCCGCTGCGGTAGGCTTGAATCCTAGCCCAAAAGTATCCAGGTTCTTGGGCAAAGAAACCGGTTGGACCATTCCCTGCAGATCAATCCCCAAACCCTTTCCTGGTACAAACCCGTTGTTCAACATTTCCGAGGCTATCACAAAGGTCGCAGCCGCGATTCTGGGAAGTGGAAGGCCCCCACCCTCAGGAATTTTGTCTACTGAGACTGCGTTAAAAACCTGATAAACCCATGGGCCCTTGTCATCTTCGGTTTCTATGAAGGGCACAATGGCATCACTGACGGCATGTGTGCCGTCATCACCATGTACCACAATCTCTTGTCTATCCCATTCAAATTTGACCATCTGATGCAGTATGAAGGCACTGCTTTGGGTGCGTGGATCCAGGGTCGTCCCAAAAGAAGATTATACGACACCGCCACATCTATCACTTGAAATTCCATGGTGAACTCGACCGGCCCAATTGTCAATTCCAGTATGATATCACCCACTGTGTCAGTACCGCCCCCATCAAAACCTCGGACGCAGACGCTGTTCTTGTGGATCCTATCATCAGCAACCTTCAGTTTGTTCAGAGTGGCCAAATGACAGATATTGGCACTTGACCCATTATCAATTAGTACTCGAGTGACCATCGAGTCTTCGCATTTCACAGTCAGGTAGAGTGCTCTGTTGTGTTCTGTACCCTATACCGGCAACTCATCATCAGATAATGTCACTCGGTCTACCTCGAAGATTTTGTGCGCTATTTTCTCTAAATAGTTCACTGAAAGCTTGTCCGGGACATGGGTTTCGTTCAGAATCTTCATTAATGCCCGCCAATGATCGCTTGAATGGATCAACAAGGATAGCAACTAAATCTGGGCTGGGGTCTTCCTTAACTGCTCTACAATGGAGTAGTCCTGTGCCTTCATCTTATTCAAAACCTCGTCTGCTTCCTCCTCCATCACTGGCTTCTTTATTGTTACAGGATTGGCCCTCCTCAATTCTGTAGGAGCAAAACACCTTCCTGAATGAGTTAACCCCTGGGCCTCGCATACTTCTTCCACAACCTCCTTCCCCTTATGCATCACCGTCACTTGACTGTAACTCCATGGCACAACTTTCTCACTTGTTATCGGCAACTGCATTACTGGCCTGATAACAACTGGCTCTACGCGGGCCTCCTTCACTACCAACACTGGTGTGCTTGATACTCCCTGTAGCATTACCCTAACTGACTCTGGCTTATTTGCAGCAACAGACGAACCTTTCCCCACTACCACAAATGGCTTGTCATCTACCTTTCCCAACTGTACTAATGCCTTTCCACTGGTCGACTTTTTGTTTGGACTGGCACGAATCATCATTACCATTTGTGAGGGTTTCTTGGGCTCTCCCCCTTCGTGCATTAGTTTGATCATGTGAGCCTCGTGGTGCACCGGCAACGGGTTCTCATTGATGTTGGGTGCTTCTAGTGCCTGAACCTCGATCCTATTTGTGTCAATAAGATCTTGTACAGCAGTCTTCAACTTCCAACACTTCTCAGTATCATGCTCGGGAGCCCCCGAACAATATTCACAGCTTACTGAGTGGTCCAGATTTTTGGGAAGGGGAGTTGGAAATTTGGGTTCAACAGGACTTAATAGGCTTAACTGCCTCAACTTATGGAACAGAGTATTATAGGTTTCTCCCAACGGAGTGAATGTTCTCGACCTCTGCACCCTTTCATTCCTGAAAGTCTGATTCCCACGGAATCTTGGCCCTGAAGGATTCCTGTAGGCCCTTGGTGGTGGATATGTGTTTTGTGGAGGTGGATATGTGTTTTGTAGAGGTGGATATGTATGTTGGGGAGGTGGATATGTATGTTGGGGAGCCGGCGCACGCCATTGCAGGCGAGCCGGAGGCTGAGTGTAAGTTTAGACGTGATGGACGGAGAAATGTGGCTCATGTGGTGGATAATAGGGTCGTGGCGGGTTATATGGAGTGTGTGGATAATTTGGGTAATGGGGTCTAGGTTGGTAGCGAAGGGAAGGACCTCTGGATTTGGACCAAGTACCTACTTCGACTGTTGCGACCTCCTCTCTCTTCTTTTTCCCGAGCGCACCTCCCGTGCCGCTTTGGATAGCCTGAGTTGTAGCCTTGATTGCTGAATAACTCATTATCTTGTTGGAACTGAGTCCTTCTTCAACCATACTGCCCATTTTTACTACTTCATTGAAAGATTTACCAACAGATGTCAGCAGGTGACCAAAGTAAGTTGGCTCCAACGTTTGTAAGAAGTAGTCCACCATTTCACCTTCCCTCATTGGTGGATCGACTCTTGCTACTTGTTCTCTCTAACGGAATCCGAATTCCCTGAAGCTCTCTCTAGGCATTTTCTCAAGTTTTAACAGTGTGAGACGGTCGGGGACGATCTCAAGGTTATACTGGAAATGATCCGCAAATTCTTGTGTTAGATCGTCCCAAGTATACCACCTGCTAGGATCCTGCCTCGTGTACCATTCTAATGCGGACCCGCTTAAACTTTGACCGAAATAAGCTATCAGCAGCTCATCCTTTCCACCCACCCCTCTCATCTTGCTACAGAAACCTCGTAAATGTGCCATGGGATCACCATGTCCCTCATATAGATCAAACTTTGGCATCTTAAAACCTGTCGGCAATTGAACATCGGGGAAGGGACACAGATCTTTATAGGACACACTGACTTGACTGCCCAATCCATGCATATTCCTGAAGGATTGCTCCAGGCTTTTCACTTTACGGAGCACTTCATCCTGCTCCGGATTCTTAGCTAGCCTCTCAGTTTCTGTCGGGATCTGAAGATGAGGGGTGTAAGTGTACGACTTGGGTGCTTTGAAGGTGAGTTCAGGAGGATAGTATTGGTTGTCATGAACCTGAAATACTGGTTCATCGGATAATTTTTGCAATGTAGCGGGTGGAGGTGCCACAAAAACAGGAACAGCTGGGGGAGGAGGGTTTTGTTTGGCTGGTGAAGTTTGGGGATTATAGGAAGTTTCCGCTTGATAGTATTGGGCAATGGGGAAGCTCGTTGATGGACCAATGGAAGGATGTTCCGGAGTCCGAGCTGGTGAAAGGGTAGAAGTAGGGGAAGTATTGGTGATGTTTGTCCCTTAGCCCAGGCTAGGTGCATCCCAGCTATCTCTTGTCTCAACCTGTCTACTTCCTCCTTCATCATTTGCATCTCCGTCTTTTCCTCCTCAACACTTTTGTCCGAACCAGACATACTTTCCGAAATGGGCCCTTTAGATCTTGTGTGGTAATGGTAATCTGCCAGAACGTTCTAACGAGCTAACTGTTTTGAAATCTCTTTCTCTGATATAAACAACAAACTTGTTAGCGTTAGAGTTTAACACATATTGCAATTTCACATTGTGGAATGCAATGTTCCTAGGCAGTTTAACCATTTCTAACATGTTTTTGCTTCGATTGCATGCGTCATCCCGACTTACTCTTTCTTTTTATGTCCTTTTTTCCTTTCTTTTATTCACAATGCCTTTTTTTCTTTTTAGTGATGGTCGAATCTTATGTGGATTGCCTACGTATCATGTCCCCGCATGAATCAAACCGGGCGTAGTTCTGCCACAAATAAAGGCACAATTTTTTTATTTTATTTTATTACCAAAATATGCTATTACAAGCTACCTATTTGAAAAGGGACAAACAAAATACAGACTCCACACTATTAACATTGTTTGATATGAAAAGAGAACAGAAGGGTAGACAACAGACTTTTAAAAACAACAATGCAGACTTGAACTAGGGATACATTAAGGCCTTGAATTTTGGTGCCCGCAAGGCATCGTTCGGCCTTTCCGCGGGCTTTGGTGCAAGGCCTCTTTGCAAGATATTTAATTCCTTCATGATCCGGTGGACATAACCCATGATTGAGGCAAAAAGGGTATCTGATCACGCCCAACTATGCCTTATAAAAAGGACAATGTGGACGTTGTAAATATAACCCGAGTATTACGCCCAGGGTCGAATCCACAGAGAGTTAACCTATCAATCACTATCTTTAGACCCACTAAACTCTTCAGAACCAGCTTCCCAAATGTTTTAAATCACAAGTTGATGGTTTCTATAGTAACTAAAATTGCAAGTAAATAAACAGCTGTAAACTAAGGATACTAAGGTTGTAAACAATGGTGAGAAAAAAAGCTAAGGTAAAGATTTCCCCTATTGATAGAATCCCTTCTGTTTATGCGTCATACAAATTTACCAACACACCTCTATCAATCATGAACACTTTTGTTACCGTAAATCTCTCCCGAGTAATCACAGTAATATACTATTGCACTCTCCCGAGATACACTAGCTAGCTTTAATTAACACAATTCACTTAAGATTGCACCCAAGGCTTCGTTATCCCTAATCCCGCCTTTAAACCCGCAGTTATAGATTCCTCTTATACTTTAGGAGTGGTGTTATTCAACAATAACCTAAATATGCACTCTCTCCCGAGTTATGCACACTAAATAGGCACAGCTAATTGAGGATCCTGTCAATTAACTACAACAAGAACATAGTTGAATAAATAAAGATTGAAACTAGCAATTTGTATTCACATAAACAAGAAGTTCATCCCCCAATAGGTTCCATCAAAACCTTAGACAAAGGATTTAGCTACTCCTAACTATGGGTAAATAAACTAAAACAATATTCATCATAAAACTTGCAAGAAAAATAAAGAGAAGAAGAAACCAAGATGTTTTGGGTGATCTCTCACACTTGTTTTTCTTCCAAAACTCCTCTCCAAAACAATACATGCCTCTCTTGGGCGGAGTCTAGTGTTTAAAATAGGGTTTTGGGCTAAAAATCCCGTGTTTTGCACTTTAGTCCCTGAAATTTCCTCCTCCTGCCGCAGATCTACCGCGGTCGCGGTCAAACCGCGGTCAAACATGGCCTCTGCTGCTTCAATTGTCTGCGAGCAGCCCTCACCGCGGTTCTGCCGCGGTCTCGGTAAAACCGCGGTATTTCATCCTGTTCTGTTTGGAATATGGAAAAATGTAAAACATGAAAGTTGTAGTCCTTTGAGTCAGCTTTCCAACCATATATTATAGAGCCAAAATAGAGTTCTTAGTAAACAGTTATGTCTATTTTACTAGACAGTGAGCAATATGCCTCTTCGAGTTTTTGTTTTGTTGTTTTATCATCCGTTGATCCCCGAACGCGATCCCGGATTAATTCCTTGAGCTTTTACTCAGACTTCAAGGCTTAAAATTACTTAAATTCATTCCATAACATCTATATAGCTCGGAATCGCACCTACAAGGCATAAAACACACAATTAGTGCAAAACACTAGCGATTAAAGCGCAAACTCAACTAAAGTACAGTAAATTAGAGTGTAATAATCGACTAAAATACGTAATTATAGCCTATCATCAGTATCACAGGGCATTTACTCACAGGTTAGGCACCTCGTGGTGATGTAGTGCCCAATCTCATCGATCCTACCCCTGATTCTATCCCTTTCCATACATAGCTGTTCTATTCGTTGATTCTTTAATCCCAATAATTAAGTGTTGTCAACGAGCCGATCTTGGAACCTCTCCATTTGTTCTTCCATTCAGGCTATTAAATCATAGCAGCGCTCCCTATCCGTTCTAGCATCTCGGGCTTGTTTAAAGACCCGATCTTTGAGAGTGGAATTTGTTTCTCTTAATATTTCAATGCTCCCTTCATAATCCCTTCTCACTTGCCATAGGTGTTTTTCCCGCGCTGCTGCACCTTTTGGCCATCTAGCCCACATTCTTGCTATGCTAGCCTCGGATCTTTCCAAGTCCTTTCGGCTTTCAATGACCTGATTCCTTAACCCTGCTATCAGCCTTTTATCGGACCGGCTTCTCCGTTGGTTATCGGCATCCATTATGACTTGTCAGTTTTGAGCTCTAAGGGAGTCATTTTCTTGGGCTGATTTCTTTCTGTCCCCTTCATCGGCCGCGGTCTGAATTTCTCTTTCAAACTGAAGATCTGTGACCTGCTGCTTCAACTTGCCTATTGTGGCCCTGTATTCTTCTTCTTTCGCCAACCAGTCCCAATGCTCTTGTGAGGACTTGGAAAACTCTTGAAGGTGAGGTCTTTTAGCCGGCCTTCCAAATGACACTTCCCCTTTGTACCAAGCCTGGTATCCGGGTGAAACTTCCCCTCTTGCCCAATTCAGTACACAAGTATTTACCTCCAAGTATTAACACTGGCTCCAAATCTGGCGGACCCTTGCTTCAGGAAACTAGCCATCAGAACTGATCTCAGTCACTTGGGTGCTCAGGTCCTCATCTTTCGGCACTATCTGACACCTCCCAAGTTGCCTCAAAACCCGATACGGCGCATAAGGTTGAATGCTCTTAAGCCCCATCAAGAGAAAATGGGGCCTAGCTGCTGGCATATATATGACTTCGTCGATCGGTAACCATCCCAGTGTCCACTGTATTTGACTGGCGTTGAGGGTCCGAAAGTATGAGGTCCATGCCGAGACTCCTTCAGGTAAGCGGATCTCATTAATTCTGGTGTAGAACTCCTCTATGCAGGTTTTCTCAGAAGATCCATGGCTCAGGAACTGAGCTCGGTGACATAGGTGTTCGGTCATCCACATTTGCAATAACAAGTTACACCCTTCAAAAATGTTCCCTCCGGCTTTGCAGGCCGTGAGAGCTCGGAAGATATCAGATACAATCATGGGCGCAAGCGTGCTGTCATCTTGAGTGAGCAAAGTACTGACGACCTCAGCTATCTTTATGTCAATATTCCCGTCTTTTCTTGGGAACACAAAAAACCCTTAGAAGGTTATCATGAAAGCAACCCGTCTATGTTCATCCCACTTTCGACGGTTACTTTTGCTGCACAACTTTTTTTCTGGCTTGTTGAATCCTCCTACGTGGCCGTATCTTTGGTATATGAAGCTCAGAGTGCAAAAACCTTTCGCCAAGTCTGGGTTATGGATCGTTTTGACCATCCCGGTGCACCGCTACGGCTCTTGGAGCAACCAGGTATTTACGCCTCAACGGAACCTCAGCACTGCCGATGTACCCGACTATTTCCTTTAAAGTCGGGGTGAGTTCAAAGTCCGAGAAGTGGAATACATTGTGTGCCGGGACCCAGTAAGTGACCAGTGCCCTTATAATATCCCCTCGAGGCCTGATACCCAACAAACCCGTGAGACCTTTCAGATGTTTCTTGACTTCGTCTCGCCCTTCTTTGCCTAAATCATTCCACCATAGCCGCAGCTGGAGGGGGATTTTATTCATGATTGAAAAAGGTTCATTTTGAGCCGTGCTCATTCTGCACATTTATTAATGTGTTTAAATAAAAGAAAATTTATTTGACTCAAAACGATTTGATTATTTTTCATAAAAGAAAGACTCGATTTTCCGAACACGACCTTTCAGCACTTTGTCACACCTCCTTTTTACGTACCCGCGAGGGTACACGGGAGTTTTTCCAATTAAAGGATAATCGATACGGGATTTGTTTATTTATTTCAGAGTCGCCACTTGGGAGATTTAGGGTGTCCCAAGTCACCAATTTTAATCCCGAATCGAGGAAAAGAATGACTCCATATTACAGTCTGCGTACCAGAAATCTGGATAAGGAATTCTGTTAACCCGGGAGAAGGTGTTAGGCATTCCCGAGTTCCGTGGTTCTAGCACGGTCGCTCAACTGTTATATTCGGCTTATTTATCTGATTTTAAATACAATTATGAACCATGTGCAAATTTTATCTTTTAACCGCTTTTGTCATTATTATTATTTTTACGAGAATTGCAACGTCGTGAAAACATATCTCGAACCACGTTACATCAATGTACCCGTGGTTATCGATATATCTCGACTCGGTTGAGATTTGGATTTGGGTCACATAAATGTGCACCCGAATTAAGGAAAATAAATTGTTAAAGGCGCGCCTAAAGCAACTAGCGTCTTGTTATTTTGGGGAAAGTCGTAAAAATTCGTTAAACGGCATATCCCGAATTCTAAATACTTTAATATATACATACATCTAGAGGGCCCCGCAGCTTTGTACATTTTGTTTGTCGAGGCTCGTCTCGTTCTATTTTTAAAAGGAATTTGCGACGTCATGGACATGCATCTCGAACCACGTCACAATCAATGTACCCGTGATTAGAAACACATTTCGAATCCGTCGAGATTTGGATTTGGGTCACATAAATGCGCACCCAAATTTAAGAAGGTAAAATTATTAAATGCGCGCTTAAAGAGGCTATCGCGTTATTATTCCGGGAGAGTCGTGAGATTTGCTAAACGACCCACCTTAGGGACTGAATGCTTCAACATATATATATTTAACAAGGGCCCCGCAATTTGTGCGTTTTTCTTTATTTTTTTGTTGAGGCTCATCTCGTCCTTATTTTAAAAGGATATCCTATAGCAACTACGTTTCTTGTCGCGTTTGTCTCTACTAATTGAAAACAGTAGATAGCCCTAGTTAATTACATGCTTGCAAGTTATCTATACAGAATTCCGAGTGCTTACACAAAATCAGAAGCACAGCCACGTACACAGTCAGCCGAGCAAAAATTAAGGGCCCAAATCCAGCCCATGCGTAATGGACCAGACCTGGGCCATTGTTTGTTCGATGCAGGCCTGCTTGGTCTGTTTCGACCTGGGCTCGACCTTTGTGAGGTTGAGATTGCAGTCTCCGTGTTCTTTGTCTTAAAACATGGTTTACCAGTTATATGAAGCAGTTTATCAGAAAGGAAAGAACTTAACTAGTAGAGTACGATTTTCATGCTTGGCCTACATTAAAGGACATACTACAAAGTTAAACTAAGTCTAAGATACAACCTATTTCATTGGGAATATTTTCACCTATCAGCATACATATATAAACTATCATTCAGCTAATCTATATTGATATACACTGGGCATACAGGCTACTTCTATTGTCAACACAGGAATGAAAATTATTATACAGTACATGATATCTAATGTAACAATCTATGTATGAAAGTCAACTTCAGGTCTTTTCTTTTTGTATTCATGCTCAATTTTCCAATTACATTTGACAGTGTATTGGTTGTGTACCTGGTATAGAGAACAAAAGAAGAAAGGAATGATCAGCTGGGTAGTATGCAACAAACACAGCAACAACAGATACACAACAACAACACAGCAACAAACCAACAACCACAAGTGTTTTCCACAGTCCACAGACAACCAGCAACAGTTTCCAGAACAAAGAAAACCAACAGATGGTCGAGCACCAAACAAGCAATCCCAGAAAAGAGTAGTGAAACAAAAGAAATAATAGAGTATTCGATGCAGCAACACCAGCAGTTCAACAATCACAAGCAGCTCAATCAGGGCAAACAACAGAACTTGGCCAAGACAGCTTGACCAATATGAATTCTTCTGTAGTTTTCAGACAGTGTTTGGTTACAGTGTTTCTGGAAATTTCCTTATATTTTTTCAGTTTCCTTTAACTCACAAGACCTCTCTCAAGACTAAGTTTTTTTCCAGAAGAACCTCCTCTTTTCGGCTCCCAAAAGAAAAATCTCCCCTCTAATGGAAAGTCTGCCTCTTTTATAGCCTAACCTTAACACTTTACAGTCTGTTTGACCACTCAAAATTCCCCCTCCCTGTTGTTTTTCCACTCACTCATTTTAAATAACAAAACTCCCATGAAATCCCTGACAGCCCCTCTCTCTTTTTGTTGTTAAAGTGTCCTAATCTCTTGTTTATTTAACCAAAGTATGGGCAGCAGGAATATAATCTGACAGCATGTGCTGTCAGGCTATTTTAATCCAAAACAACTGACCATACGTATATTGCCCACCATCTGAACTAAGTGAACATGGCATCCATTTAAGCTCAAAGTCTGAACTGCCATTATAACCTACCCCCTAGATGTTCTTTTAATTCAACTTTGAACAAAACCAATAGGCAATACAATTCAGTTCCTAATGGGATTCAAATACGATCACAGTAGAAATAAACAACACGGATCAAGTTGTTACCATTAATGACTGAAACTAATTGACGACATACATCGACTCGACTATATTAATCGTAACACATAACAATCAATCGTTCATATAAACAACACGTATAGAGTCCCGAATGACTTCAGACAACTTTGTTCAATCACTGGGAACCTATATGAATTAACTCATTTGACGACTAATTTAATTGACGATCATGTATACCACAGAATACATTCAGAACACACAGAAAATCAACTGACCCAATAAAAGGTCTTTGACATAGATGGAAGAAATCCGAATGGAAAATAACAAAAGAAAATAACCAAACATACACAACGAAACATGCTGACAACTTAACTAGCAGTTGAATAAAACAAAAAGGAAAAGAAAACTTACCAAAAAATGTCCAAACAAAACTGAACCAAATCTGACTCAACTTTGACCCTTTGAGGCCGAACAAACTTTAATCAGGGTGTTCTCACATGAGAACACCTTGATTAAGGTCTATTAGACCTCAAACCCCCGTTAAGGCTAGCCGGATTCCCCAGGTTCATGTGTTCTAAGGTCTGGATTTTCAGATCTGGTTTTTTAGAAGTTGTGGGTAGATTCGGACCAAACCAGGCCTGGTTTGGTCACGAGGGAGGTCAGGGGAGTGTCTGGTATGAAGATGGTGAGGTTTGGCATAGATCGAGTTTTGTCTCGAATCTTCAAATCCAGATTCGAGACGATGGGAGGTGATTTGAGGCTAGGGAGTAACAGATCCATGTTCAGGAGAGTGAGGGGGTCTTAGGGTGTTCAACAGGGGGTCATCGGCGTTCATGCCGCCGGGTTCTGGTGAAAGGGGAATCAGGGCGGCTGCTAGGGTTTGGGGGGTTTCAGGCTTTGGGGAAGGAGATGAGTGAAGGGGGGTTCGGATAGGGGGCGTGGGGTGTGATAGAAAACTTATATATGGTCTAGGGGTTTAGATCTGAGCCGTTGGATCAGATGATCTCAACGGCTTGGATCTGATGGTGAGGGGTGAGACGAGGTCGTTTGGTATTAAAACGGGGTCGTTTGGGTTTAAGTGATGGGTTGGGTTGGACCGGCTAAACAGGTCGGGTTACGGGTGTGTATGTGGACCATTGGATGGGTGTGTTTGAACGGCTCAGATCAGACGCCTGATGCGGCGTCGTTTTGGGAGGTGCCTGGGCAGGCCTGGTTTGGACCGGGTCCTTGGACGTGGTTTTGGGCCTATTTTGTTTCATTTCTTGGGCCCAAATCAATTTTTATCACTTTTCTTTGTTTTCTAATTTTAAAACAAAAAATGAAAAATAACAAATAAATAATAAAACAAATGAAATTAAAACAAACAACAATGTAACACTTCAACACTAATATCACGCCAAATTAAAATGTTTAAGCAAGTTAAATCACAACCTAGAACGGACGATGCACATATATATATATTTTTTTTGAATTTTCTTTCAATGACCGAATTACGGTTTGATTACCATGACAGACATACTTTGTATTTTGATTGATAAGATCAAATACAACATGGACCGAACCACAAATGACTAAACAACACATGCCACAAAAAATCGAAAGAATTGTACAGCGGAGTCATTTGTCACTATTTTGTTTTCTTTTGGAGTGATTGTCCGTGAAGCAAAAATCACGTGCTTACAGCTGCCCCTCTTTGCACGAAGACACGAAGGGTTTTCGCGCAAAGATAAAGCGGGCGATTTTTGCTCGTCCGAGTAATCCGTGTGAAGCATTTTTGAAAAAGATTTGACCGAACCTTTGCTTCAGAGGTTTCCTACATATCCTGGGCTGAACAGGAATCAGGTCAATGTAGTTCGGGAAATTTTGGTAGCTGGGACTACCGTGTGACTGTAGTGTTTGCTGTTGTTGTGCGCTGTTGTATGCTGCTGTAGGATGCTACTGCTCAACCGATCTCCCTATTACATTGCTCTAAAAGGAAAACAAGAAGCTAAGCTAAACTGAGGATCCTGAAATCTCATCCATCTTCAACTTGTTCTTGTTGCCTTGCTTTCTTGTCGGCTAACGCTTTCCTCCGATGCCTTTATCTTGTGACTTTGGGAGATGATGTTGGTCCTTTGCTGACGTTTGAATGCCAGTTTTCATCACTTCGCTTGATCTGCTGGGAACATAGCCCTCTTCTTTAAGCCTTTCCATGGTCTCTTCAGTGGTATGGCTTTCTTCATCAAAATCGTTATGTTGGGCATGCTATAACGTTCCCAACTGCTTCTTCTGAGACGCGTTCCTTCTTCCTTTTGAATCGCGCGCTTGCTTTTGCAGCCTTCCGCTCCTTGGTGCTGGGGATTTTATTGTTTCCTGCTTGGGGGTCTCTGTTGTAACCTTCCGCCTTTTACTGGTGGGCGACCTAGAACTTAAAAGTATTCCCGCATTATACTGGTGGGCGACCTAGAACTTAAATGTATTCCCGCATTTTACTGGTGGGCGACCTAGAACTTAAAAGTATTCCCGCATTATACTGGTGGGCGACCTAGAACTTAAAATGTATTCCTGCATTTTACTGGTGGGCGACCTAGAACTTAAATGTATTCCCGCATTATACTGGTGGGCGACCTAGGACTTAAATGTATTCCCGCATTTTACTGGTGGGCGACCTAGGACTTAAATGTATTCCCGCAATTTACTGGTGGGCGACCTAGAACTTAAATGTATTCCCGCATTATACTGGTGGGCGACCTAGAACTTAAATGTATTCCCGCATTATACTGGTGGACGACCTAGAACTTAAATGTATTCCCGCATTATACTGGTGGGCGACCTAGAACTTAAATGTATTCCCGCATTATACTGGTGGGCGACCTAGAACTTAAATGTATTCCCGCATTATACTGGTGGGCGACCTAGAACTTAAATGTATTCCCGCATTATACTGGTGGGCGACCTAGAACTTAAATGTATTCCCACATTATACTGGTGGGCGACCTAGAACTTAAATGTATTCCCGCATTATACTGGTGGGCGACCTAGAACTTAAATGTATTCCCGCATTATACTGGTGGGCGACCTAGAACTTAAATGTATTCCCGCATTATACTGGTGGGCGACCTAGAACTTAAATGTATTTGAAATTGTTTCCCCGTTCTTCCGAGAAATTTTTTGACAATGGGCAGAAAATTTTCTGCTCCGGTTTTTGGTGATTTCCCTGGCGTTGCATCTCGCTGCCATCATCAATCCTTTGTTTTCCTGCAGCAGACAAAAGGATTTAATTAGTTTTAATCGTGGTGGTAGAGGGTGCCTTTCCGGCGGATGATTTTTCCTCTCTTCCCCTTTTCTTGCTCTATGTCCCCATAATTGGTTAGTGGACAAAATTGCCTGCTGGGGGTCTCTAGCTTGCTGGGGCTGGTTTTCAATTTGTTCCCTTTTCTGCTTTCTCTTTAAGCACATGCTGTGGGAATCTGCTTTTACTCCCGAAACCACTCCCTTTGGGAGCTTACTTCCTCCAAAAACTGCGAGGCACGATCATTGCATTGCCTGGGGCCGGCCTTTAAGATTGTTTGTGTTATCCTGCATTGGATGAATTCCCCTTCGGTCTCTGGTAGTAAGCTTTGAAAAAAATCCTTTTTAAGACAAATTTTTAGGAAGAGAAATAAAAGATAGAAAATGGAGAAAATCTTTCTGAACCAATATTTGGTGGGAGAAGAAACTCAGAAGAACTCATCTGGAGGACATGACTGGTCCCCGTGATCATGACGTGCACCATAGATTCCCGACCCAGTTTATTCATATCAATCGACTTGCCCGATGGTCTGACTTGCTGGGGATGATAAATGAGTGTCCATTTCGTTGCGAATGTGGTCGCTTTTTGTTGACCTGTCTTGTCGCCTCATAGTGCCCTTCGAGGGGTTTTCACTAATGAGACTCTCTCTTTCTCTCATCTCTCGGCGCCTTATGGTGCCTGTGAAGGTTTTCACCAATAAGACTCTCTCATTTTATATCCCTCATCTTACGTCGCCTTTTGGTGCCTGTGAATGGTTTTCACCGATAAGACTCTCTCATTTTATTTCTTTCGAGGAATCGGGGTGTTGTTGATACGACCCTCTCTTCTGGAGATTCCTTTGACCATCAATTCATTCCCAGTCTTACGATCCTCTTCTTTGCTGGTGATCGGTGTATTATTCTCGGCCTTATTTGCCTGACTTGGCATCTCTTGGACATTGATCGGGAGGTCTTTTGGACGTTGATGTTGGTTTTGGTGTGGGGCTAAAGAAAGGCTATAAAAATGAAAATAATTTGATGGGTGATGTGCTACAACTTTTGGAATCAAACCTTTGTTGGAACTTAAAACATAACCTCTGCCCCAGTTTTCTTGCTTGGGGAATCTTATTTTTACACTTAGGTTGAGCTACGTGCGTTACGCACACTGTGCCTATTATGCACACTATGTACATTATGCATCCTATATACACTGTGATGCACACTATGACCGAGCCGTGAGGCGCCTACGTATCCTCTTTGAGGAATCAGGTCAAACATAGTTCCCACGGTTTTGTATTTCTTATGATTTTATCTTCTTTTTTCTTTGTTGTTTTTTTTTCTTTTCTTTCTCCTTCTTTTAATTTTCCTTTAAAGATTTTTTTTTCTTTTCTTTTCTCTCTTTTTTTTCTTTTCTTTTTTTTTTCTTTTTTTCCATGTCTTTTCCATTAGTGATTCCAAAAGAGGGGTATGAAAGAATAACTTAAGGCTTAAAAGGGGAAGCAAGGGTTAAAAGTGTTTGGATAGAAGAAAGAATTGCCTCCGTCATCTCATTATCCAATAAATGCCAAATACAAACAAACGAACCAATAATTGCCATAATTAAAGAAATTACGCATAATATCTCTTGACTGCATCAGAATTGATAGCCATGTCGACACATCTCCCCTCGATATCTGTCAAACACAAAGCACCGTTGGACAATACTCTGGTCACGATATAAGGCCCTTGCCAATTTGGGGCGAATTTGCCTTTTGCCTCGACCTGATGCGGGAGGATCTTCTTCAATACCTGCTGCCCTACTTCAAACTTCCTAGGGCACACCTTCTTATTGTATGTTCTTGCCATTCTCTTCTGGTACAGCTGACCATGGCACACTGCCGCCAATCTTTTCTCGCCTATCAAGCTTAACTGTTCCAACCGAGCTTTGACCCATTCATCATCATCAATCTTGGCTTCAGCGACAATCCGGAGGGATAGAATTTCGACCTCCGCCGGTATTACGGCTTCAGTTCCGTACACCAACAAATAAGGAGTTGTACCTATGGAAGTCCGGACAGTAGTGCGGTAACCCAACAAAGCAAAGGGTAATCTCTCGTGCCATTGTCTGGATCCTTCCACCATCTTTCGCAGTATCTTCTTGATATTCTTATTGGCTGCTTCGACCGCTCCATTCGCCTTGGGACGATATGGGGTGGAATTGCGGTGGGTAATCTTGAATTGTTGGCATACCTCTCTCATCAGGCTGCTGTTAAGATTCGCACCGTTATCCGTGATGATCACTTTTGGGATTCCAAATCTGCAGATGATATGGGAGTGAACAAAGTCCACCACTGCCTTTTTGGTTACCGACTTGAAGGTTTTAGCCTCAACCCATTTGGTGAAGTAATCAATGGTCACAAGAATGAACCTGTGGCCGTTGGATACTGCTGGTTCGATAGGTCCAATGACATCCATGCCCATGCTACAAACGGCCAGGGTGCTGTCATCGTATGTAACTCTGTTGGCGGAGAATGGATCAGATCTCCATGTATCTGGCACTGATGGCATTTCCTTACGAAAGTGATACAGTCGTGTTCCATGGTGAGCCAATAACACCCTGTTCGAAGGATTTTCCTTGCCAATACATATCCGCTCATGTGTGGCCCACAAACTCCAGCATGTACCTCTGCCATAACCGTCGTGGCTTGACCGGCATCTATACATCTCAACAATCCTAAATCCGGGGTTCTTTTGTACAACACTCCTCCGCTGAGGAAGAAACCATTCGACAAATGCCGAAGGGCTCTTTTTTGGTCTCCAGAGGCCTGTTCTGGATATGTCCCCATTCCGAGGTATTCTTTGATATCATGAAACCAGGGTTCGCCATCTGGCTCCTCTTCTACGGCATTACAGTAAGCGTGCTGATCACGGACCTGGATGTGCAGAGGATCAACATATATTTTGTCAGGGTGGTGCAGCATTGATGCTAAGGTGGACAAGGCATCTGCAACCTCATTTTGAACTCTCGGGATATGTTTGAACTTCACCGATCGAAATCTCTTGCTGAGATCATGCAAGCATTGTCGGTATGGTATGAGCTTTAGATCTCGTGTTTCCCATTCGCCCTGAATTTGATGTACCAAGAGGTCCGAGTCTCCCAAGACCAAGACGTCTTGGACATCCATGTCAGCAGCCAAGCGCAGACCCAGAATGCAAGCTTCATACTCGGCCATATTATTGGTGCAATAGAAGCGTAGTTGAGCCGTAACAGGATAATGGCGTCCTGTTTCAGAAATGAGTACTGCTCCTATTCCAACCCCTTTTGCATTTGCAGCTCCGTCGAAGAAAAGCTTCCAACCCGGTTCCTCAGTTAATTCCATCTCATTTGTATGCATTACCTCTTCGTCGGGAAAGTACGTTCTTAAGGGCTCGTACTTTTCATCAACGAGATTCTCTGCCAAATGATCGGCCAGTGCCTGGGCTTTCATGGCTGTCCTCGTCACATAGACGATATCAAACTCTGTGAGCAGAATTTGCCATTTTGCTAACCTTCCCGTGGGCATAGGTTTCTGAAAGATATACTTCAATGGGTCCAAACGGGATATGAGATAAGTAGTATATGAAGACAGGTAGTGCTTCAACTTCTGAGCTACCCAAGTTAGGGCGCAACATGTTTTCTCGAGTTGAGTGTACTTGACCTCATGTACTGTGAATTTCTTGCTAAGATAGTAGATGGCCTGCTCCTTCCTTCCTGTGTCGTCATGTTGCCCCAGCACACAACCAAATGAATTTTCCAGGACCGTCAGATAAAGAATTAAGGGCTTCCCTGGCTTAGGCGGGACCAATACGGGTGGATTAGACAGATACCCTTTGATTTGGTCGAAGGCCTCCTGACACTCTGCCGTCTAACCTACCACAGCATCCTTTCTCAGTAGCCGAAATATGGGCTCACAAGTTGCGGTGAGTTGAGCGATGAACCTGCTGATGTAATTGAGTCTACCCAGCAAACTCATTACCTCTGTTTTGTTCCTTGGCGGTGGCAAATCTCGGATGGATTCAATTTTGGATGGGTCTAACTCAATCCCCCGTCGACTGACGATGAATCCTAGCAGCTTTCCTGATGGAACCCCGAATGCGCATTTGGCCGGGTTAAGCTTGATATCATACCTTCGGAGTCTTTGGAAAAATCTCCTTAGGTCTGCTACATGGTCCTCCTGACGCCAAGATTTGATGATCACATCATCGACGTACACCTCGATTTCTTTGTGTATCATGTCATGAAACACAGCAGTCATTGCTCGCATGTATGTTGCCCCGGCGTTCTTCAATCCGAACGGCATTACCCGATAGCAGTAAGTTCCCCATGGCGTAATAAACGCTGTCTTTTCCGCATCCTCCTCGTCCATTAGGATATGATGATAACCCGCATAGCAATCTACAAAGGATCCGATCTCGCGCCCAGCGCAATTATCGATCAAGATATGGATGTTGGGCTATGGAAAATTGTCCTTGGGACTTGCTTTGTTGAGGTTGCGGTAGTCGACGCACACCCTGATTTTTCCATCCTTCTTTGGGACTGGTACCATATTGGCCAACCACTCGGGATATCGAGTGACCCGAATGACCTTCGCCTGCAACTGCTTAATCACTTCTTCTTTGATTTTTACACTCATTTCTGTTTTAAATTTCCTTAGTTTTTGCTTGACCGGAGGGTATGCCGGGTCAGTGGGCAATTTGTGAACCACTAAATTGGTGCTTAATCCAGGCATATCGTCATATGACCATGCAAAAACATCTTTGAATTCCATGAGGGTTTTGATCAATTCTTCTCTGACATTCGGCTCAATGTGGATGCTAATTTTGGTCTCTTGGACGTTATCAGCGTCTCCTAGATTCACAGCCTCAGTGTCATTTAGGTTAGGCTTGGGTTTCTCTTCAAATTGGCACAGTTCTCGGTTTATCTCTTCGAAGGCTTCACCTTCGTCACATTCAGATTCATCATCACAAACGACCTCTTGCATCATTGAGTCGGATTCAGATTGATTTATTAGACTAGGTCGAAGATCCGCTGTGCATGCCATGTCATTAGAACCAGTAAAAAGAGAACTGTTCAGAAAGAAAAAAGAACAAAACAAAAATTAAAATAGGACAAAAGAGAGAACTTTATTAAACTTGCGGGATAAAAGGGTTCACACTTTTACAAGACAAACGTAAAATTTGGATTACACCCTGGAATAATCCGGACAAAACAAAACACACAAAACATAAATCAAAGCCTACTACCAAGACTCCCCTCGGACAGGAAGAGGAGTAACTGTCCAATTGTTGGTCTTGGCCTCAGGCCCCACAAACTGTATCTCTGTTCTGCTGGAACCTTCTCCAGCTTCTACCACACTGACATCAGCGAATAGCCTCTCAAAACTCTGATTTAGGTCCTCATTTATACCGATCACTGGTCCTAGAATCTTCGGGACCGGTGAACCCCTGGCACTTGCTTTGACAAAAGACCTTGAGAGACGTGGCACCGGCTTAGGCAGAAACCAGACCCTCTTCTTCATTTTTCGCGCTTGCTTCCTATCTGCTGCGGTTGGTTTGAACCCCAATCCGAAAGTTTCCAGATTTTTAGGAAGGGAGACAGGTTGGACAATCCCTTGAAGCTCGACTCCCAGGCCTTTTCCTGGCACAAATCCATTACCCAGCATTTCTGAGACCATCATGACTGTTGCGGCAGCTACCCTAGGGTGCGGGATGATTTCTCCTTCAGAAATTTTGTTGGCCGACCCTGTATCGAAAATCTGGTAGACCCAAGGACCTTTGTCATCAGCGGTCTCTATGAAAGGTACAATGGCTCCGCCCATGGTGCACGTTGTATCCTCGCCGTGTAACACGACCTCTTGTCTTTCCCACTCGAACTTCACCATCTGATGTAGGGTGGAGGGAACCGCCTTGGCTGCATGAATCCATGGTCGTCCTAACAGCAGGTTGTAAGATACTGTGGCGTCTAACACCTGGAATTCCATGGTAAACTGGACTGGACCGATGGTCAGTTCAAGTACAACATCCCCCACAGTGGCTGTTCCGTTTCCGTCGAACCCTTGGACACAGATACTGTTTTTGTGGATCCTTCCGTGGTCGATCTTTAGTTGATTCAGGGTAGATAGTGGGCAAATATTGGCACTTGAGCCGTTATCCACCAGTACTCGAGTTACCACCGAGTCTTCACATTTGACAGCTAGGTACAAAGCTTTATTATGCTCCGTACCTTCCATTGGCAGGTCATCATCTGAGAATGTTACCCTGTTCACCTCGAAAATCTTGCTGGCAATGGTTTCCAGCTGGTTTACAGAAATCTCATTGGGTACATGAGCTTCGTTCAATATCTTCATCAAAGCCCATCGATGCTCCTCAGAATGGATTGTAAGCACGTGATTTTTGACCCTCCCCGGGAATTTTTACATTCTTAGCTTAAATATTTAATTTAGGACTAATATAGCTATTTTGACTATTTTTACTTTATTTTTTTTTCTCGCAAAAGAAAAAAATTACAAAAAAAGTATATATATAAATTTTAGTTTATGAATCCCTCATAAACTTGAAAAATAAAAAATTGCACTTTATTTTGGTACTTTATATAAATTCGAAAATTACAAAAAATATAGTTCTATTAATGTTTGCAGTCATTATAATTTTGAATATTACTTCATATTTTTGTCTTTATTAAAAACGAAAATTACAAAAATAGTTTTATTAATATTCTATAGTCATTTTAACTTTGAAAAATACAAAAATATATTGCTTCATATTTTATCTTAATATTTAAAAAAACGAAAATTACAAAAATAGTTTTATTAATATTTTGTAGCTATTTTAAATCTTGAAAAAATATTTAAAAAGATATAATTTTGTTTAAATACTAGTCTTATTTTTGGTAGTTATTTTGCTTACATAGGACTAGTTAAGCAACCTGTTCCTATTTCTCGGGTCCGGGCAAAAGAATAATATTCGGGTTCAAACTACCCGGTTTTAGGCCTAATTTTCGGACCTAGCCCATAATAAACCGTGTCCAGGACACGTGGGGAACCCCACCACGCGTGGGGGACATATGCCTCGAACCCCACCACGCGTGGGGCTCATTTTCATGGGCATTGTGTTACAAAAACACGGAAAAGGCCAAAGGAACGTGGGGGGGGGGGACCAACGAAAAAGGAGTTGGAATTTGAAAAAGAGGGATTTTTGGATTTTTAAAGGGGAACGACTACTGTTGCTCTTTCTTCTTAAAAAGAGAAAAAGAAGCAAAACCCTAGAGGAGGACTTTTGGAAAAGTTGAAAAAACGGGACTTTTGAATGTTGAAGGGGACGACTACTGTTCAATCTTCTTCTTCAACAAGAAGAAGAAGAAGAAAACCCTAGCAGCCCAACCCTGTCTCCTCCCAAACTGCTTCACGACCACCCTCCTCCTCCATCACCCCCGTCCAAACACCATCGCCCAAACACCATAACCACCATCCAAACGAAACCAGCCCCACCGTCGTCCAACCACCCCCCCGTCGGTAAACCACCATTAACGACCCCTACTGTCGCAGCAAGGACCAACTCCTCCATTACCAAGCATACCCTCCTCCTACCAGCCTCCTCCATCGCCTGAAACCACCCGCCTCCACGACCCAGCACCAGCGCCAAACGGACCACCAAACAGGCCCGTCATCAACCACCATTGCCGCCCGCTGCAAGCTCCAGCTCCACCCAAGCCGACGTGTTGCTGCATCGCCATAACCAACCTCACCCTCCTCGTCAACCAAACAGACCTCCATAGCTGCTCCTTTCATCACCTCCAACGACCCTTTTTTTTGCAGTTTCTCGCAACAGTTGCTGCGTCGAAAAATACAGCAGCTGTTGCTGCGTCGCTGCGTTGCTGAGTAGCTCAGCCGTTGCTTTAGTCCGGTGAGGTTTTTTTGTTCGTCGAGGTCCGGTACGTCGAGGCGCTGTCCGAGGTTCCGTCGTTGTTCTTCGTTCAGAAAGGTCCGGCCTAAGTTCCGTCGGAATCGGGTTTGTCGCTCTGAGTTTGTCGAGGTGCAAAGGTTAGTAAACCTCGATGTATTAGATAAATAAACTTACGTTGAATGTTTGAGATGCAATATAAAAAATTGGTATGGAAGTTTTCTGCCTATGTTTTGCTATCTGCATTTTGGTTCATTTTCATGTTATGTTATTCTTGTTTATTTGATGTCGTTTAATTAAGCTGGATTAGTCGTTCTATGACACAAGTTTGACGTTAATCTGTTCGTCTTTTCCTTTGGTTAGGTCATTCGAAAAAATAGTATTAGTGCATGCTGTTACTACTACCGAAACATTCATTCACTAAACTCCTTTTATTAAACTTCTAACAAGTCATGGGATTTTAGTTGTAAAGAGGCCGGAAGTTTTAGTATTGTTAAAGACATAAAAATGGCATCCTTTTAAAAAATAAAAAATATATATATAAAAATAAATAAATAAATAAAAATGAGACGAGCCTCGAAAAATGCACAAGCTGCGGGGCCCTCTAAATGTATATATTAAAATAATTAGAATTCGGGACATGCCGTTTAGCGAATTTTACGGCCTTCCCCAAAATAATAATGCTCTAGTTGCTTTAGGCGCGCCTTTAATAATTTTATCTCCCTAAACTCGGGTGCACATTTATGTGACCCAAATCCAAATCCCAAAACGTCAAATAAGATATGTTCCGTATTGTGGGTGCATTTCATGTGACGCAGTCCAAAGACATGTTTTAAGCGACGTTCACATCCCTAATAATAATAATTAATAAAGCGGTTAAAAGATAAAATTTGCACATGGTTCATAATTGTATTAAAAATCAGATAAATAAGCCGAATATAACAGTTGAGCGACCGTGCTAGAACCACGGAACTCAGGAATGCCTAACACCTTCTCCCGGGTTAACAGAATTCCTTATCCGGATTTCTGGTACGCAGACTATAATATAGAGTCATTATTTTCCTCGATTCGGGATTAAAATTGGTGACTTGGGACACCCTAAATCTCCCAAGTGGCGACTCTGAAATAATTAAACCAATCCCGTTTCGATTGTCCTTTAATTGGAAAAAACTCCCCTGCGCCCCCCGGACGCGGAAAAAGGAGGTGTGACAGCTCTGGCGACTCCGTTGGGGATCATAACCCAGAACCACTGGTTCAGGGTTAAGAATTCGAGCTTAGAATAATTGTTGTTATTTGGCTTTATTTATTATCTGATTTTTACATGATATATGCTTAATGTGCTAAATGATGCTTTTACCGCTTTAATATTATCTGAATTGTGTATATAAAACTGCTACGAAACCCTTCTTTCTGAGTCTTCTGAATTTATGGTGTACACGTGCGCGTGACCCACCTTTCTGTTAAAGTCATACCAAATAAGACGGAGTTGGGACAAGTAACTAGGCCGGGCAGACTTTCGTGCTCCCGGTACGTTGCCCCCGCTTCGGCTCAAACTGTCCGTTTGGGTAAGCCAGGTCTAGAACAAATACCCAGGTTATGAACTTAGTATAACAAAGCCACATGCCGGATCCCTAGTAGGAACGTTTATTTGCATCATGTGCATTTGACTTAGGGGACTCAACACAGGGGTTGGGTCCGTCTAGGACAAGCAACCTGAAAATAATAGACCATCTTTTGGCATCCTATGTGCTACATGTTGTACTTATTCAAGGGTGAATTGTTATGTTGATCACGTTTAATAAGAAGCGGACAAATAACACACCTTGTTAGGTTGATCACATTTAAATAAGAAGGCCGCACGTTTTTCCAGCTTGATGTTATTTTAATCAAAGCATGGGGAACATTTGTGGAATCCAAGAATTCTTGGAATTCCCTATGTCCCCCACGCTTGCTTTTTGGGAAAGCACATGGGGAACATTTGTGGAATCCAAGAAGCCTTGGAAATCCACTATGTCTCCCACGCTTCATTTTGGGAAAAGCACATGGGGAACATTTGCGGAACCCAAGAAATCTTGAAATTCCCTATGTCCCCCATGCCACATTTTTTGAAAATATAATAAATAAAATATATATATATATATATATATATATATATATATATATATATATATATATATATATATATATATATATAAAACGTTGAAAAATTCAAAAAAAAAAAGACTTTGTATGTTTTCATCATCATCCACAGGTTAGAAATAGTGGAAAAGAGGAAAAATAACAGTTTATAAATGTGAAAAAAAAACAAATGTCCAAGTAGTGTAGAAACTCTGCCGAATATTTGAGAAAATAAGAAAAATATATGTCTTATTAGTTAGTTTTATTAACAACAAAGGAAAAGTAGAAAAATCATCATTGTTTTGTTTTGTTTTTCAAAAAAATAGTTTGTCTTGCCATAAAAAAAAATAAAAGTAAAAAAGGGTCTTGTTTTAAAAATATGTTTATTTATTTGTTTATGAAAATGCTGAAATTATAATAATCCAAAAATACTTTCCATTATTGATTTCTTTAGAAATTCTTTCTAATTGTTTTAAAAAAAAACATGTATATATAATAAAAAAAATCCGAAAATATTTTGATTCTTTTTCAAAATTGAAAAGAAAATTCAAAATCCAAAAAAAAAACATTTTGAGAAGCATTCCTTTTATTAAAAGCAAAATTCCGAAAAATATTTTCTTCTTCTTTAGAATAATGAAAAAAAGAGCAAATGAAAATTCAAAATATATCTTAGAATTGTTTCTTTCAAAAAGAAAATCAATCAAAATAATAATAATAATACTTCCTTTCTTATTTTGAAGTAGTTCTTTCACAAATCTCAATTAAAAAAAAAGAATGTGTTAGTTCATTTTCTTATTCATGATCTGACCGAACTACGCGGGTTTGATTCTCACCGGATGTGAGATACGTAGGCAACCCTCATCGGGTCCAACCCCCACCTTCTCAAAAAGAAGGAATGTTTTATGTTTTTCGTTAATTCGTTTGATTGTTATAAATAAAAAATAATAGAATAATAGTCTATTTGATTGTTGTGGGAAAAATAATAAAAACAAAAAATATAGAAAATGGAAAAAGGGTCCTCTCAAAAATAGTTTATTCACCCGAACTACGCGGGTTTGATTCTCACCGGATGTGAGATACGTAGGCAACCCTCATCGGGTCCAACCCCACCTTTTGCTAAAAAGCCAAAAACAAACAAATAATGAAAAACAGGTCGAATTTTAAATGAGTCGTAAATAAGTCAGGTAATGTTGTTTTGTCATAAATAGCCGAATGTTCCCGAAAGGGACGCCGAAAGGCTGACTTTGCATAAACAACCACCTTTGGGTCATTTTTTAGGACTTGGTCCAGTTGACCCCCACAACCTAAAAATCTTCGTCCCCGAGACGTTGAAGGGCCGTGTTTGCAATATTGACTTTTCTAATTCAAAAAACGATAAAAAGAGTCATAAATAAGTCAGGTGATGTTGTTTTGTCATAAATAGCCGAATGTTCTCGAAAGGGACGCCGGAAGGCTGACTTTGCATAAATAGCCACCTCCGGGTCATTTTGAGTTGACCCACACAGCCTTAAAAAAGCTTCGTCCCCGAGACGCTGAAGGGCCTTGTTTTGCAACACCAAGTTTTTATTATAATTTCAAAAAAAAAAAAAAGTCGACGGTCAGGTGAATACCGTTTGAATTTTGTCATAATAAGCCGAGCCAGCTTCGGCCGCGTCTTAAACCGTTCTTGCCGAAGTAGCCTTAGAGTATCTGTCAGTTGTCGAAAGGTTATTTTCGTAAAAGAACGGACAAGTTTGTAAAAGTGTCATAAAATAATCCTCCCCGGCCTCAAAATTCATGTGAAATTTGGAAGGGGCCACATTGGCAAAAATAACCATTTGGTTGCATTTGTCGAACAGAGAAAGGGAGTTAGCCTTTTGTTTTTGAGTTTATAAATCTTTGATTAAAATAGGCGGGTTGTTTGATTTTCAAGTTGGTAGGTCATCTTTAAACCTTTGAAACCCAGTTTATTTTAATATGAAAAGTGAAAAGAAAAAAATGTTCATTATTGTTTATCTTTTATTGGCACGAACTACGCAAGGTCTGATTCATGCGGGGTCATGATACGTAGGCAATCTCCATAAGATTCGACCACAACAAAAAAAAATGAAAAAAAATGAAAAAGAGAAAAAAAAAGAAAAAAGGAAAAACAAAGGTAATAAATAAATAAATAAATATATATATATATATTGATAATAATAAGGACCGACTGAGTCCATTCTAACATATTTGGTTTTGAATTGTGAAGAAAGTTGAGGTGGTTGGTTTGTGCCTCAAAGAAAAATGACAACTAACGTCGAAGCTGCTACAAGTGCTCCAGAGACTCAGAGTGGGAAGGTTCCTCGTCATGAGTCACAATTTGCGACACAACAAGAGCAGTACCACTCTCCTGAGTATCACTCGTACTCGTTTGATCTTGCTGCAAAAGCTGAGAAGCCTGCCCGAAAGATGGTACAGGAAGAAATGACCCAACGAGTGAAAAGCTTAGAACAATGGTTGGAAAACATGCAAGGGCTAGCAGGCCAAAAGAGTGTTGCCTTCAAAGATCTATGTATGTTCCCCGATGTCCACTTGCCGCCTGGTTTCAAGACCCCCAAATTTGAAAAGTACGATGGACATGGAGATCCCATAGCCCACCTGAAAAGGTATTGCAATCAACTGAGAGGGGCAGGAAGAAATGAAAAATTGTTGATGGCTTATTTTGTGGAAAGCCTTACGGGAGTAGCCTCCGAATGGTTTATGGATCAAGACACGTCTCGCTGGTATGTCTGGGATGACATGGCACAGGCCTTTGTCAGACAGTTCCAATACAACATCGACATTCCCCCAGACCGCATGTCCCTTTCAAACCTGAAGAAGAAACCAAGTGAAAGTTTCAGGGAATATGCCATAAAATGGAGAGAGCAAGCAGCTCGAGTTAAGCCACCCATGGATGACCACGAGCTAATTACTGTCTTCCTTCAAGCGCAAGAGCCAGATTACTTTCAAAACATGGTGTCCGCAGTTGGCAAAACCTTCTCGGAAGCAATCAAAATTGGAGAAATGGTAGAGAATGGTCTTGAGACAGGCAAAATTATAAGTCAAGCTGTTCTTAAGGCCGCAACTCAGGCTGTCCGGGTTGAGTAAGATAATCTTAGCGGCACAAATGAGGAGATTGAAGAAATCATGATGACATCAGGGTCTAGAAGAGGTCCCAGGAGAACATCTCGAGGGTATGAGCAGCCTCCTCAAATTTTCTACGGCTCCCCTGAGCAGTGTTATCCACCTCAGGACGCTCAATACTCTGTCGCTCCACCTCAGTATGTTGTCCAGCCACCAAAACACCCCAGGAGGCGAGCACGAGCATCACAAAATCTCCAGAAGTCTCCACAAAATTTTCAGATGCCCTATAACCCACAGCCAAGCCAGTGGTATAAAGGGGAACAAAGGTTGAAAGATAATTTTACACCAATAGGAGAGTCCTATGAAAGCTTATTTGAGAAATTAAAGAATCATGACATGATTGCACCTATTCCTCCAAATCGTGTGGACCCACGTGCAAGAAGCTTTGACCCTTCTAAAAGGTGTGAATACCATTCCAATGTCCAGGGGCACAATGTTGAAAGCTGTTGGGATTTGAAAAGAGAAATAGAAAGAATGATCCAAGAAGGGCGGATTGTGATCAATAACAGTGACATGGAGCACTCGAACCCTATCGAGAACTTGTTGACAGAGGGTGATGATGTTGAAGCGGGTAATAGTCTTGGCAGTATTGATGCAAAGCTCAGTGGCTAAGATGCCAGGTTTTGATAAAGTGGGAGGACGCTTCGTTCCTTGGTCAGCAAGAGAGAAGCTTGTGGTGGCTTATTTTGTGGTCATTTCTGTTGTTCAGATTATTAAGGTTGTAATTGGGATTTTTTCCTGTGTCAAACCTTCTTATCTTTCCATTTTGTCATAACAGTTTGTTTCAATTTTGTCCAGTTTGTGTTAGGATTTTATTCTGGTTGTTTTGTTGGTTTTATTATTCAAACCATTTCGCCGGTAGTCTAATGCAAAGTCGGTCTTTTGTTAGTTCCAGACGTCTTTTGTTTAGTCCTTTTATCATTTCGTTCAATGCCGATTCTAGGGACATGACATGCGCACACACTTTGGGCCTAGTCTTTAAAGTTAATCATAAAACCCTGGAAAGGCGATCAGACCATTTAAAGAAAATAAGGACGGTTTGAGATTATTCAGAGCTCGAGTCATGTGGAACTGGGGCAAGTTAAACACAAAGAAAACCGTTAAAGAAAGATTCGCCTAAATTGGCATGAGGGTCGTTCATAATAATGAGAATGAGAGTGTCGCCCAACGGTGATTTAGAAGTGACAAATGAACAAATAGATGTTGAATATAGTTGCCGAGTCAAGCACCATCAGAAGAGACTATAAATTTAAATTGTGTTGTTTGCACTTGGCATGTTTGAAGACTGGAATGACGAAGGCATTTTGTTCTGCTACCTAAACACTTTATCCTTCGTTACCCTTTTTGAGCCTTACTAACTTTTCTTTCATACCCCTCGTTCGGAATCAGTAGCAACGACTAGAAGATACGAACATGAAAAAAAAGAGAATAGCAAAATGACAAAAGAAAAATGAAAAAAAAAAGAGAAAAGAAAAGAGAAATGATAACAGAAAATGAAAAAAAAAAGAAAGTCAAATGAAAAAGAGGAATTGGGAACTACGTTTGACCTGATTCCTCAAAGAGGATACGTAGGCGCTTCACGGCTCGGTCATAGTTTTGAAAAATGAAAAAAAAACAATTAAGATATCCCCAAGCAAGAAACTGGGGCAGAGGTTGCGGTCGTTGTAAATAAATCTAATTCCGAAGGTTGTAACTAATAACCCAAAAAATTAATGTATTTTTGAGCCTTTTATACCCTTTCTTTCTAGCCTATCCAAAACCCACATTACGGTCCAAAGAAAGACCTTCCGATCAGTCTTCAAAAGTTGCCAAGTCAGACAAATGAAGAGTCTTACCGGCGAACATAACATTCTGTTCCGCAGCAGAAAGGACTCTAATCTCCAACAGAAAGAGTCATACCGGCAACACTCCAAATCCCCCAGCTGGAGAGAGATATAAAACGAGAGAGTCTTATTGGTGAAAACCTTCACAGGCACCATAAGGCGATGAAAGCTGAGAGAAGAACCCAAAAATGAGAGAGACTTGATAGTGAAAACCCTTCGGGCACTACAAGTCGAATAAGATTGAGAATAAGATGGGGAATCGCCAATTGAAGATCTTGAAAGATGATTGACGGTAAAGGATAGGCCACATACGCATGTCATGGCCATTAGAGTCGGTATCTGCATTTGATAGGTTTTTATTTATAGTTTCTTTTGTTAAAGAGTCATCTTTTTCCTTTGTCCTTTTATTCTGTCCCCTTTTATCTATCTCCTTTCATAGAAAATTCCCCTATAGAGTCAGTTTGATCAGAACAAGTGTGAATTGACTTCAAAATAGGCCATCAGCTTTCCGAAATGAGATCTGACTAGTACATCCAAGTGGTATAGTCAGCAGGGAACAAACGCGAGGCCAGTGTCAAAAAGATATCCCCAGCAAAGGGAATTGACAAAAGGATTGACAAGCGTCAAGAGAGATATCCTTGCCAAAACAAAAGTTATAAACCTCAAGGCCAGTGCCCGTGAACAAATCAAGGAGAGCAGTGAGCATGATTCGGCGAAATCCATACTAGACTAAAAGGTCGGGGAAATGCCAGTTTCCAAGCTATGCCACAAAAGAAGAGGGATATTCCCCAGCAGGAAGGGATTATCCCCAGCACATAATATCATATCCAACAAGTTGTGCAACGCAAAGCAAGGAAGGAAAAAAGGAAAAGCCATCCCGTTGGGAGTATCACAACCAACCACCATGTTTTAAACTAACAATTTTGTTTGATTTGAAACAGGTAAAGGAAATGGCATTGATGCCAGAACTGCATGCCACAAGGGATATTATCAAACTGGGGCAGAAAATTTTCCTTCCATTTAGAAAATTTTCTGGAAGTCAGGTACCCCCAGCTGATAACATTTTACCCCCCAACAGGTAAGTAAATCAAGGGAGGTAGTCTTTGAAGGAAGAAGCTATGCAAAAACAAAACAAAAAAGGAATAAAAAAAAAGACATTTTCAAGTCTTAAAGATATTTTGGGTTCATCCGCCCTCAAATAGGATATGTCGGGTTCATCCGCCCTCAAATAGGATATGTCGGGTTCATCCGCCCTCAAATAGGATCTGTCGGGTTCATCCGCCCTCAAATAGGATCTGTCGGGTTCATCCGCCCTCAAATAGGATATGTCGGGTTCATCCGCCCTCAAATAGGATCTGTCGGGTTCATCCGCCCTCAAATAGGATCTGTTGGGTTCATCCGCCCTCAAATAGGATATGTTGGTTTCAGTCTTTTTATTTCAAGTTTTAAAGACAGGCGCCCACCTGAATAATGAGAGGAATACATTTTCTGTCTTTTCATTTCTGTTCAAGGTCACCCACCAGTATAATGCGGGCATATCATTTTTCATGTCTTTACCAGGCGCCTACCTGTATAACGAGAGGAATACTTTTATGTCTTAGTTTGAACAGGCGCCCACCTGTATAACGAGAGGAATACTTTTGTCTGTGCATTCCATATTCTAGGCACCCACCTGTATAACAAGGGAATACATTTTGTGTCTTTACCAATAGGCGCCCACCTGTATAATAAGGGAATACATTCCACGTCTTTACCCATAGGAGATGCATTTCCTCCTAGGTTTGTTTAGTTTTACCCATAGGAGATGCATTTCCTCCTAGGTTTGTTTAGTTTCACCCATAGGAGACGCATTTCCTCCTAGGTTTGTTTAGTTTCACCCATAGGAGATGCATTTCCTCCTAGGTTTGTTTAGTTTTACCCATAGGAGATGCATTTCCTCCTAGGTTTGTTTAGTTTTACCCATAGGAGATGCATTTCCTCCTAGGTTTGTTTCAGTTTCACCCATAGGAGATGCATTTCCTCCTAAGTTCAGTTCTACCAATAGGAGACGCACTTCCTAAGTTTATTGCACCCAATAGGAGACGCACTTCCTAAGCACTGCTTTTACCAGTAGGAGACGCACTTCCTAAGAATAGTTTACCAATAGGAGACGCACTTCCTAAAGTTTAGTTTCACCCAGTAGGAGACGCACTTCCTAAAAAACAGTTCTACCAATAGGAGACACACTTCCTAAGTTTATTGCACCCAATAGGAGACGCACTTCCTAAGCAACGCTTTTACCAGTAGGAGACGCACTTCCTAAGAATAGTTTACCAATAGGAGACGCACTTCCTAAAGTTTAGTTTCACCCAGTAGGAGACGCACTTCCTAAAAAACAGTTCTACCAATAGGAGACGCACTTCCTAAGTTTATTGCACCCAATAGGAGATGCACTTCCTAAGCATAGTTCACCAATAGGAGACGCACTTCCTCAAAGTTAAGTTTTACCCATAGGAGATGCATTTCCTCCTGAGTTGTTTTAAAAAAAAAATATATATATGACCTAGTCTGATGAACCTTCTCCTAGGATCAAAATCTTAGTCTGACGAATTTTTCTCCTAAGATAGAGACCTAGTCTGACGAACCTTCTCCTAGGATCAAAATCTTAGTCTGATGAATCTTTCTCCTAAGATACCAAAAACAAAAATGACCTAGTCTGATGAACCTTCTCCTAGGATCAAAATCTTAGTCTGACAAATTTTTCTCCTAAGATAGAGACCTAGTCTGACGAACCTTCTCCTAGGATCCAAATCTTAGTCTGATGAATCTTTCTCCTAAGATACCAAAAACAAAAATGACCTAGTCTGATGAACCTTCTCCTAGGATCAAAATCTTAGTCCGACGAATTTTTCTCCTAAGATAGAGACCTAGTCTGACCAAAAATCCAAATCTTAGTCTGATGAATCTTTCTCCTAAGATAACCAAAAAAAAAAATGACCTAGTCTGATGAACCTTCTCCTAGGATCAAAATCTTAGTCTGACGAATTTTTCTCCTAAGATAGAGACCTAGTCTGACGAACCTTCTCCTAGGATCAAAATCTTAGTCCGATGAATCTTTCTCCTAAGATGCTAAAAAAAACATTTTTGAAAAAAGAGTCATTTTCCTAAATCCAGGCACCCACCTGTACAATGCGAGGAATACATTTCAGTCTTTTTCATTACAAGTGTTGAAGTTGGGAGCCCGCCCATAGAACAGAGGAATACACTTCAGTCCTTACATTTCAAGCATTGAAGTTAGGCGCCCACCTGTATAACAAGGGAATACATCCTAGTCTAGTGTTTAGTTCACTCTCAGCACTGCATCAGTAGTATCAGTGGGCTACGATTTTGCTAACGACTCACAAACCTTCCCAGTGCAAACTGGGTTAGGAAATTTTGTTTGTTTTGTTTGTTTTGATTGTCAGGGGCCTGCCTGTAGAGCAGAAGATTGTTATATGTCAAAGATTGAAGAAGTTAGGGGTCCGCCTGTAGAACAGCGGGATCGTTCAAAGTCAAGCCGTAACCCATTGGAAGGCAGAAGGCTACAACAAAAATCCCCAGCACTCAATCCAAGATAGAAGCAACAAGAAGCTCGCCCCAAGAATGCGAGTCAACAGTCTGAGAGGGTCAACAAAAGCTAGTCACAAAAACAAAAAAAACAAAAAAAAAAGAAGAAAAAAGAAGAAAAATGAATGAATCCAAAGCACGGAAGTGGAGAACAGATGTGATCTGCTCAAGAACTAGCGCCTACAACTAGCAAGTATCAAGGTTCAAATCCAAAGTCTGTATGAAGCACCATTCAAGACTCAAGACCAAGTTTCAGAAGACTTAAGAGATAGGGATCCTTGTAACTAGTAGCTGATAGGCTTAGTTAGTCTTTTTCAGTTTTCATTTTTGATTGTAATGACAGGACCGCGGACCAGAACCTCAACGGAACGGCACCTCGATCGGCTCTTCACCTCGGTACACTTCACTATCTCTCTCATCCCCGAACTACACGTGGCCTGATTCCTGTATAACCAAGGATATGTAGGCAGCTCAGATACCAGGGCTCGGTCACATTCCCTCCCTTTCCTTAGTGTAGTCCGTCCAAGTAATGGTCGGGTCAAAAACACGTCTAGTCGTTCTTTGTCGGAAAACTCTTCGTGTTTCCAGTCAAAGAGGGGCAGCTGTAAGCACGTGATTTTTGACCCTCCCCGGGAATTTTTACATTCTTAGCTTAAATATTTAATTTAGGACTAATATAGCTATTTTGACTATTTTTACTTTATTTTTTTTTCTCGCAAAAGAAAAAAATTACAAAAAAAGTATATATATAAATTTTAGTTTATGAATCCCTCATAAACTTGAAAAATCAAAAATTGCACTTTATTTTGGTACTTTATATAAATTCAAAAATTACAAAAAATATAGTTCTATTAATGTTTGCAGTCATTATAATTTTGAATATTACTTCATATTTTTGTCTTTATTAAAAACGAAAATTACAAAAATAGTTTTATTAATATTCTATAGTCATTTTAACTTTGAAAAATACAAAAATATATTGCTTCATATTTTATATTAATATTTAAAAAAAACAAAAATTACAAAAATAGTTTTATTAATATTTTGTAGCTATTTTAAATCTTGAAAAAATATTTAAAAAGATATAATTTTGTTTAAATACTAGTCTTATTTTTGGTAGTTATTTTGCTTACATAGGACTAGTTAAGCAACGTGTTCCTATTTCTCGGGTCCGGGCAAAAGAATAATATTTGGGTTCAAACTACCCGGTTTTAGGCCTAATTTTCGGACCTAGCCCATAATAAACCGTGTCCAGGACACGTAGGGAACCCCACCACGCGTGGGGGACATATTCCTTGAATCCCACCACGCGTGGGGCTCATTTTCATGGGCATTGTGTTACAAAAACACGGAAACGGCCAAAGGAACGTGGGGGGGGGGGGACCAACGAAAAAGGAGTTGGAATTTGAAAAAGAAGGATTTTTGGATTTTTAAAGGGGAACGACTACTGTTGCTCTTTCTTCTTAAAAAGAGAAAAAGAAGCAAAACCCTAGAGGAGGACTTTTGGAAAAGTTGAAAAAACGGGACTTTTGAATTTTGAAGGGGACGACTACTGTTCAATCTTCTTCTTCAACAACAAGAAGAAGAAGAAAACCCTAGCAGCCCAACCCCGTCTCCTCCCAAACTGCCTCACGACCACCCTCCTCCTCCATCACCCCCGTCCAAACACCATCGCCCAAACACCATAACCACCATCCAAACGAAACCAGCCCCACCGTCGTCCAACCACCCCCTGTCGGTAAACCACCATTAACGACCCCTACTGTCGCATCGAGGACCAACTCCTCCATTACTAAGCATACCCTCCTCCTACCAGCCTCCTCCATCGCCTGAAACCACCCGCCTCCACGACCCAGCACCAGCGCCAAACGGACCACCAAACAGGCCCATCGTCAACCTCCATTGCCGCCCGCTGCAAGCTCCAGCTCCACCCAAGCCGACGTGTTGCTGCATCGCCATAACCAACCTCACCCTCCTCGTCAACCAAACAGACCTCCATAGCTGCTCCTTTCATCACCTCCAACGACCCCTTTTTTTGCAGTTTCTCGCAACAGTTGCTGCGTCGAAAAATACAACAGTTGTTGCTGCGTCGCTGCGTTGCTGAGTAGCTCAGCCGTTGCTTCAGTCCGGTGAGGTTGTTTTGTTCGTCGAGGTCCGGTACGTCGAGGCGCTGTCCGAGGTTCCGTCGTTGTTCTTCGTTCAGAAAGGTCCGGCTTAAGTTCCGTCGGAATCGGGTTTGTCGCTCTGAGTTTGTCGAGGTGCAAAGGTTAGTAAACCTCGATGTATTAGATAAATAAACTTACGTTGAATGTTTGAGATGCAATATAAAAAATTGGTATGGAAGTTTTCTGCCTATGTTTCGCTATCTGCATTTTGGTTCATTTTCATGTTATGTTATTCTTGTTTATTTGATGTCGTTTAATTAAGTTGGATTAGTCGTTCTATGACACAAGTTTGACGTTAATCTGTTCGTCTTTTCCTTTGGTTAGGTCATTCGAAAAAATAGTATTAGTGCATGCTGTTACTACTACCGAAACACTCATTCACTAAACTCCTTTTATTAAACTTCTAACAAGTCATGGGATTTTAGTTGTAAAGAGGCCGGAAGTTTTAGTATTGTTAAAGACATAAAAATGGCATCCTTTTAAAAAATAAAAAATATATATATAAAAATAAATAAATAAATAAAAATGAGACAAGCCTCGAAAAATGCACAAGCTGCGGGGCCCTCTAAATGTATATATTAAAATAATTAGAATTCGGGACATGCCGTTTAGCGAATTTTACGGCCTTCCGCAAAATAATAATGCTCTAGTTGCTTTAGGCGCGCCTTTAATAATTTTATCTCCCTAAACTCGGGTGCACATTTATGTGACCCAAATCCAAATCTCAACGGAGTCGAAATATGTCTCTAGTCACGGGCGCATTGATTGTGGCGTGGCCCGAGATGCATTTCCATGACGTTGCAAATTCTTAAAAAAATAAGAACGAGATGAGCCTCGCCGAATAAAAATACAAATTGCGGGGCCCTCAGTAAATACTTGTTTTAAATTACTTAGAATTCAGGAGGGCCGCTTAGTGAATTTCATGGCCTTCCCAAAATAATAACGCGATAGTCTCTTTAGGCGCGTGTTTAATAATTTACTTTCTTAAACTTGGGTGTGCATTTCATGCGACCCAAATCCAAATCCCAAAACGTCAAATAAGATATGTTCCGGATTGTGGGTGCATTTCATGTGACGCAGTCCAAAGACATGTTTTAAGCGATGTTCACATTCTTAATAATAATAATTAATAAAGCGGTTAAAAGATAAAATTTGCACATGGTTCATAATTGTATTAAAAATCAGATAAATAAGCCGAATATAACAGTTGAGCGACCGTGCTAGAACCACGGAACTCGGGAATGCCTAACACCTTCTCCCGGGTTAACAGAATTCCTTATCCGGATTTCTGGTACGCAGACTATAATATAGAGTCATTATTTTCCTCGATTCGGGATTAAAATTGGTGACTTGGGACACCCTAAATCTCCCAAGTGGCGACTCTGAAATAATTAAACCAATCCTGGGTACATGAGCTTCGTTCAATATCTTCATCAAAGCCCGTCGATGCTCCTCAGAATGGATCAGTAATGACAGCAACGAGATCTGGGCCGGTGTTTTTCTCAGCTGTTCGACCACGGAGTAGTCCTGCACTTTCATCTTCCTCAGGAACTCCTCAGCCTCTTCTTCGGACACAGGTTTCTTGGTTGCAACTGGGTTGGTTCTTCTTAGCTCCACCGGAGCAAAACATCGACCTGATCGAGTCAGCCCTTGCGCTTCACAACTAACTTCTTCCACCTGTTTTCCTTTGTACATCACCACCGCCTTTTCATATTTCCAAGGCACAGCCTTGCTATCAATCATCGGCAGCTGGACTACAGGCTTTACGGTGACCAGTTCTCTATATGCCCCCTTTAACACAACAGCAGGTGCGGGCGGAACCCCTGATATTACCAACTTGTTTGGCTCGGGTTTGCTTGTTATGGCGGACGAGCTCTTTCCCAATATCACTACTGGCTTGACGCTTTCTCCCTGTGACTGTACCTTCGTTCCCCCACTGGTTGAGACTTCCTTCGGGGCGGCTTGGATCATCATCACTGTTTGTGAGGGTTTTTTCAACTCTCCTCCCTCATACACCAACTCAATCATGTGAGTCTCGTGGTGCGCTGGTAGTGGGTTTTGGTTGATGTTAGGAGCTTCCGGTGCCTGGACCTCGATCTTATTGGTGTCGATAAGATCCTGTATGGCATGCCTTAACTTCCAACACTTCTCGGTGTCATGCCCGAGCATCCCTGAGCAGTATTCACAACTTATTGATCGATCCAAATTCTGAGGTGGGGGATTTGGTTCTCGAGTCTGGACAGGACTAACCAAACCCAATTGCCTCAGCTTGTGGAACAAAGCGGTGTAGGTTTCTCCCAACTCCGTGAAAGTTCTCTGCTTCCGCAACCTGTCATTCCTAGCATCTGGATTTCCCCGGAAGCCTGCCCCTGAAGGGTTTCTATACGCCCTCGGTGGAGGATAGGTGTTTTGTGGTGGTGCATATATGTTCTGGGGAGCCGGCGCGCGCCATTGCGGGCGAACCGGAGACTGAGTGTATACTTGGGCCTGGTGTACGGAACAATGTGGTTCTCGAGGTGGATAGAAATTTTGTGGTGGGTTGTATGGGTAGTTTGACCTGTGAGGACTGAGTCGGTTGTAGTGTGGCCTGCCAGCCCTGGACCAACTGTCTGCCTCGATCGTGGCAGCCTCTTCTTTCTTTCTTCTCAGCGCACCTCCCGTGCCGCTCTAAATAACCTGGGTCGTGGCCTTAAGTGCCGAATAGTTCAAGATTTTGTCAGACCTCAGACCCTCTTCTATCATGACCCCTATCTTGACCACCTCGTTGAAAGATTTTCCAACTGTTGTCACCAAGTGGCCAAAGTAGGTTGGATCCAATGTTTGTAAGAAATAGTCCACCATCTCTCCCTCTCTCATGGGAGGATCGACTCTAGCTGCTTGTTCTCTCCAGCGGAACCCGAACTCGCGAAAACTTTCCCCGGGTTTCTTCCCAGTTCTTAATAATGTGAGACGGTCAGGGACTATCTCGAGAATTATACTGGAAATGACCTGCAAAAGCCTGCGCCAGATCATCCCAAGTATACCACCTACTGGAATCCTGCCTGGTATACCACTCCAGTGCAGATCCGCTCAGACTTTGGCCGAAATAAGCTATCAGCAGCTCATCCTTGCCGCCTGCCCCTCTCATTTTGCTACAGAATCCCCGCAAATGTGCCATGGGATCACCGTGTCCTTCATATAAATCAAACTTAGGCATCTTGAACCCAGCCGGGAGTTGGACGTCTGGGAAAGGGCACAGATCTTTGTATGCTACGCTGACTTGGTTGCCCAGCCCGTGCAAGTTCCTGAAGGACTGCTCCAGGCTTTTGAACTTTCTCAATACTTCATCCTGTTCAGGGGCCTTAGCCGGCTTCTCAATCTCTGCCGGCACTTCCAAATGTGGATTGTAAGCCTGTGGTTCGGGGGCATGAAACGTAGGCTCGGGGGGATAGTATTGTGTATCGTGAGCCTGAAACAATGGCTCACTGGTCGTTCTTTGCAAAGGGGCTGATGTTGGTCCCACAAAAATGGGAATATTGGGTGTTGGGAGAGGTTGATGGGGTGGTGGAGCTTGGGAATCATGAGGGCTTCTTTCTTGATGATAAAGGGGATTTGGGCGGCTTGTGGAAGGGCCGGAGTGAGGGTATTCTGGCATGTGTCCCAGTGTTTCAGGGCTCTTTTGTGTTTTGGCTATGGCTAGCTGCATTGCATTCATCTCTAGTCCCATCCTTTCAATCTTTTCCATCGCTTCTTTTAGCAACTGGCTCATCGGCCTCTCTTCCTCATTACTATTCTCTGAAGTAGTCATGCTTGTTGCTATCGGTCCTTTGGATCTGGTTTGATAGGAGTGTGTTGCCAGAGTTCTTTAACAACTAACTTGTCTGGATCAGACAACAACAAACTTTGTTAGCGTTAGAGCTTAACAGATTTGATCACAACACATAGAGGATGCAATGCTCCTAGGCAGTTAACCGTTTCTACATGCTTCGCTTCGAACAACATGCGTCATCCCGGTTTGCTCATTTGTTCCCTTTTTATTTATTTTTGTATTTTCTCTTCTTTCTTTATTAAGAGCGGTCGAATCTTATGGGGATTGCCTACGCATCACGTCCCCGCGCGAATCAAACCAGGCGTAGTTCTGCACAAATGAGCATAAAAGCAAACAACCTTTTATTGTTGAAATGGCCTATTACAAACTACATTTTGCAAACGAAAGAGCAAACTTTGAAAATAAGCCTAGACTCAAAAATAGACCAGAAATCACCCTGATAAAAAAAACAAGCAAAAAGTGCTAAGATACAGACTTTGACTTATGAGTACATTATGGTTTTGAAAATTGGTGTCCGCGGGGCGTCGTTCGACCTTGCCGCGGTCCTAGGTGCGAGATCCCTCTCAAGTTGCTCCAGCTCATGCATGGTCTGCTTGACATAACTCATCACTGCCGAGAGGATGGTAACGCTGGTCATGTTCTCACATCGTAGACATCGTCGGGTGATGGCATGGGCAATGGCCTTGATCCTATTTCTGGTTTGCTTCTTCTCTATAAGTATGCATTTTATCTGATCGCTGCACATCTTGAATACCTGAGCATCCTGGATATGCTGATTCTTCAGTTGCCGTACTTCTAACTTCATTCGGGCCAACAAGTCGTACCAGTATCTGCTCTCAATTTGGAGATCCTTGGCCTGATTAGCTGCTTTGATTTCAAGTGTAGCCATCTCTCTCTTCATTTTAGCAACAGTTTTCTCGTGGTCGCCTTCCAATTGATTCAGGTATCGGCGATGCTTATCCGCTCTTGTATCCCACTGTGCCCTGAGCTTTGCTATGACATTTTCGGATTTCTCCAAACCATCTTGCCATTCCCTGATTTCACTTTTTAGCCTTTTTATCAGCTGCTCGTCTGATTAATGCCTTGGTTGTTTATCCGCATCCACCCTTATCTGTTTGATCTGGGCTCTGAGCATTTCGTTTTCCTGAATTAACCTGTTCCGCTCTCCCAGATTGGTAGCAACTTGCACATTGTCCTCATATTTCAAGCTTTCCATTTGTCGCTTCAACCTGCTGATTTCGGCGCAATAGCCTCTTTCCTTCGCTAACCAATCCCACTGCCTTTGCGATGATTCGGTGAAATTCCGGATGTGGGGTCTCTTAGCCGGCCTTTCATGCTCAAATTCCCTTATATACCATGCAAGGTAACCTGGCGTCGTCTCTCCTTTGGCTCGATCCCGCACGCAAGTATCTGATTTCAAATATTGACACTCACTCCAGATTTGGCGAATCTTCGCTTCTGGGAATTGTCCGTTAGGACTTATCTCAACTGCTTGAGTGCTAAGATCCTCCTCATGAGGTACTGTCTGGCATCTTCCGAACTGTCTCAAAACTCGGCAGGGTGCGTAAGGTTGAATGCTCTTAAGCCCCATCAGTAAGAAATGAGTTTTAGCTGCCGACATATATAGGATCTCATCAACAGGCAACCATCCTAGCGTCCATTGTATTTGGCTGGCAGTAAGAGCTTGAAAGAACGAGGTCCATGCCAGGACTCCTTTGGGCAAACTGATCTCTTTGGTTCTCGTGTAAAATTCTTCTATGCAAGTCTTTTCTGGGGAACCATGGCTCAAAATCTCGGAATGATGGCAGAGGTGCTCGGTCATCCATATTTGTAGGAGCAAGTTACAACCTTCGAAGAAATTTCCCCCAGCTTTACAAGCTGTAAGAGCTCGAAAGATGTCAGATACCACCATAGGTGCGAGAGTACTGTCATTTTGCGTGAGTAAAGTGCTGACGACCCCGGATATCTTCAAATCAATGTTTCCGTCTTTCCTTGGAAATACCAGAAGGCCCAGGAACATCATCATGAAAGCTACCCGTCTGTGTTTGTCCCACTTCTGACGAACACCTTTGCTGCACAGTTTGTTGATTGGATTATTGAATCCCCCCTCATGACCGTACCTATCATATATGAAGCATGGAGTACAAAATCCGGCTGCCAGATCCGGGTTGTGGACCGTTCTGGGTATCTTCAATGAATCTAGGAACCGATGTACCGTGACAACTCTTGGGGCGACCAAGTATTTTTGCCTCAACGGAAGTTCAGCATTCCCGATGTACCCGGCCATTTCTTCCAAAGTCGGGGTGAGTTCAAAATCAGAGAAATGGAAAACATTGTGCGCCGGGTCCCAGTAGGTAACCAAAGCTCTTATGATATCTCCCCGAGGCTGGATTTTCAACAAACCCACGAGACCTTTCAGATATTTCTTGACCTCATTTTGTCCTTCAACACCTAGATCATTCCACCATAGCCGTAACTTGACAGGGATTTTGGTCATTATTGAAAAATATTCATTTTGCATCGTGCTCATCCTGCACATTTATTAAGGTGATTTTAACAAAATGACTTGACTCAAAAATATTTTACAAAGGGGATCAAGTTTTGAACACGGCCTTTAAACACTTCGGGGACGAAGATTTTAAGGCTGTGTGGGTCAACTGGACAAAAATGCTAAACAAGACCCAAAGGTGGCTGTTTATGCAAAGTCAGCCTTCCGGCGTCCCTTTTCGGGAACATTCGGCTATTTATGACAAAACAGCATCACCTGACTTATTTATGACTCTTTTAAAATTTGACACATCTTTTTTTTTATATTTATTGATTTTGGCTATTTTAGCAAAAATGGGGTTGAACCCGACTAGGGTTGCCTACGTATCTCACATCCGGTGAGAATCAAACCGGCGTAGTTCGGGATATCGTGAATAGAGAAAATCAAATAAACCTAGAAAACGAGAATATATATTTTTTATTATTTTTTTCTTTTGAAAAGAGATAAAGACTAAAGAAAATATTTATTTTTTAGAAAATATTTGGACTATTAGTCTGAGTTTATAAAAGGGGTACTACGAAAGAAACAACATTTTTGAATTATGAATTTTCCGTTTTTTTTTACTTTTAAATAAATACCTTCTCTTTTTTTTTTGATTTTGAAAGTGATAAAAAGAAATTTTTTATATTATTATTATTTTTTTTAAAAAAAAAAAAATCCAACTAGAAGTAATTTTTATATTATTTTCGACACTACTCGGACATTGGTTTTTCCAAAAGAAGTAATTATCTCCTACGCTCCTATTTTTCCCTTTTATTTTTAGAAACCGGTCAGCATGCGGAACTGAAGCAAATAGATGCGCAAAACAAATAGGATGCAGCAGGATGGTCTTTTCATTTCAGGTTGCTAGTCCTAGACGGACCCAACCCCTGTGTTGAGTCCCCTAAGTCAAATGCAACATGATGCAAATAAGCGTTCCTACTAGGGATCCGGCATGAAGTTTCGTTATACTAGGTTCACAACCTGGGTATTTGTTCTAGACTGTGTACCCGAGCGGACAACTCGAGTCGAGGAGGGGGCTACGTACCGGGGACCCGCGGGATCGTCCGGCTTTGTAACTTGTCCGGCCTCTTTCTTATTTCAGGTATTGACACTAACAGAATAGGGAGTCTCGACCAGCGAGCTTCTCCCCGGAGGTAAGAAGAGAAGGGTTTCGGCACAGTTTATATACAGTTCACATAAATCAAAGCGGTAAAAACATCATTTAGCACATTAGGCATGTATCATGTAACAAAATCAGATAAAACCAAATAAAAAAATTCATCTAAGCTCGAATTTCTAACCCTGAACCAGTAGTTCTGGGTAAAGTCCCCAGCAGAGTCGCCAGAGCTGTCACACCTCCTTTTTACGTACACGCGAGGGTACATGGGAGTTTTTCCAATTAAAGGACAATCGAGACGGGATTTGTTTATTTATTTCAGAGTCGCCACTTGGGAGATTTAGGGTGTCCCAAGTCACCAATTTTAATCCTGAATCGAGGAAAAGAATGACTCCATATTACAGTCTGCGTACCAGAAATCCGGATAAGGAATTCTGTTAACCCGGGAGAAGGTGTTAGGCATTCCCGAGTTCCGTGGTTCTAGCACGGTCGCTCAACTGTTATATTCGGCTTATTTATCTGATTTTAAATACAATTATGAACCATGTGCAAATTTTATCTTTTAACCGCTTTTGTCATTATTATTATTTTTACGAGAATTGCAACGTCGTGAAAACATATCTCGAACCACGTTACATCAATGTACCCGTGGTTATCGATATATCTCGACTCGGTTGAGATTTGGATTTGGGTCACATAAATGTGCACCCGAATTAAGGAAAATAAATTGTTAAAGGCGCGCCTAAAGCAACTAGCGTCTTGTTATTTTGGGGAAAGTCGTAAAAATTCGTTAAACGGCATATCCCGAATTCTAAATACTTTAATATATACATACATCTAGAGGGCCCCGCAGCTTTGTACATTTTGTTTGTCGAGGCTCGTCTCGTTCTATTTTTAAAAGGAATTTGCGACGTCATGGACATGCATCTCGAACCACGTCACAATCAATGTACCCGTGATTAGAAACACATTTCGAATCCGTCGAGATTTGGATTTGGGTCACATAAATGCGCACCCGAATTTAAGAAGGTAAAATTATTAAATGCGCGCTTAAAGAGGCTATCGCGTTATTATTCCGGGAGGGTCGTGAGATTTGCTAAACGACCCACCTTAGGGACTGAATGCTTCAACATATATATATTTAACAAGGGCCCCGCAATTTGTGCGTTTTTCTTTATTTTTTTGTCGAGGCTCATCTCATCCTTATTTTAAAAGGATATCCTATAGCAACTACGTTTCTTGTCGCGTTTGTCTCTACTAATTGAAAACAGTAGATAGCCCTAGTTAATTACATGCTTGTAAGTTATCTATACAGAATTCCGAGTGCTTACACAAAATCAGAAGCACGACCACGTACACAGTCAGCCGAGCAAATATTAAGGGCCCAAATCCAGCCCATGCGTGATGGACCAGACCTGAGCCATTGTTTGTTCGATGCAGGCCTGCTTGGTCTGTTTCGACCTGGGCTCGACCTTCGTGAGGTTGAGATTGCAGTCTCCGTGTTCTTTGTCTTAAAACATGGTTTACCAGTTAAATGAAGCAGTTTATCAGAAAGGAAAGAACTTAACTAGTAGAGTACGATTTTCATGCTTGGCCTACATTAAAGGACATACTACAAAGTTAAACTAAGTCTAAGATACAACCTATTTCATTGGGAATATTTTCACCTATCAGCATACATATATAAACTATCATTCAGCTAATCTATATTGATATACACTGGGCATACAGGCTACTTCTATTGTCAACACAGGAATGAAAATTATTATACAGTACATGATATCTAATGTAACAATCTATGTATGAAAGTCAACTTCAGGTCTTTTCTTTTTGTATTCATGCTCAATTTTCCAATTACATTTGACAGTGTATTGGTTGTGTACCTGGTATAGAGAACAAAAGAAGAAAGGAATGATCAGCTGGGTAGTATGCAACAAACACAGCAACAGCAGATACACAACAACAACACAGCAACAAACCAACAACCACAAGTGTTTTCCACAGTCCACAGACAACCAACAACAGTTTCCAGAACAAAGAAAACCAACAGATGGTCGAGCACCAAACAAGCAATCCCAGAAAAGAGTAGTGAAACAAAAGAAATAATAGAGTATTCGATGCAGCAACACCAGCAGTTCAACAATCACAAGCAGCTCAATCAGGGCAAACAACAGAACTTGGCCAAGACAGCTTGACCAATATGAATTCTTCTGTAGTTTTCAGACAGTGTTTGGTTACAGTGTTTCTGGAAATTTCCTTATATTTTTTCAGTTTCCTTTAACTCACAAGACCTCTCTCAAGACTAAGTTTTTTTTTCCAGAAGAACCTCCTCTTTTCGGCTCCCAAAAGAAAAATCTCCCATCTAATGGAAAGTCTGCCTCTTTTATAGCCTAACCTTAACACTTTACAGTCTGTTTGACCACTCAAAATTCCCCCTCCCTGTTGTTTTTCCACTCACTCATTTTAAATAACAAAACTCCCATGAAATCCCTGACAGCCCCTCTCTCTTTTTGTTGTTAAAGTGTCCTAATCTCTTGTTTATTTAACCAAAGTATGGGCAGCAGGAATATAATCTGACAGCATGTGCTGTCAGGCTATTTTAATCCAAAACAACTGACCATACGTATGCTGCCCACCATCTGAACTAAGTGAACATGGCATCCATTTAAGCTCAAAGTCTGAACTGCCATTATAACCTACCCCCTAGATGTTCTTTTAATTCAACTTTGAACAAAACCAATAGGCAATACAATTCAGTTCCTAATGGGATTCAAATACGATCACAGTAGAAATAAACAACACGGATCAAGTTGTTACCATTAATGACTGAAACTAATTGACGACATACATCGACTCGACTATATTAATCGTAACACATAACAATCAATCGTTCATATAAACAACACGTATAGAGTCCCGAATGACTTCAGACAACTTTGTTCAATCACTGGGAACCTATATGAATTAACTCATTTGACGACTAATTTAATTGACGATCATGTATACCACAGAATACATTCAGAACACACAGAAAATCAACTGACCCAATAAAAGGTCTTTGACATAGATGGAAGAAATCCGAATGGAAAATAACAAAAGAAAATAACCAAACATACACAACGAAACATGCTGACAACTTAACTAGCAGTTGAATAAAACAAAAAGGAAAAGAAAACTTACCAAAAAATGTCCAAACAAAACTGAACCAAATCTGACTCAACTTTGACCCTTTGAGGCCGAACAAACTTTAATCAGGGTGTTCTCACATGAGAACACCTTGATTAAGGTCTATTAGACCTCAAACCCCCGTTAAGGCTAGCCGGATTCCCCAGGTTCATGTGTTCTAAGGTCTGGATTTTCAGATCTGGTTTTTTAGAAGTTGTGGGTAGATTCGGACCAAACCAGGCCTGGTTTGGTCACGAGGGAGGTCAGGGGAGTGTCTGGTATGAAGATGGTGAGGTTTGGCATAGATCGAGTTTTGTCTTGAATCTTCAAATCCAGATTCGAGACGATGGGAGGTGATTTGAGGCTAGGGAGTAACAGATCCATGTTCAGGAGAGTGAGGGGGTCTTAGGGTGTTCAACAGGGGGTCATCGGCGTTCATGCCGCCGGGTTCTGGTGAAAGGGGAATCAGGGCGGCTGCTAGGGTTTGGGGGGTTTCAGGCTTTGGGGAAGGAGATGAGTGAAGGGGGGTTCGGATAGGGGCGTGGGGTGTGATAGAAAGCTTATATATGGTCTAGGGGTTTAGATCTGAGCCGTTGGATCAGATGATCTCAACGGCTTGGATCTGATGGTGAGGGGTGAGACGAGGTCGTTTGGTATTAAAACGGGGTCGTTTGGGTTTAAGTGATGGGTTGGGTTGGACCGGCTAAACAGGTCGGGTTACGGGTGTGTATGTGGACCGTTGGATGGGTGTGTTTGAACGGCTCAGATCAGACGCCTGATGCGGCGTCGTTTTGGGAGGTGCCTGGGCAGGCCTGGTTTGGACCGGGTCCTTGGACGTGGTTTTGGGCCTATTTTGTTTCATTTCTTGGGCCCAAATCAATTTTTATCACTTTTCTTTGTTTTCTAATTTTAAAACAAAAAATGAAAAATAACAAATAAATAATAAAACAAATGAAATTAAAACAAACAACAATGTAACACTTCAACACCAATATCACGCCAAATTAAAATGTTTAAGCAAGTTAAATCACAACCTAGAACGGACGATGCACATATATATATATATTTTTTGAATTTTCTTTCAATGACCGAATTACGGTTTGATTACCATGACAGACATACTTTGTATTTTGATTGATAAGATCAAACGCAACATGGACCGAACCACAAATGACTAAACAGCACATGCCACGAAAAATCGAAAGAATTGTACAGCGGAGTCATTTGTCACTATTTTGTTTTCTTTTGGAGCGATTGTCCGTGAAGCAAAAATCACGTGCTTACACACTTCAGGGACGAAGATTTTAAGGTTGTGTGAGTCAACCGATCAAAAATCAAAAAAATGATAGGAGTGGTCGTTAATGCAAAGTCAGCCTTCCGGCATCCCTTTCGGGAACATTCGGCTATTTCTGACAAAAACGGCATCGCCCGACTCTATGACGAAATTTAAAATTTGACATTTTTTGTCTATTTTTGCAAAATGGGAGGTTGGACTCAACGAGGGTTGCCTACGTATCTCACGCCTTGTGAGAATCAAATCGGCGTAGTTCGCCCAACATAAACTAAACTTGTAAACAAGAGTCCTTTCTTTTGTTTTTTCAAATAAATCAAACCGGCGTTTTTCATTTTTTTTTCAACATTTCGGCAGGGTTTTGACACTACTTGGACATTGGTTTTATTTTTCAAAAAAAATAAGTAGTTATCTCCCTACACTGCTATTTTTCTTTTTCTCTTTTTCACAATTTTTCAAAAATTCCCGATTTCAGAAGCCGGTCAGCATGCAGATCTGAAGCAAATAAATGCGCAAAACAAATAAGATGCAGCAGGGGTTGGGTCCCCTAAGTCAAATGCAACATGATGCAAATAAAGGTTCCTACTAGAGATCCGACATGAAGTCAAGTTATTCTAGGTTCAACCTGGGTATATGTTCTAGACAGTGTACCCGAGCGGACAACTCGAGTTGAGGAAGGAGCTCCTTTCCGGGAACCAAAAGGCCAGCCGGCTTAGAAACTTTCCGAGCCTCTTCTTTTTTAAGGTATGACACTAACAAAATTAGGGAGTCTCAACCAGTAAGCACATCCCCGGAGGTGAGAAGAGAAGGTTTCGGGACAGTTTATATGTACAATTCAAATAATATCAAAGCGGTAAAAAAATATCATTTTGCACATTTAGGCCAAAACATGTAATAAGATCAAATAATAAATAAAGCCAAATATAACAATTCATCTAAGTTCGAATTTTGAACCCTGAACCAGAGATTCTGGGTTCGGCGTCCCCAGCAGAGTCGCCAGAGCTGTCACACCTCCTTTTTACCGCCCCGCGAAGGGGTGAAGGAGTTTTCTCCAATTAAAGGACAATCGAACGTGATTTGTTTATTTATTTCAGAGTCGCCACTTGGGAGATTTAGGGTGTCCCAAGTCACCGGTTTTAATCCTGAATCGAGGAAAAGAATGACTCTAAATTACAGTCTGCGTACCAGAAATTTGGACAAGGAATTCTGTTAACCCGGGAGAAGGTGTTAGGCATTCCCAAGTTCCGTGGTTCTAGCACGGTCGCTCAACTGTTATATTCGGCTTATTTATCTGATTTTAACAATTATGTACTCAGTGCGAATTATGACTTTTTGTTTGCCGCTTTTATTATTATTATTGTTATTTTTAGCAAAGAATTGCAACGTCGTGAAAACGTATCTCGGATCTCGTCACAATCAATGTACCCGTGGTCATAGACACGTTTCGACTCCGTTGAGATTTAGATTTGGGTTGCATAAATGCACACCCGTACTTAAAGAAGTAATTTTATTAAAGACGCGCCCTAAGCGACTAGCGTAGTGTTATTTTGGGCAAGGCCGTGAAATTTTGCTAAACGGCCCGTCCCGGAGTCAAAGCAACTTTACAAACACGTATAGAGGGCCCTGCAGCTTGTGATTTACTTGGCGAGGCATGCCTCATTTTTGTTTTAAAAGGATATCCTAAAGCGACTATGTTTTTCTATTTTTCCGTTTTTCGTCCGTCTCTAAAAATGAAAGAAGAAAAGGTCCTACTTTATTTGCATGCTTACGAGTTAATTATAGTTGTATTCCGAATATTATTCATAGAATATGAAAATGATGCAATCAAGGCAGTCCGTTGCCAACGCGGGCCCAGGCCCAACGTGTATGGTACAAAACTGGACCTGGCATCTCATCACATGTTACTACCTAGTTACATTATACTACACATGCTCACAGTTTGCCAAATTAAAGAACTTGGCAATCTAATTTTAATCCTAAACCATTTACATGCTAAAATTAACCAATAGTATCTAGCTAAACAATATTCCTACAAGTTCCGAAACGGGCTATTTGTTTAATGAGCTAACTGTTAAATGTTTAAGAAAAGTCTAAATTAGCTAACATGCTTTTTGAGACATGATAATCATCAAACAATAACGAACTAACTGAACATAGCTACTACACCATTAGTATTTTTAACTAGCATACATAGACAGTTCGTCCACTAAGCTACTATCAGATGTTCCATTATATATATCAAGCAAATACATGATTCTAATTAGAGGAAGCTAAATAATGTACATATACAACTAGAATTCAGAATATAACTAAGATAAATTCAGAACTTTAACTCTTCATTTCATATTCATGCTTCAGTTTCCATTCTACAAGAACCACTGTATCAATTTGTGTACCTGGTATTTGGAAAGCAAAGGAGAGGAAGATCAGTAGAAGCAGCAGTAGCACACACACATCAACACAGCAGGTTCAGCAACATAGCAAAACAAGTGAAACCAGTAATAACAGTAGCAGAAATCCCAGGAGCAGATTAAAAACAAGAGAAGTGCCCAGTAGCTCAATAAAACAGTGCTTGAAAACCAACAGAAATCCCAGGAAATACCAAATTCAAACTAAGCAGTACCACAAAGCAATTACAGTCAAAGCAGAAGAGAGGAAGATGCAAGAAAAATATGGCTTTCTGATCGTGAACCCTCAAAGAAGAAAACAAACTGAAGCTCTTTGATGTAAAGCTTAGCCTTAAACACTCACTCTATCACTGACTTAGCAAGATAATAGCACAGCCTATATGCACTCTATTTTTCTAGAGTTTCAGGTTAAATATCCAGCCTTAACACTCTTGTTTTTCTCTGGCTTATGAGGATCAAAGAACCAGCCTTAACACTTAAACTATTTTCTGGACTTTTGTTTTCTTTTTTTCTTCTTTGTTCCTTAATTACTGAACTTTTAGGTGTTAAAAATTCAGTCTATTCAACTCTAAAAATTACTGAATTCTGATGATAAAATCCAGCAGGTTTTAACTTGAACTATGAATATTTTTCCTTTCTTCAAAGTTCAGCTTCCATTCACTCTTAAACTCTCCAAGAGAAACTGAATATTTTAGCTTTCAAAATGCTGTCCAAGACTGCCTGAAGAACTGATTTCCTTTTTAGTATTTTTCAGAAGATGTTTTTTTTCTTAGTCCTCTCTATATCTCCTCTCCTTCTCTACAGACCTCATCCCCCTCTTATACAAGTCTGCCTTACTTTCAAACCTACTGCCCGACCCCCTTTTTCCACTAAATCTAAAATTTTCCACTTCAAATCCACTAAGGAAAACTTTTCCTTATTTTCAGCCCCCCAGAACTGTCACACCTCCTTTTTACCGCCCCGCGAAGGGGTGAAGGAGTTTTTTCCAATTAAAGGACTATCGAACGTGATTTGTTTATTTATTTCAGAGTCGCCACTTGGGAGATTTAGGGTGTCCCAAGTCACCGGTTTTAATCCTGAATCAAGGAAAAGAATGACTCTAAATTACAGTCTGCGTACCAGAAATTTGGACAAGGAATTCTGTTAACCCGGGAGAAGGTGTTAGGCATTCCCAAGTTCTGTGGTTCTAGCACGGTCGCTCAACTGTTATATTCGGCTTATTTTTCTGATTTTAACAATTATGTATTCAGTGCGAATTATGGCTTTTTTTGCCGCTTTTATTATTATTATTAAAATTGTTATTTTTAGCAAAGAATTGCAACGTCGTGAAAACGTATCTCGGACCTCGTCACAATCAATGTACCCGTGGTCATAGACACGTTTCGACTCCGTTGAGATTTAGATTTGGGTTGCATAAATGCACACCCGTACTTAAAGAAGTAATTTTATTAACGACGCGCCCTAAGCGACTAGTGTAGTGTTATTTTGGGCAAGGCCGTGAAATTTTGCTAAACGGCCCGTCCCGGAGTCTAAGCAACTTTACAAACACGTATAGAGGCCCCGCAGCTTGTGATTTACTTGGCGAGGCACGCCTCATTTTTGTTTTAAAAGGATATCCTAAAGCGACTATGTTTTTTTATTTTTCCGTTTTTCGTCCGTCTCTAAAAATGAAAGAAGAAAAGGTCCTACTTTATTTACATGATTACGAGTTAATTATAGTTGGGTTCCGAATATGATTCGTAGAATCTGAAAATGATGCAATCAGGGCAGTCCGTTGCCAACGCGGGCCCAGGCCCAACGTGTATGGTACAAAACTAGACCTGGGCCATCTCATTCACATGTTACTACCTAGTTACATTATACTACACCTGCTCACAGTTTGCCAAATTAAAGAACTTGGCAATCTAATTTTAATCCTAAACCATTTACATGCTGAAATTAACCAATAGTATCTAGCTAAACAATATTCCTACAAGTTCCGAAACGGGCTATTTGTTTAATGAGCTAACTGTTGAATGTTTAAGAATAGTCTAAATCAGCTAACATGCTTTTTGAGACATGATAATCATCAAACAATAACGAACTAACTGAACAAAGCTACTACACCATTAGTCTTTTTAACTAGCATACATAGACAGTTCGTCCACTAAGCTACTATCAGATGTTCCATTATATATATCAAGCAACTACATGATTCTAATTAGAGGAAGCTAAATAATGTACATATACAACTAGAATTCAGAATATAACTAAGATAAATTCAGAACTTTAACTCTTCATTTCATATTCATGCTTCAGTTTCCATTCTACAAGAACCACTGTATCAATTTGTGTACCTGGTATTTGGAAAGCAAAGAAGAGAAAGATCAGCAGAAGCAACAGTAGCACACACACATCAACACAGCAGGTTCAGCAACATTGCAAAACCAGTGAAACCAATAATAACAGTAGCAGAAATCCCAGGAGCAGATTAAAAACAAGAGAAGTGCCCAGTAGCTCAATAAAACAGTGCTTGAAAACCAACAGAAATCCCAGGAAATACCAAATTCAAACTAAGCAGTACAGCAATTACAGTCAAAACAGAAGAGAGGCAGATGTAAGAAAACTGTGGCTTTCTGATCGTGAACCCTCAAAGAAGAAAACAAACTGAAGCTCTTTGATGTAAAGCTTAGCCTTAAACACTCACTCTATCACTGACTTAGCAAGATAATATCACAACCTATATGCACTCTATTTCTCTAGAGTTTCAGGTTAAATATCCAGCCTCAACACTCTTATTTTTCTCTGGCTTATGAGGATCAAAGAACCAGCCTTAACACTTAAACTATTTTCTCGACTTTTTTTCTCTTTTTTTCTTCTTTTTTTCCTTAATTACTGAACTTTTAGGTGTTAAATATTCAGCCTATTCAACTCTAAAAATTACTGAATTTTGATGATAAAATCCAGCAGGTTTTAACTTGAACTATGAATATTTTTTATTTCTTCAAAGTTCAGCTTCCATTCACTCTTAAACTCTCCAAGAGAAACTGAATATTTTAGCTTTCAAAATGTTGTCCAAGACTGCCTGAAGAACTGATTTCCTTTTTAATATTTTTCAGAAGATATTTTTTTTCTTAGTCCTCTCTATATCTCCTCTCCTTCTCTACAGACCTCATCCCCCTCTTATACAAGTCTGCCTTACTTTCAAACCTACTGCCCGACCCCCTTTTACCACTAAATCTGAAATTTTCCACTTCAAATCCACTAAGGAAAACTTTTCCTTATTTTCAGGAACTACTATCATGTTTTCTCTAATTTTTCAAGCAAATTACTTGATGACACTTGATTAATCGATTATACGAGCCATAACAACAATTATCGACAATCAATCAGAAAAAACAACATGTGATTCAAGTAGCATTTGACAGAAATAGTGAGTTGTAATACAACCAACTAATTGACGAAACTAATCATATTGATTATACAAATTATAACACATAACAATTATAGCAAACGGAAGCAATGATAGAATTGGACCAAATAAAAGGTCTACTGAAGATGAACAGAATTAATTAAAAGAAAAGTAGAAAAATCACACAAACTACTAAAACATGCAAAGAGATACAAATAGAACACATGAACAGAAGGAAGGAAAGGAAAAATACCTCTGAATCTTAAGAACAAAAATGACCCAGTCTCGAACCGGACTCGACCTCTTTGAGGTCGAACGGACTTTAATCGAAGTGTTCTCAACTGAGAACACCTCGATTAAGGTCTATTAGACTCCAACCCTTCGTTTAATTGGACAGACCCCAAGGTTCTAGATTTCTAGGGTTCATATAGTCGATTTGGGGCTTGAAGGTTTCTAGTTAGATTCGAACCAAACCAAGCTTAGTTTGGTTACGAGTGAGGTCAGGGGAGTAACTGGTATGAATTTGGGGTGGTTTGGCATACATTAGGTTTTGGCTCGAATCTTCAAATGAAGATTCGAGAAGATGGGGATTGATTCGAGCCAAGGGAGTAGTGGATTCGTAACCAGGGTGTTAAGGTGGATCTATGGTGTTAAGGAGGTGGCCGACGGCGTAGTTGCCGCCGAGTTTCAGGCGAAGGAGAGCTATGGTGGCTAGTTTGACCTAGGTTCCGTCTCTGAAACGAGAGAGACGAAGTGAGGAAGGGGGGTGCGTTAGGCTATGGGGGCGTGGGGTGAGAGATGGGGTCTTATATACGAAGGGGAGAGATGGATCCTGGCCGTTGGATCAGGTGAGATTGATGGCCAGGATCTCTTCACTTAAGGGAACGGTGCCATTTTGATTGAGTGGGGATTGGGTCGGTCTCAGACGGGAGTGGGTCGGGTCATGAGGGAAAGCTTGGGGGCCGTTAGATCAAAAGCAATGAACGGTCCCGATCAAATACAACCATACGGCGTCGTTTGGTCTAATGAAAGAACTGAACTGGACCATTAGATCTGTTTGATAAACGGTCCAGATGGAAAGTGCCAATATGGTGTCGTTTCCTTTGTCTGAGAGACCAGCTAACCGGACTGGGTCAAATGAGTTGATTTGGGCCTGGTTTTTTGTCTCAATTTTAAGCCCACATCTGAATTCCTTCATTTTTGAACTCTTTTTCTTTTCCTTCTTTAATTTCTAATTTAAACACAATTCCTAATTAAATTGTAAAATCAAAAATAAAACTACACAGATATTAATTAACACTTACAACAATTAACACACAAATTAAAACCTTAAAATAAAATCACACAATGACAACAAATATAATAAAATGCATATTTTTGTGATTTTTCTTTTAGAGCCAAATGATGGTTTAATTAATTCCTAAATGCATAATTAAATCCTAAATATGTATGCAACATGTATTTTTATATTTTTTCATTTAACTACAACAAAGTAAATATTTACGGACAACATAATTACCAAAAATGTCACGCAAATTCTCAAAATTGTACCCGAAGGCAACTTGCTTAATTTCTCGATTTCTTTTGGAGTAATTTCCGTGAAGCAAAAATCACGTGCTCACAAAAGGTTATTCTTTTGTTGTCCATTCTATTATTGTCGGAATGTTATCTCTGAAATTCCTATGATACCAACTATTATAAAATCTTTCAGTCCATAATTCATATTCAGTTTATCTTGTTCACCAGCCCATACTAATTTCTACTACTCTGGGGTCTAACCTTTCCTCCTAGTAATCACGTTGAAGTCACCAACTCATTCTCGAAATAAGGATATGACTTTATGGCCTACACTCATTTATTGCCTCAAGGCATGTCACCTCTTGTATTTTCCTTCACTCGACTATAGACTCTATCATCGTGTCATATTTTGATTTACTGTTATCACGCATATATCATATCTTGCTCATGATGCTTCATTTACTCTCTTCTTATTCTCCAAATAATATTTTTGTCTATCACTTTATTCTGAAACTTGAACCAAATGTTCTTTCACTTTTAGCTCCCCTTGCTTTATCTCACTGGATCTTCAGAATGCCTAACATTCTTCCCTTTTTTTACTCAGGGCTGGAGTCATACTAAGGGAAATATTTTTCCCTTCTAGGATCCCGCTACCTATCTTCTGAAATTTCTGAATATTCTAGTATTTATATCTGATTGTACTATTCTAAAGTTCACCATCTAGGTATCTCACAAGGAGATCTATTACCACATGTGCACTATCCTTCAGATACATTAGTTAATGATAACAATCCATCCATAATTTTGGGTTACTCTAACCCGAATTGAATTTTGATATCACCTTCTTCTTTTAAACTATATTTGTTAGCTTCCACAGGGCACAACTGAGATGGGTGTGGTCAATTATATATATCACCATTAATATTGAAGGTAACACCAATACTTACATTTCTCTGCCTGAATCATAATACTGATAATCTTCATTAACTAGGTACCTCATACACTTTGTCATCTTGCTTGTTTTACTTGCTGAAACTTGTGTCTACTTTCCGATTCTCTTATTCTTTTTTACCATACGAGTGGATATATATTCTTGCCTTATGACTCCTTATCAAGAAGCTTACACATCTTAGTACACACATGATCTGCTGAAGACCTCATATTTAGTCATCATAAGCATGCTGCAAAATTGAGTTCCTCTGACTCAACTCTTTCGCATCAAAATTCAATATCTTACCAACTGTCTTTCTGGATGTAGGTATCACTGTATTATGAATAAAACAAAATTTAGGAGTTTGAATTCTTACAATTGAGCTCTATCACACGATCTAGAACAAGAAGAAAGAGTGACAGTCCTAGATGCCCTGTAGCATCCTGCTTATAAGTGTGGTGCACAACACACCCATAAACACGACTCTACTAGACACGGCTTGTAGACTCCCTAGGACAGAACTGTTCTGATACCACTTCTGTTACGACCCAAACCGAAGGGCCATGACGGGCACCCGGTGCCTTACTCAACCGAGTATCAACATAACATATCTTTCTTATTATACTATCTTGAGAAAATGAGCCAGAAACCCGTCATGAGATAACAAGAATAAAACGTAAGGGAATACTCAATATATGATGACCCAACATGATATACGGGCCTATACATGTAACAACCCGTCATATGATATACAAACTTATACATGTGACATACAGGCCTATAAGGCCGACATGCCCATTTGTAAACTCAATACATAGGCCAACAAGGCCATATAAGTATCCATAAACCTGACATCTGTCTACAAGCCTCTAAGAGTACATAAAATCATAAAGGTCAGGATTGGGCCCGCCATACCAATCAATACATATCCAAAGCATACTGACAAAATAGGCAACTCCGGAGCAACTGGAGTGCACCAACACCTCCGCTAAGCTGATAGCCTACTAGGAAGACTGTCAACCTATCAATCGGGACCTACGGACATGAAACGTAGCGTCCCCAAGCAAAAGGGATGTCAGTACAAATAAAGTACCGAGTATGTAAGGCAGGAAAGCATAAACAACAACATTAATGTAAAGAGAGATAGATGAGATACAACCTATAACATCTGAGTGCCTCTAGGGATGCTGACATGAAATGCATAATACATATATATACATAAGCTTTTAAAAACATACGCCTCTGTGGGCATCATCATCATCATATCGTACCCGGCCTCAAAGAGGACTCGGTAAAAACGTATCCAGCCATCATAAGGCTCGGTAGAATCGTACCCGGCCACGTAGAGCTCGGTAAACCCAACTGATCAGTGGTTGAACAATAGGTGTCGTACCCAGCCGACTGTAGCGCGGCTCGATAGAGCAAAATATATACTATATATAATGCATGCTAGACTTATGGAATCACGTTCTAAACCTTTCGGAGTGACTTAAGGTCGTTGCACCTTCGATTAACATTATGGACATCCTTACCCTCAATATGAACCTCAGTAGGATTCAAGGATCATACACACTTGCTTAGAATAACTTTATAAGGAAAGAACAACATGGACAACCTTAGTTCCTAGGAGTACATCCGTTATGAATTAGCGTAGCGTTTATGTTCATGTCACGTTAGATCATGCCCAAAAAAAAAAAGAGAAGTAGGTGACTTAACATACCTTAGCCACGTTGAGTCCTTAATACCTCCCAAGCAACTCTTCAAACAACTCAATTCAATCTACCATTGCATAAGGAGATTCAAAATTAATATTGAATAAAGGCTAAGTCTGCAACATAAACTTGTAGCTCGTTTATATAAATTTGGGCAGTATCTCCCCATAACAAGAGCCTACTCCAATACCATATACCAACAACAATTACCAGAGAAATCCAACAATACATAATTATCAATAACAAGACACCATAAAACAACAACAAGTCACAACTATTTTACGACGAGCGGCAAGCTCCAATTAGAATTCGTATATCCCATATCACCCCTTATAGACTTTTTACTTTAACTTAATAGTATCATTAATATGATAATGAAGTCATTCATCAATAATTCCAGCCTCATACCATATATCCATAACAAAGAAGATGATCCACAACTCGAATTATTCTTGATTAGCAACTTTATTCACTAGTTCATGTCTAGTTCATCCATTTAACTTAACCAACGCCACGATAACCTTAAGAACCTGTAGGAACACAATATAATTACCTCATACAGTAGATGAAAGTCGAAATCCATATTATATTTAGCTTACAACAGCCCAATACACCCCAATCAATTCATATCCAAAACGACGACTATAGTAGTGTCAAACATAATGACTAATTCATTATTTTGCCATTATATGGTGTTTATACACACCATTTATCCTCCAAAAACTCCATTTAACAGCAACAAAATAGACAGCCCAAAAGCTACACGAAATAGCCCAAAAACAGTCCATTACAAGTCAAATAACTCGAACTCACGGCTTCCGATCACCGTCCCGTGAGTTCTAACTATTATGAAATCAATTAATCAACCTTCCTTGATATTTAAGAGCTTAAAACCAGAAATTAGGCATTTTTATTAACTTCAAAATACCTTCTAAACTCAAACTATAAAGAAAAAAAATGATATATCGATACTTACGTCGCAAGGATCATTTTGATGTTATCACTACTTGATTTCGTACTCCGGATGATAGTATAATCCTTGTAGAGAGCTTAAGGGTGATGTTAGGGGTCTTATTTGGTCATGATCTCTGAAAATATGCGAAAAGAGACGAGATAAAGGAGATAAATCTCCATTTGTTGAAAAGTCAAAAGGTGCTACTTGGCACCCTATAATTGGCTCGTCTTCCAATGCTTATAACTTTTTATCCGGGTGTTGTATGAGCAAACGGTTAAGAGAGTTGGAAACGACATTCCAAGACCTTCAATTTGGTATATAATATGTCCTAAAAACCATCATATAGCACACGAAATATATTTCTCAAAAAAACTCAATTATAAGGCAAATTCTTTGTCGGTTTTTCCACAACATAGATCCGATTTTTCTCAAACTTTATACTTCATATACAAACATCATATATAGTCATATAATGGCTTTAAACGCATTTAAATCATGGTTAACAAGTCTCATATTTATCTTAACTTACTTAATACTTCGGCAAACCTTTCTTATCCTTGTAGAAGGATTTCATCCTTTTTGAGTTTACATTAGATAATCCTATAACGATAGTAACGTCTGAAGTATGGGGTGTAACAACATGTACCCTTATAAACATTTATCCTTGAATATTAACTCTCAAAGGCTTGCAAAAAAAATATGGGACGTAAAATCACTTTATATACTTTCCAAGAGGATCTTATTTCTGAGCTTACATCAACGGACTTACGACGTACTTTCACGTACAAAAACATGGGTTGTAACATCTGTGACTGACTATGAGGTGAGATTCTTTGTGTTTTCTCGTAATGCACTCATGATACTCCCTACGGACACAGACAAAGTGCGGAGATTTGTTGTGGCGTTACACTCTAGTATTCGAGCTAGTATGGCCTGAGAGGTAAAGATGGGGACTGAGTATCAACTAGTGGTAGAGATTGCGTGGAGGATTGAGGGTTACCGCCAGAGGAGCAAAGAGCAGTTGCAGCAGGACAAGAGGGCTCGATTATTTGGAGAGTTTAGAGGTGCCCTGGCTAGGGGCAGAGGTCAGTTTGGGAGGGGCCAGCCCAGAAGACCCTCATATTCAGCACCACCGCTGCCTCCTTGATGTGTTCCAGTGAGGCCTTATTTTGGTGCGATATCGAAGAGTTCTTACCGCCACAAGCTATTTAGGGTTCCTCCGGTGGGTATTCTGGACATCAGGGTTCTTCGAGTGGATATTCGGGCCATCAGGGTCAGGCTTCAAGACAACAGTCTATGGCATCACGGGGTTGTTACGAGTGTGGAGATCCGGGTTACATAAAGAGGACCTGCCCCAAACTTCGGGGCAAGGCAGTGCAGCAGGGTTATCAGCCTATGATTGTAGCACCAGCTGTCCGGCCACCCAGAGGTGAGGGACAGGTTAGTAGGGGTCATCCTAGGAGTGGAGGCTAGACAGGGGAGTTCAGCCAGCTACTGTTCAGCCAGCCAGTGCTCCAGCTAGATTCTATGCTTTTTTATCCAGACTAGATGCAGTGGCCTCAGATGCCGTAATAACAGGTATTATTTCTGTATACGATAGGGATGCTTCAGTATTATTTGATCCAGGGACTATATATTCATATGTGTCATCTCTGTTTTCTCATTTCCTGGATATCTCTCGTGAGTCTTTGGGTACTCCTATTTATGTGTCCACTCTTGTAGGCGATTCTGTGGTCATGGATCGGATCTACCGGTCCTGTGTAGTCACATTCTATGGTTTTGAGACTAGAGCAGACCTTCTGTTACTTGATATGATCGATTTTGAGGTCATCCTAGGCATGGATTGGTTGTCTCCATATCATGCCATTCTTGATTGTCATGCCAAGACTATTACTTTAATGATGCCAGAGTTGCCGAGATTGGAGTGGAATGGTTCCTCCGTTAGTGCATCCAGTCGGGTTATCTCTTTTCTGAAGGCTTGACATCTAGTCGAGAAGGGTTGTTTGGCGTATCTAGCATATGTTCGAGACACCACAGCAGAGTCTCCAACGACTGATTCAATGCTAGTAGTCTGAGAGTTCACCGATGTGTTTCCTTCTGACCTTCCAGGCATGCCGCCGGATCATGAAATTGATTTTTGTATTGATTTTGCTCCAGGTACCCAGCCTATATCCATCCCACCGTACCGTATGACGCCGAAGGGGTTGAAAGAGTTGAAGGAGCAGCTTGAGGAATTGTTAGAAAAGGGGTTTGTGAGGCCTAAAGTATCACCTTGGGGTGCACCAGTGCTATTTTTAAAGAAGAAGGATGGGACTATGTAGATATGCATTGATTACCGCCAGTTGAACAAGGCTACCATCAAAAACAAGTACATGTTGCTGCACATTGATGATTTGTTTGACTAGTTGTAGAGTGCTAGGGTGTTCTCTAAGATCGACTTGAGATCAGGGTATTATCAGCTGAAGATTCGGGACTCAGATGTCCTGAAGATTGCTTTCCGTACTAGATATGGCCATTGCGAGTTTCTGGTGATGTCCTTTGGCTTGACCAATGCTCCAACGGTGTTTATGGACTTGATGAATAGGGTGTTTAGGCCTTATATTGATTCTTTTGTTATTGTCTTCATTGACGACATCTTGATATACTCACGTAGCATGGGGGAGCACGAGCAGCATTTGAGAGTAGTGCTTCAGACATTGCGAGAGCAAACGCTATATGCTAAGTTCTCCAAGTGTGAGTTTTGGCAAGAGCCAGTAGCATTCTTGGGGCATATTGTATCAGGATAGTGTATTAAGGTGGATCCCAAGAAGATTGAGGCAGTTCAGAGTTGGCCACGTCCTACTTCAGTGATTGAGATCAGGAGTTTCTTGGGGTTAGTGGGTTATTACTATCAATTTATGCAGGGCTTTCATCTGTTCCATCACCTTTGACTAGATTGACCCAGAAGGGTTCTCCTTTCTATTGGTCTGATGATTGTGAGGCGAGCTTTCAGAAGCTCAAGACAGCTTTAACTACAACGTCGATTCTAGTGTTGCCTTCCGGTTAGGGGATGTATATGGTATATTGTGACACTTCACGCGTTGGATTGGGATGTGTATTGATGCAGGAGGGGCGAGTTATTACATATACTTCACATCAACTGAAGATTCATAAGAAGAATTACCTTGTGCATGACCTAGAGTTAGCAGCGATTGTTCATACTCTTAAGATATGGAGGCATTATCTGTATGGGGTGTTATGTGAGGTTTATACTGATCATTACAACTTGCAACATTTGTTTAAGCAGAGGGATCTTAATTTTAGGCAGCGTAGATAAATTGAGTTTCTAAACGTGGTCGCAGATGCCTTGATTAGGAAAGCATGGAGTATGGCTAGCTTGGCATTCATACGACCAGAGGAGAGGCCACTAGCTTTGGACATTCAGTCCTTGGCTAACAGACTTGTGAGGTTGGATATTTCAGAGCCTAGACGAGTCCTTGTGTGTGTTGTTGCTCAGTATTCACTATTGGGGCAGATCAAGGCTTGGCAGTTCGATGATCCACATTTGGAAGTTATCAGAGAGACAGTGCTAGAGGGTAGTGCTAAGGAGGTTTCTATTGGCGAGGATGGTGTTTTGCGACTCCAAAGTCGCATATGTGTTCCTAATGTCGATGGCTTGAGGGAGAGGATTCTAGAGGAGGCACACAGTTCGCGATATTCCATTCATCCAAGTGCTACGAAGATGTATCGTGACCTGAGGCAACATTATTGGTGGTGGCGGATGAAGAAAGACATAGTTGAGTATGTGGCTAGGTGTTTGAATTGCCAGTAGGTTAAGTATGAGTACCAGAAGTCAGGTGGCCTACTTAAGCAGATGCCTATACCTGAGTAGAAGTGGGAGCGCATTACTGTGGACTTCGTAGTTGGGTTGCCGCAGACATTGTGGAAGTATGATGCAGTTTGGGTCATTGTTAACAGGTTGACCAAGTCGGCATACTTCATTCCGGTTATGACTACCTATACTTCAGAGAGGTTGGCTCAGATATACATTTGAGAGATAGTTCGGTTGCACGGCGTGCCTATTTCCATCATATCAGATAGAGACCCTTAGTTCACTTCCCATTTTTGGAGAGCTGTACAGAGTGAGTTGGGGACCCGGGTAGAGCTCAGCACAACATTCCACCCGCAGACCGACGGGCAGTCAGAGTAGACAGTTCAGATTCTAGAGGACATGCTTAGAGCATGTGTGATTGACTTTGGAGGGCAGTGGGATCAGTTCTTGCCTTTGGCCGAATTTTCTTACAACAACAATTATCAGTCCAACATCGAGATGGCTCCATTTGAGGCTTTATATGGTCGGCGATGTCGTTCTCCTATTGGGTGGTTTGAGCCTGGCGAGGCTAAGTTGTATGGTACTGATTTGGTGAAAGATGCCTTGGAAAGGGTAAAGTTGATTCAGGAAAGACTTCACACAGCTCAGTCATACAAAAGAGTTATGCGGATCAGAAGACGCGTGATGTATCATTCATGGTCGGCGATAAAATTCTCTTGAAAGTCTCGCCGATGAAGGGTATTATGAGATTCAGGAATAAAGACAATTGAGCCCAAGGTTTATAGGCCCATTTGAGGTGTTGAGGCGAGTTGGGGGTTGCTTATGAGCTTGCTCTACCTCCCAGCCTATCTGGAGTTCATCCGAGTTTTCACGTGTATATGCTTCGGAGGTATCACCTGACTTGTCCCATGTGTTAGACTTCAGTACTATCCAGCTAGATGAGAGTTTGGGTTATGAGGCGAGGCCAGTTGCCATTGTCGATAGACAGGATCGCCAGTTGAGATCCAAGAGGATTTCTGCGGTAAAGGTCTAGTGGAGGGGCCAACAAGTCGAGGAGGTGACATGGGAGTCCGAGGAGGACATGTGGAGCAGATATCCCCATCTTTTTCCCTAGCTCAGGTACTTTTCTATATTCGTTTGAGGACGAACGTTAGTTTAAGAGGTGGAGAATGTAACGACCCGATTGGTCATTTTTCTTTCTAGAATCCCGTTCCTCTAAATAAGACCTCCCGTACTTGCTTTAACTAGTTTATGACTTACGGGGATGGTTGGTTCGGGATTTGGAAGAGTTTGGGTTGAAATCTGAACACTTGGTTCCTTAAGGTTGGCTTAAAAAGCCAAGTTTGACTTCGGTCAACATTTTTAATGAACGGACCCGGACATCCCGGAGGGTCCGTAGTAAAATATGAGACTTGGGCATATGCCCAGAATCGAATTCCGAAGTCCCTAGCCCGAGTAATGAATTTTTGTTAAAAATTGTTAAACTGAAAATCGAATGATTTAAAGAAATTGAATAATGTTTGATCATGTTGGTATCAGGCCCGTATATTAGTTCCGAAGTCCGGTACAGGTCCAATATAACATTTAAGTCATGTCTGTGAAATTTGGTGAGAAACGAGACTAAGTTGACGTGATTCGTACCTCCAGTTGTAAAAATAAGAATTTCAAATGTTCTTAAGGAGTTCATGCGTTTTGGAGTTAAATCCATAGTTTTAGATGTTATTTTGGTGATTTGATCGAACGATCAAGTTTGTATGATGTTGTTAGACCTGTGTGAGTATTCGGTGTGGAGCTCCGAGGGCTCGGGTGAGTTTCGGACGTGTGTTTGGAGTAAAAACACTCCAGTTTTTCTGGTGTTTCTGGGCAGTGTTGTAGGTCTCGCAAATATGAGTAATTGTTCTCATTTGTGATGACTGCATTTGCGAGGAAGGCTTCGCAATTGCGAAAGATCCTGAGCTGGGCAGTCGTCGCATGTGCGAACCCAGCAAGGTCCGCATTTGCGACCCTTTTGTCGCATGTGCGAAGCCAAAAGGGTCCGCATTTGCGACCCTTGCAGAGGGATGCCCAGGTTTGCATTTGCGATGGTTTTGTCGCAATTGTGACCTTCGCATTTACGAACCTGATGTCGCAAATGCGACATCAGAGACCTGGACACAGCTTTTAAAAACGGGACTTAGGCCATTTATTTCATTTCACTTCTACACTTAGGCGATTTGGGAGCTTCCAAAGAGGGGATTTCAACCTAGCATTGCGATGTAAGTTATTTCCACTTAATGCGAGTTTAATACTTGGATTTTGGGTAGATTAACACATGGGATTAGAGTAAAACATAGAGTTTTGATAAAAGCAAGATCTAACCACAAAATTTATTATGTAATAGAGTAAAAATCATATATTCTTGATCCTTAGGTTATGAGTAACAACTTTCTTCAAAAATTTCCGGAATCCGGGCACGTGAGCCCTGGGATGAATTTTTGGAACCTTGCATTTAGAGTTGGAAAATTACTCTAATAGCTAGAATATGAATTTGTAAACCTATAGTAATAGAGTTTTACACTATTTGAATAATTTCGGATTGTGCGGCTCCGGTTTGAGAGTTTGGACGCATTCTTGAGTTGGAAGTAGGCTCGAAACGAGGTAAGTTTCTTTTCTAACCTTGTAGGAGGAAATGTCCCTATAGGCGAACTAATCAATATATGATTAAATGTGGGGGCTACGTACGCACGAACTGACGAGAGTCCGTACGGAGCTACTATTCCGGTTATGTCCCGGTAGTTTTATGATCACATCATGCTTCGTGGTCGCTATTAATTGCTTATATATGCTAATGGTATGAAAGGAAGTGACTTGAAGGAAATCTAAAGATTTACAGGCTTCAAGTGAATTGTATTCATTTTCTTTTGTAAAAAGGAAGTTAAAGAATTGTTGTGTTTAAATGATGGACATTATGTGTACCGTGTCGCACGTATGATTTGCGAGCGGGGTTATACTTTTACCACTTCGCATGTATGATTCGCGAGCGGGGTGAATAGATGCATCTATGGTTCGTGTCGTTCGACCCTCGGCAGTGCACATTTTACTTTTATGTTGGATCGGGCCGATCGTCCTTGGTGGTATTTCTGTGTGATAATAGAACCATAACCCTTATAATTTGTATGGCTTATTGCTCGGAAGATCACTAATTTAAATGAGAGGAAAGTGCTTAGTTTTATTAATTGGATGAAAGGATTTTCAATAATTATTCTTGTTTGAGCTTGTTGTTATCTACATACACTATGAATTAAAAATGTTGAACTTCATATTATTATATTTGCTGGCTTAGTAAGTGTCGAAGTCGACCTCTCGTCACTACTTCTGCGAGGTTAGGCGAGATACTTACTGGGTACATATTTTTATGTACTCATGCTACGCTTTTGTACTTGATTGTACAGGCTTTCAGGCAGGTGCATTTGACCATCAGTCCGGCGCATAGGGTGGTCATCTCAGCCCGAGACTTTCCGGTGAGCTGCCCTTCCCAGCCGATCTGCAGCAGTTGGAGCCTCTCTTTTGTCTTTATGTTCCTGTCTATTTCTTTTCCAGACAGTAGGATAGTATAGTTTTGTATATTCTACTAGATTGTCCACACACTTGTGACACCAGGTCTTGGCACACATTAGTAGAATTCGATGTTTTGGCTTGTCTTCATGATTGAGATTCACTTTTATTCCTTTCACTTAAATATGTTTAAGCTTTTAAAATCATAATTTTTTTAAATCTATAATGGGAGTTATCACGTACTAACTACATAAATGAGGATTTACTATATGATCAGTGTTGGCTTGCCTAACAATGGCGTTGGGCGCCATCACGGCCTAATATAAAATTTGGGTCGTGACACAAGCTTTAGACCCCAGTGGCGCATTTTAAATCTGTGTAGGCCTAGGCCCATAGCGGACAATATTACTAGCGGGCTGGGATGTTACATAAGTCCCACGAAAGGTCAAAAAAGAGGCAAAATGAATTGATTGCACAAACATTATATACAACTTAAAGCTTAGCTGTTATATACTAAGTAGAATCAGTAAATGTTCATGAGTACCAAATAGTATACACTTTGTTTGCAACTGCAATGGCCAATTTTATAGCAGCAGACGTGAAACGCAATATGAAATCACATGTTCAGTTTCACCATTTTTGTTGAACGCTTGTTGATGGTTGCGTTTGTCAAGTAATAAGCGTATAAATTTGTCGCATCTGACCATCTACTCTTGTGTTAGAAATTTTTGGTAGCCACTAATTAATTACTATTCCATCCGTTTCAAATTAGAATGGGTACTTTTCTTTTTAGTATGTTCCAAAATAAATGATACATTTCTAAATTTGGAAATAATTCAACTTTAAAATCTTCGTTTTACCCATTTTATCCGTAATGGGAAGCTTTTATAACCACATAAATGTCATAACCCCACAAAGCTTTTACCCCTTAAACTTTTAAGACCGTATGTATCAAAAGTCTTTATTCTTTTTTGTTAAACTCCGTGTCTAGTCAAACTTTTACCCCTTAATATGTGTATACCATATGATCCGGCGAATGGTTTGATCTCAACTCTGCCACTTAATTACTAGTAAAACATAAATCTTTGCAATGGTTTTCTGCACTATTCAGAACTATCCTTGCCATTCTTGATGACTTGGTCCGACTTTATCAGATTACAATTGCAAACTAGAATCTAAATATCACAAGCAACATTTTGTTTAATATACGGTTAGAGATTTTATACGCAGACGAAAACCCACGTATTGAGTCAAATATACTTATTATCATAATTAACTCGGGGGTCAAAATTTAACAAAGTCAGTGCTCCGCGAAAGATCACATACATTAGAATTACAACCAAAAGAAAATGAGAAGAAGACAGAAAGATCTCTAATGTGATTTGATACTTTCATTTAGAAGCTGAAATTGTGAAATTGTTTCACATATAGACAAAGAAAATAGAAAAGAACAGCCATAGAATCACCATTAGTCGCCATCGTCGGAGGAGTCACCGGAACACCAACACCTTTTCCACCCTCTTCTCTTACCCAATCATCGGTATTTCTCTAACAATACCACTTGCGTCGGGGCAAAGCCACACACGGTTGCAACAGAAGTCGGTGAGATGAGCACAATGAGCATCTAGCACGATTACAGCAACATTAGGATTGGTTCTTTCTATTGTAGCTTTGGCTGGCAGGATATCAAGTCCGACCAATTCCGGCCACTCATATCGAGTTGGATCTCCTGGTACTTTGCAATTATTACCAGTACAGCCACAACTAATACAAGGAGGATATTTCTTCATAGCAGCCATAAATTGATGAGAAAGAAATAGAAAACCAAGAGAAAAGGATTATTGTTTTCTCCATTTTCAAGTGTTGAGCAAACTCCCTGCCAATCTTACAATAAATACTTCCTCCCTAACACTTGGCTACCTACCACTACCAGTCTGGACATAAACGTTAGGTGAAATTAATACTAGCTGATAATATCAAATCCAATTTCTCAATCATGAAATGGTCCACAAAAATCATCAATTTTGGTGTTTATCAAGAAAAGGAAGTGTATTAATTGGTAAATTCCTTAAAAAGTTCTGGCTGGCATTTCTATTATTTGGATAGGTGATTTTGACATGTTACTTCTTTACTTCAATTATTATGCGGCGACGAAGAAAAATAATTGAGAGTGCTAGCGTTCATATTTAAGATAAAGAGTTTCATTACTAGGGAATTTATTAGGCTAGCTCTCCGCTGCAAAGCATTAAAGATGAGAAATTGAGAGCGCAAGCACCTTAAGCAGTAGTTGTGGCTAGGAGTGTACAAAGTAAACCGACAAACTGCACCAACTCATAATTCGAGTCAAATCGAGGAAAAACCTGACTATGATTTAGTTTGATTTAGTTTGGTGTTAGAAAAATAAATCTAATCATAATTGGTTTGGTTTGGAATTAAATAAAGAAAGTCAAATCGAAATTAAACCAACCCGACATTACATATATAGAAATTTTAGATATATTTAATATATAAATATACTAATTGTGATGTAATTTATAAATATTTCTTTAATTTTTTAATCCAATATTCTTTAAGGTATTATTTCAAGGCCGGACTTAGAGCTTTTGAATGTTCCAATAAGTTTTATAGCCATTAATATTAGTAAATTAAATAATGCTAACAAAAGCCCAAACCAAAATCAAATCAATACTAATGCTAACAAAAGACGTTCAATTCAATACTACGAACGGGAATGTATTGAATATCTATTTTTTGTTTTCCAATAATTTAGATAAAAATGCATAATCTATTTTTATTTTTTCTTTAGCGTTTAGTCATGTAATTAATATTCCCTTATTAGTCTATTTATTTTAGCATGATTTAGTACTTTTAGATTATGTTTATTTTTATTATGGCTTTTTAATTAGCAGTATTTATATTACATAATTTTATTGTCTTTATTGTTTAATATTTTAGGATAATGCCATGACACATCTCATATTTTATATTATTTTCTTGAAAAATACTTCATATAGTTGTATTTTATTATGATTAAAGAAATATTTTGAGCACAAGTTATATGTTTTGTTCTACGAAGATTTTACTGGAAAAAAATCCGAATAACCAAAAAACCCGAGAAAAAACGAGATTGAAAAATCCGAATTTTATTAGTTTGGTTTAGCCTTTAGATTTAATAACCCGACACAATTGATTTGGTTTGGTAATTGTAAAATCCGAACCAACCCGACCTATGTACACCCCTACTTAGCCCTTTAAAAGGAAAAAGGACTTTTAACACATTTAGTTGGTCGACTATATATATATACGTTTCGGATCCCTTCTTATTCATTTGATCAGTTAAAAATAGAGAAATGTATATTTTTAGTTGCTCCCAAAAATAATAGCCGATAATATATATATATATATCAGTTAAAAATAGAGAAATGTATATTTTTAGTTGCTCCCAAAAAGAATAGCTGATAATATATATATATTTTTCGCCTAACAAATACAATTAGTTTCGATCGACCGGTTAATTTTGTATTTTGCCCAGTTTGCAGCGACCAGTTTCATTGGTTAAGCTTAATTGTGTTGCCATAATCAAGTGAAGGGTTCTTTAAAGGTGGAGAAGAAGACAAATGTTACAAGAAAGGGGTCGGGTATGTTTTATTCCACAGGCCGGCCCATATTTAAAGCATGAACTTTAGTTCAGGATTCCAGGAGAAAAATCTTGAAGAGCAAAATCATGCCAAACCTAGTAGAGTATGTGTTTACACCCAATCAACAAATAAATGACATGTGTCATTTTAGTTAACTTTACTTATTAGTATTAAACTATAGGTAACAATTATATATGTTTTTCACTTGAAATATTAATATAAGTAATCTTGCTATTTATTGTTATTTTCCTAATGTCGTTAGAAACAGCTACAGATTTACAAAAAACCCAAGAAACCAATTGGAAAACTCAAGCCTTTAGCTATCTGTAGGCATTCATTTATGTCAAAAATTATTCCACAAGTTATACGATAAAACAAGTGCAGATTACTAGGAATTATTGATAAGGAAAAGACAAAAATAAAATAAAAGGAAGAAGAGGCAAACTACTTTTCTTCCTGGTACTTTCACGTACCTAATGAAAATATAAAGAAAATTTTATATTTACAGTAGTCGTTGTACTTGTAATTCATTTTTGTTTAACAACAAGCAATATCTTATACTTACCTGCAAAACTTGTCTTTCACCGTATACTTTCGATTGAGTTTTTAGCATAATATTGTACATTAGTTTTTCACTTGTATCTTTGAAGAAGTAAAAGCCAGTTATATGTAAAATCAACCATGAAAATAGAATGTTAGAAGAACCGAGGGAAATAAAAGAAAGAAAGGTAACATCATGTTATTCCCTTTTTAAAACTTTTATTTTAAAAATGAAAAAAGCCTAAAAATGCTCTCTATTATTAGAAATGACCTATCTATGTCATCCGTTAAAAGATCACTATTTTCATGCCACTACGGTTACACTTTTGGCCTATTTATGCTATTGTCTACTAACGGTTCCATTTTCTGATTTTTAAATAATAAGAATTAATTTTTCGACCCCACCTTTACCACGTGTCTTTATATTACTGGTTCTTCTTTTCTTGACCCTACATTTCTTTTAACCTTGGTTGCCATGTGAGGAGATGGAGGCTGCCGCATTGCGACCTGTAAAATTTCCGGCGACATGTTCCACCTCAACCTCAATATCATCTCTTCAGCAGCCATCTGCAGCAACCGTTGGGTTCCTCGTTCCAAAATCTTTCAAAATGGCTTCCTCCTTTAAGACGCCCATGATTGTCCGAGCTTCCGACCCCAAAACTGACCAACCAAATCGCAGAACTGATGAACCTGGCCTTCCTTTCCTACCACAAGTTACCCCCAGTCCCTCCCTTTAACTCCTCTCAGAACACTTAACTTTTCGTTAATCACGATTTTCACGATCATTTTGGCAATATTTTCAAAATCTTAACGAGTAATTTATTATATTTTATTGACATACTACTACTCTCTGTGAGGTCGTTTTTGAAATTCTATGATAAGCAGGAGGATTTGAACTTCTTATTAAAACTGGGAGTTGGTTCAGTCGCTGGAGGAGCTGTGATAAAAGTATGGAAGTGTCATTTTCCTCTAGGGTATAGTTTTGGGTTATGTGGTTGGACTTTATCGAGTTGAGCTTGGTTAATTATACATAATGAGGGTTAAAAGAAATGTAGGGTCAAGTAAAGAAGAACCAATAATATAAAAACATGGGGCAAAGGTGAGGTCGAAAAATTAATTCTTATTATTTAAAAATTAGAAAATGGAACCGTTAGTAGACAATGGCATAAATAGGCCAAAAGTGTAACCATAATGGCATGGAAATAGCAACTTTTTAACGGATGGCATAGATAAGTCATTTCTAATAATTGAGTGGCATTTTTAGGTCCGTTTTAAAAATAAGAATCCCAATAAACCTAAGCAACCCTAGTTTGTTGTCTATGGTTAATTTAACTAATTTGGGTAGGGGTGTACATATGCCGGGTTGATTCGGATTTTTCAATTACCAAACCAAACCAATTGTCCCGAATTTTTAAATTTATAAACCAAACCAAACTAATAAAAGTCGGATTTTTCAATCACGGGTTTTCTCGGGTTTTTCGGGGTTTTTTCCCAACAAAATCTTCATAGCATAAAATTTATAATTTGTACTCTAATATTTCTTAGGTCCTAGTAGGATAATACTATATAAGATGTTATACAATGAAATAATAGGAGATGAGTAATGATTATACTAAAATACTCAACAAATTGCATAAGATAAATATTGCTAATTAATAAGCCATAATAAAAATAAACATAATCTAAAAGTACTAAGTCATGTTAAAATAAGTACGACTAATAAGTACTAAGTATTAATTACATGACTAAACAATATTAAGAGTGAGTTATGCATTTTCACTATCTAAATCAATGCAAAACTAAAAAAATAAATATCCAATACTATTATCATTTCAAGTATTAAATTGAATTTTTTTGTTAGCATCAGTATTAATTTAATTTTGCTTTAGGCTTTATTTGAGTTACTAACTTTTATGGGCTATAAAACATATTTGACCATTCAAAAGTTCTAAGTCCAAGCTTGAGATAACACATTAAAAGAGAGAACTATTAAAGAGTTTAAATTATATTTATAAATTACATTACAATAATTATTTTTATGTATAAAATATTTTTAAAACTTGTATACATGTAATGTCGGGTTGGTTTGGTTTCGGTTTGACTTTTTTTAATTAGGCTGGCCATAGTAACCAAAACCCTAATGGAGGGGATTGGTGGGCAGACATTCACCATTGTGCCCATGATTATTGCAGACATATACCGAACCTTAGAGAAGTGTCAACGAGGGGCAAAACACTTCGAAGGCTGCAACTTACTACTTCAATTATGGCTTTGGAACATCTCTAAAAGGGCGAATACCAACAAGAAATTCAGCGGAGGGACTGGGATGATCACATCGCTTTCCACCATCCAAAGCGAATGATTACATCCCCGACATGTTCCCTAAGCCTGGGAATGCAAAAGGATGGGTCGAGCTCTTTGATAATCTGACTGAAGAACAAGTTCAATGGATGTTCGAGTGGTTTTCGACCGAGGAGTTCATCGCCTGATCCAGAGATGCACCTTTCCTGATACTGATTGGTCTAAGAGGAACATATCCCTACGTCCCTCTTAGAGTGATGAGGCAAGTTGGTAGGAAGCAAGTTATACCTAGGGTCGACAAGATGAGCCATTTCTGAGCTGACTTTCAAAATAATGATAGTCCCTACAAGTGCCAAGCCCAACATATATGGCATTGCAAGATAGTAATGGGGAAAGACACCATCGAGCAAGACAGATATCATGCCGGTTGTACTCCTTTCTATTCAGGCTGGTTGGAAGACAATCATGATGGTCTGGGCTAGCCAAGGTTCATTCGGGGTCACAGAATTATAGATGAAAAGGCCGAGGTGCAAGTCAAGTACAACTAGCTGCGCAAAAGGATTCATGAATGCGAGAGCGAACACCGTGAGATACAAGAATCCAACCAGAAGCTGATTGAGGAATGGAAGGATATGGCTATCAGTGCCAACAAAAGGCTAGGATATTTGGAGTGATGCATAGTAGAATTGGAGAGGGGATTTCTCAAAAGGATTGAAAATTGTCAAAAGGCTAAAGGAAACGACGGCGGACATCTAGCCAGAGCATACATGTTGCTGGGACTTCGTGAGATAGGAAAGCTATTCGACAGAGCCAAGGATTCCGGTTCTAGGGAAGGTCCTTCTAGGACCAAGTTGATAGGAATTTGTCTTTTTCGCTTTATGAATGTAATAAGGCCAATGGCCATTAGTGACTTTACTCCTTGTTTCTTTAATGTCGCTTTGGGATTCATCTACTTTTCATCAATAAAATGAGGTATTTAGCATTCTAAGTTCTCCAAATTAATTTGTCACTAGGCCTACCTCAGACACAAAGAGGTTCCCCAAATTAGGACACATTGTACATTCCTGCACTATGTGTTTAAATACTGCGATGCTTTTTATAATCCTCACTGACTCGGTTACCTTTTTGTTTTTATTTTTGTTTATTTATTCCCCTCCCAAAGGTTAGTTCGTGCATTCTGGCATCATCATCATACTTTACAAGATCCAGGGGCCCTCCACCCACTCCTCCTCTCAGTCCCATTTAAGGCAAAGGCAAAAACAAAATGGAAGACTTGAACAATATCAGGAAGGAGAACACTGTTGAGGCCACTGATGGCCAGGCTATTCGGGTTCCAAACGAGAATGTGTCACAACTTGAACATAAATTATTGAAATTCAAGGAAGTTCTCGATCAGGTTCGGAATCTGGCAAACTTGTCATTTTCCCTCAGCACCCATATGTCAACTTCCCCAACGTTCAAAACCCTACACCTCCTCAAAATATCCCAAAACAGTAGAATCATCCCGCACCTCACCATCATGCAGCTCCACCAAAGAACCAATGCAACACTTGCCATACCCCAAACAACACTCCACTACTCATCCCAGAGCCTCAAAACTCCACAAACGGCCATTTCCACACTCATACACTAGCCACCATAACAATCCTATCTACATGGAGACCATGCCACACTCCACCCAACCTATCTCAGGCACACCTGAGTCTGATGAAAAGGATCTGCTTATCAGTAACTTGGCCGAGGAACTTAAGAAACTGACCAGTCGAATTCAGGGCATTGAGGGAAGCAAAGGAATCGAGGGGCTTAACTATGAAGATCATTGCATACAGCCTGATGTCGAACTACCTGAGGGGTACAAACCTCCTAAGTTCAAAATGTTTGATGGTATGGGTGATCCAAGGGTCCATCTGAGGACATATTGCGACAAGCTGGTTGGAGTAGGGAAGGATGAAAGGATCCACATGAAGCTGTTCATGAGGATTTTCAAAGGAGACGCGTTGTCTTGGTACATCAGCCGAGATCCCAAGAAGTGGTCCAGTTGGGTAGGCATGGCATCTGACTTTATGGACATGTTTAGGTTTAATACAAAAATGCACCAGGCGTGTTCTATATTCAGAACTTGAAGAAGAAGCCCACAAAGACATTTTGCAGGTATGCTACTCGCTGGAGGTCCAAAGCTGCTAAGGTCAGACCTGCTTTAGAAGAGGAAAAGATGAACAAGTTCTTTGTTCGGGCTCAGGACCTGCAGTATTATGAACGGTTGATGATGATTGAGAACCATAAATTCTCTGACATTATCAAATTGGTTGAAAGAATTGAAGAAATCATCAAAAGCGGTATGGTTACAAACTTCAAGGCCTTGCAAGCTACAAATAAGGCTTTACAGTCCGGTGGTGTATCCAAGAAAAGGGATGTAGGGGGCGTGAGGGTTGCACAAAGGACCAAATCTCCCCTCAAATACCAAACTTACCCAACACCTCCACTCACATACAAACCAACTCCGAACTACCAAGCACCCTCACCCTCCTACCAAGCTCCACCACCAACTTATCAGTCCCGCCACCTCCTACATATCAACCTACTTTACTCAGATACTCCCAACCCGCTCATGTCTACCAAACCTATAATGCTCAACCATCCCACTACCAATCACCCCCTGCACGCCAAAACGCCCCTAGACCTTGACCAAATTTTGATCGTAGACCTCTAAAACAATATACCGCCATCGCTGAACCCATTGACCAACTATATGAGAAGCTCAAAGTTGCTGGTTTTGTCACTCCCATCCCTACTGCAACCCCTAAGAACCCTTCTCAGTGGGTTAATCCAAACAAGTTCTGTGCATACCACTCCGGCATGAAAGGACACACCATCGATGAATGCCGCTCCCTAAAGGACAATATACAGTCCTTGATTGATAACACGATCATTGTGGCAAAAGAACCCACTCTAAACATCTGCAACAACCTTCTGCCAAACCATAAGGGTGGAGGTATCCACATGATTGAAATAGAGGATGATTGGGATCCCGAGGGATCAATTGGGTTGATCGCAGAAGGTGATGACCCAAAGAAGCCAGCAGTCACTCTCAATCCAATCATAGTCCAGATCCAGCCATCTGAGGACACTGAGGTGAATATGTCTGTACCAGTTGAGTTTGAAGCAGCACCATCCGCAAAGACACCGGCGCCAATTGAGGTTGAATTCATGTCTCTAGCAAATGCACCCGCACCATTTGAGGTTGCAGTTTTGCCACCTAAGGCACATGTTCCATTCAGAGTAAGGATAGCCACACCAATCCTAGTGGCAATGTCTGCCATGACACCATTCTATACAAAAGCTGTACCCTAGGACTATATAGGCGAGGCATTACGGAAGGGCAAGGTCAGGGTTGAAGAAATTGTCGCGGCATGGGGTATGACAAGAACTGGTAGAGTCTATACCCATGAACATCTAGCTGACTCAAACAAGTAGGCCTCCAATCGCCTGCCCCTCATTAAGACAGGTCCGGATGACCTTTGGAGGAAAATACAGGCAAAGGAATATTCAGTCATCGACCAGTTGAACAAAATGCTAGCGCAAATCTCCATTCTCGCCTTGCTGCAAAACTCTGAGGAACACAAGAATGCTATGTTAAAGGTGCTAAGTAAAGTATATGTACCAAGTAACATCACCGGTGGGGAAATGGCTAACATGGTAGGACAAGTTCTGTAAAGCCATAAGATCACCTTTCATAAAGACGAGCTGCCACCTGAAGGGCTGGGGCACAACAAGGCACTGCATATCACCGTGCAGTGCGAGGATTATTTTCATCACCAGAATCCTGATCGATGGAGGTTTCAGTCTCAACATTTGTCCGCTGGTAACTCTCAAGAGGCTACGTAAAGGACTGCATGAGATAAAGGAGGGAGCAATCAATGTGAAAGCTTTTGATGGTTCTCAGAGGTCCTCCATTGGCGAGATTAGTTTATGCCTGCAGATGGGACCAACATGGTTCGATGTCGATTTCCAAGTGATAGATGTACCTGCATCTTATAACTTGCTGCTAGGAGGGACAGGGATTCATTCCGATGGGGCCGTAGCGTCAATGTTGCATCAGGCTGTAAGTTCAAATGGAATCACCAGGAAGTGATCATTCACGGCGATAATAGCAATCCTATATACAGTCGCCAAACCATTCCGGTGATCGAGGGAAGGAGGAAGCTGGGTGAAGAAACTTACCATCACTTTGAACGGGTAAATGCTATTGACAAAGACAAATGGTGGGATAACAAAATCAAGAGTATACTGAATTGGAGTGGGTACGAACCTGGCAAGGGGCTCGACAAGAACCTCCAAGGAATCTCTAAACCCATAAAACTCAAGAAACATGGCACGACTTTCGGTCTGGGATATGATTACACCTGGGAAGAGTTCAACAACTGGTCGCCCCCATGGCGCGGTCCTTACTATCCATTAGGGCATCCAATACCACATCTGGAGCAGACCTTCCAATAGTCCGACATCATCTATGGGTCAGATGAAGAAAAATCACTTGCAGCAGTGAAGAATTTGTTTCTAGGGGATAATGATATGGACTATTGTGTTATTCTCGAGGAGGGAGGGGAGGAAGGCCATTCCATACAGGCTGTGAGTAGAGGGGCCTATCTTAAGAATTGAACCATCAGTACAACCAAAGTCCGACGTGCCTCGGGGTAGCAAGGCTAAAACAAGCGTTATCCATTATTTTTACTAAATGATTTTCTTTTCGCATTTTCAATTCCCGCAATAAGATCTTCAAAGCAGTTATGCAATTTGTCAAAGCATTTTGACTTTTCTTATGAATCAACACTCATTGTTATCATTTTCTCTCATTACTTTACTTGTACATCATTACTATTACTTGTCTTGACGAACCAATGACTGTGACATACAATGAGACAACGCAACACACAGACATAGATTCAGAGGAAGATGACATACCTGATGAGATTGTTAAAGAAGTTGAGAACTTTGAGGACAGACCTAAGTCCAACCTGGACGAGACCGAGATTGACAACCTGGGAGATGTAGAAAATTTCAAGCAAACACGAATCAACATTCACCTGTCGCCATCGGAGAAGAAAGAGTATACAAAATTACTAAAAGTGTATGAGGACATATTTGCCTAGTCGTATGATGACATGAATGGTTTGAGTACGTCCATTGTATTCACAAACTGCCAACTGATCCAACGTGTCCACCGGTAAAGCAAAAACTCAGAAAGTTCAAGCCTGATATGAGTTTGAAAATCAAGGAGGAAGTCAACAAGCAGATCAAAGCTAAGGTTCTCAGGGTAGTAGAATACCCTACATGGTTAGCCAACATTATGCCAGTGCCAAAGAAGGATGGGAAGGTCAGAGTCTGTATCTACTACCAGGATCTCAACCAGGCCAGTTCGAAAGACGACTTCAATTTGCCAAATATACATATATTGATTAACAATTGCGCCAAGCATGAGTTATAGTCATTCGTAGATTGCTTTGCTTATTTTCATCAGTTCTGGATGGATGAGGAATATGCTGAGAAAATGACTTTCATTATGCCGTGGGGAATGTACTGCTACAAGCTGATGCCATTCGGCCTGAAGAACACAGGGGCCACCTAATGAGGGACATGACTACCATTTTTCATGATATGATACACAAGGAGATAGAGGTATACGTAGATGATGTTATTATCAAGTCCAAGAGGGACACTGACCACATGGAAGATATGAGGAAGTTCTTTAATAGATTGCAGAGGTATAACCTAAAACTAAACCTCGCAAAGTGCGCATTTAGGGTTCCTGCTGGGAAATTGCTTGGTTTATTGTGAGCCGTCGAGGAATAGAACTGGATCCATCAAAAGTCAAATCCATTCAAGAATTGCCACCACAAAAGAACAAAAAAGAAGTGATGAGTTTCTTGGGAAGGCTCAACTACATCAGCCGATTCATAGCACATTCTACAGTTATCTGTGAGCCAATATTTAAGATGTTGAAGAAGGATGCCGCTACTAAATGGATTCATGACTTCTAAAAGGCCTTCGATAGAATCAAAGAGTACCTATCAACACCATTAGTCTTAGTCCCGCCCGAGCTAGGTATACCCTTACTACTCTATCTTGTAGTGTTGAACGGAGCTTTCGGTTGTGTTTTGGGACAGCATGTTGAAACGGGGAGGAAGGAACAAGCCATCTATTATCTCAGTAAGAAGTTCACCCCGTACAAGGCCAGGTATTCTCTATTGGAATGCACATGTTATGCTTTGACTTGGGTAGCTCAGAAGTTGAGGCACTATTTCTGCGCCTATACTATATATCTCATATCGAGAATCGATCCCTTGAAGTACATCATTCAGAAGCCCATGCCCACCGGCAAGCTGGCCAAGTAGCAAATCCTATTGAGTGAGTTTGACATTGTTTACGTGACTCGGAAAGCAGTCAAAGGACAGGAACTGGCAAACCACCTTGCTGAAAACCCCATGGATGGAGGATACGAACCCCTAAAAACATATTATCCTGATGAAAAGGTATCATTCATAGGAAAAGACATTGTAGAATCCTATGACTGTTGGAGAATGTTTTTCGATGGAGCAGCCAATTTCAAAGGAGTTGGCATAGGAGAAGTCCTAGTATGAGAAATCGGTCAGCATTATCCGATGTCTGCCAAACTCAGGTTCCCTTGCACCAACAATATGACTGAGTATGAAGCTTGCATCTTAGGACTCAAAATGGCCATTGACATGAACGTTCAAGAATTTCTAGTAATTGGAGATTCAGACTTGCTTATACATCAAGTGCGAGAAGAATGGGCACCCAAGAACTCCAAGATACTCCCGTATCTGCATCATGTATAGGAATTGAGAAAGAGGTTCACAAAGATGGAGTTCCAACATGTTCCTAGAGTCCAGAAGGAGTTCGCCGATGCATTAGCTACCTTTTCATCTATGATATAGCATCCAAACAAGAATTTCATCGATCCCATTCCAGTAAAGATCCATGATCCGCCAACTTACTATTCCCATGTTGAAGAAGAAGCAGACGCAAAGCCTTGGTTTTATGATATCAAGGAATATTTGGCAAAAGGAGAGTACCCAGAGCTTGCAAATCCTACTCAGAACTGCATACTTCAGAGATTGTCCGACAATTTCTTTCACAGTGGAGGAATCCTATATAGCAGGACTCTCGATTTTTGATTATTAAGATGTGTCGACACAAAGGAAGCATCCAAGCTACTAGAGGAAATTCATGCTGGGACTTGTGGTCCGCATATGAACGGTTTTGTCTTAGTAAAGAAGATACTTCAGACTGGTACTTTTGGATGACTATGGAAATGGACTGTATCCAGTATTTATGAAAATGCCACCACTGTCAGATACATGCAGACATGATAAAGGTACCTCCAAATAAGCTTAATGCAACAAGCTCACCATGTTCGTTCTCCGCTTGGGGGATGGATGTTATTGGACCAATCGAGCTTGCCGCTTCTAATGGACATAGGTTTATCTTGGTAGCCATAGACTATTTCACCAAATAGGTCGAAGCAGCATCTTACAAAGCAATAACTAAGAAAGTCGTGACAGACTTTGTCCGTGATCGCATTGTTTGTTGATTTGGAATTCCAGAATCAATCATTACTGATAATGGCTCCAACCTCAACAGTGACTTGATGAAAGCTATGTGTGAAATTTTCAAGATCAAACACAAGAATTCCACAACCTATAGGCCTCAGATGAATGGAGCTGTAGAGGCCGCCGACAAGAATATCAAGAAGATATTGAGGAAAATGATAGAGAAGCATAAACAGTGGCACGAGAAGTTATCATTTGCTCTATGAGGGTATCGCACCACGGTCTGCACATCAACCGGGGCAACCCCCTATATGCTGGTTTACGGCATAGAGGCAGTCATTCCCACTGAGGTGAAAATTCCTTCCCTAAGGATCATACAAGAAGCTGAGCTTGACGACACAGAGTGGGTAAAAAGTCGTTATGAGCAACTAGCCCTTATAGATGGAAAGAAAATGAACGCAATTTGCCATGGTCAACTCTACCAAAATAGGATGTCCAGAGCCTTCAACAAAAGAGTCAAGCTAAGACAATTCACACTAGGACAGCTGGTGTTAAAGAAATTTTTTCCGCATCAAGATGAAGCCAAAGGGAAATGCTCTCCCAACTGGCAGGGTCCATACGTGGTTCACCGGGTTTTGATAGGAGGAGCCCTCATACTTGCAGAAATGGATGGAGAAGTCTGGCCAAAGTCGATTAATTCAGATGTAGTCAAACGCTACTATGTGTAATCTTTATGCTTTCCTATAGGATGTAAATTGAACTACACCTGACCTGATTCCCATTTAAGAGGGGATACGCAGGCAGCCCTATGGGTTCGGTCATAATTCAATAAAAATTTCATTTCCCCCCCGCAATTGGAAACTGGGGCAGAATTTTGAGGAGGACCCTCAAAATTCCGAAGTAATTTCAGTCAATCGCCGCACGAGCAACAGTCAGAAGCATCGACCCATCAAACTGGGGCTGAATTTTGAGGAAGACCCTCAAAATTCTGTAGCAAGAGAGGTTGCAATGTCTCGAGCTATGTCACAATCGTCAGTTCATCTAAAATGTTATTTCAATTATACATTTATGACATACTTTCACAAAATCATGCATGTTTATTACTGAAATTGGTTTGTTTAGCAACGCTACCCTAATGATGTAGACGGTATCATCGGATCGAAGCCAAGCGAGTCAAGAAAAGCCAACGGGGATACGAACTAACCTTCCCTTTTACAAAACTCACGATTTTTCTTTAGATGCATGCACTAAGATTGCAAAGTCATTAAACACACTGTACGCCCAAGGAACAAATATCGTTCGAGAATACGACTCTCTGAATCGTTGCACTTGCCAACATTTGCTATCAGCACACACCAGTGATGTTCCGTATGTCACAGTGCTCCCAATAATCACAACGCCACAATCTACTATCAGCTAAGAAAACTCTACTGTCAGTTGTTATCTCATTTTCATCACATAAGGCTACCATTCTGCCTTCCGAATTTAAGTTCTACCTCCATCTACATCTGCATTGCATAAGGCTACTATTCTGCCTTCCGAGACTAAACACTGTCTCCATCTGCATTCTTGCATTGCATAAGGCTACCATTCTGCCTTCCGAGACTAAATGCTGTCTCCATCTGCATCTTTGCATAAGGCTACCATTATGCCTTCTCAGGTTAAGCTCTACCTCCATATGCATCTGCATCATTGCATAAGGCTACCATTCTACCTTCCAAGACTAAACACTGTCTCTATCTACATCTCTGCATAATGCTACCATTCTGCCTTCCTAGGTTAAGCTCTACCTCCATCTGCATATGCATTTCTGCATAACGCTACCATTCTGCCTTCAGAGGTTAGGCTCTACCTCCATCTGCATCTGCATTACATAAGGCTACTATTTTGCCTCCCGAGACTAAACACTGTCTCCATCTGCATCTGCATTGCATAAGGCTACCATTCTGCCTTCCGATCTACATAAGGCTACCATTCTAACTTCCGAGGTTAAGATCTACCTCCAACTACATTTTTGCATAAGGCTATCATTCTACCTTCCGAGGCTAAGCTCTGCCTCCAATTTTCTTCGAAATTAAGCGCCATCTCAGACACTATTTATTTAGCTTTTCTTACGGGGTAAGCTCTGCCCTTCAATTTGCAAGACTAAGCTCTGTCTTTTCCGTATCATACTACTGCATCTTTCATGGGCTCAAATATTACCAACTCATCCAAAGGCGACATCGTTCGGAGGAACCATCTTCATAGCCCGAGAACACCATGTCATGGCCTGATGATCTCTTTCAATCTTTTGCATATCATTATTCAAAGGCATCATGGTTCGGAGTCACCATTCTCATAGCCCGAGAGCATCATTTCATGGCCTGCAAATCCTTTATCATACGCTTCATGGCCCAGGACATCTTGGTCTAAGGACGTCATCCTCGTTATCTGAAGACAACATTCATGGTCCAACAGGAATTTGCATCATGTTTAAATTTATGCCACAATATATGCTCGTATTGCTTCTATTTGCAGGAAAGCCGATGAGCAACGGCTACCCCAGCAGGAGCGATCCTTCTCCAGTTCCCTCAGCCATATCAAACCTAACCATTCCCGTAAATCGTCCACTCACCCAACCCTAGATATTGCGTCTATTCTTGAAATATCTTCATCGGTATACTCCGCAGGTGAATCCCGAACTACATACGACCCGATTCTTGTAAAATCAGGGATGTGTAGACATCTCAAAAGCCAAGGTGCGGCCTAAACCTCTTCAACCGTTTCGCTAGGTCAAAATTGGCCATCATATCTTTACCCGACAAGTCTTTCATCCTTCCCGGGTAAAGAGGGGTAGCTGTTGATACCCAATTTTCCCTATATATTATCAATATGCAAAATAACATCAAAATAGCATATATATACCCAATTATTTCCTATATATTTTCAATATGAAAAATAACTTCAAAAAAGCATATATATGCATATATAAGCATGTCCAAATGTTTTATTATTTTTCCATAATTTTTAAAGGTTTAAATTGATTTATTTTTCCCCTTTTTATCCATAAAGAACTCAATAATTATTTCCAAAATAATTATTTTGGCAATTCATCTATTGGATTTTCATATTTATGCCAAAATATAGCTAAAATAATTTTTGCATATTTTTACAAATTTATTTAGTATTTTTCAAGCTAAATTGCACATAATTGAAATATTAGCCATTTTAAGGTTTAAATTTGTCTCATGTTTATAAAATTGAGTATTATATTTTTAAATTGTTAATTACGTGTTATAAATCATTTTGTATTTTCAATTTATTTTTCATAAACCATTTACTATTTTTTATAATTCAAAAAAGGAAAAAGTGTCTATTTAAATTGTAGCCCAAATTGGCTTTCAATTTAACCCCAAATCAAACCCGATTCCCAAACCCAATTATACCCACTGGACCAGGCCCAAACCCAATTTCATAAAACGACCCACCTACCACTTTTAATCTAGGCCGTTGATCATTCCGATCAACGGCTACCATTTCCCTTACCATTTTTAAACCTAAACGACCCCCTTACCCTAAGTCATTTATCACCACCCGCGGCCCTTGAATCCTCTCCTCACAATTCTCTCTGTAGCCTCACATAAACCCTAGACGGAACCACCTAATTCCACCCTAATTCCTTGCAATCCCTACCTAATCCATGGACGCCCATGGCGTTTTGAGACGTGTACTCGTCTCCTATGTCTACTGGTTACCTATTTTCGTGATTCCATGGACATATCTCTAAGATATTGGGTCCAATCCTTGCTCAACCTCTATCTCTAGTCTTTTCCGGCCATCCATGGCTGTTCAAGTCAGATCCTTGACTTTTTCGGCTAGATCGGTAACTTTTCAAAGTCTTTCTCTGGGTTCTCTGAAACCCTAGCTTTAAGAGCTTTTTGTTTTTTCCTTCAGATCTGTCTTAGATCTGTGTGCATTATGAACTTTTTAAGTGTATTCTTATTGATTCTTCGATTTTCTTTCAAAGTGACTCTTCATTTTCAATGATTAGGGTTTTCTTAAATTCTTTTTAAAAGATCTCTCTTTCAGTTTTCAGTGTTGTTTATGATTTCACTATGTGTAAAACTATTTACTCATGCTATTCTTCTACCTGTTTCATCGTGTTAAAACCTTAGGTGTTTTGTCTTTATCCGAGATATGAAACTCTCTTTGTTTGTTTATACGCATGCTAGGTTCGATTAAGTTCTTTGTATTTGAATCCTTTACATGTTTGACTTATCTGATTTTGAGCTCTTACCATTTTTAAATGATTATTGCATAAACCCTAGTTTCTTAAAAGGGTTTTCTTCACTTATTGCTATGAGTTTAGAAACTTTCTTGTTTCTGTGTGTTGATCTCCTTTACCTGTTACTATGGTTTCTTAACTTGTGATTCTATGTGACTACTTGACTTGCTGACTACTGTGCTTCGAGCAGATCTCTTTTACTAATAAGCCCTAGCCTACTCCTATTACTGTTGTATGATTATATGCACCTAGTTGTTCCTTTTGTCAATACGATTGGCTTTGCATGTTCATTCTTCTCTATTTATATGGCAAAGTGCGGAATCGTGATTCTTTCTTAACTAATATTGATTTCCTCAAGTTACAATTGATTGCAAATATCCCCTTATAAACCCTAATTTTTTTACTCATTTTGTTTAAATTGATTGTTTCCCTACCTTTAATTACTGTGATGTTTTACTTTGAATCCTTTCCCGAAATTACATATATTTCTGCACTTGGACTCAATTGCATACCTTATACTTTTACTACCCCCTCATATGGCAAGAATCAATCTATCTCAAACTGATTTCTTTCCTTAATTAACCCTGTTAGTATCCGTTTGAGCAGTAATCCCTTGATTAAAGGGCAGTACTTGTGTTAATTGATTCTGATTGTGGTTATTTCCATGTTTGAGTTGAAACTTTACTTGTTACCTTATTCTTCACTCGTTTTCAAAACTATAAATATCCTGCCTCTCTGCTTTCAAAGACGAACAACTGAGTTTAGAACACACACTAACACCCTCAAAAACTCTCTCTTTCTTTACTACTACTTGTGCTACTGCTTTGTCTAGCCGGCTAAAAGCCAAGGCTAGACTGTGGAATCCTTCTTGCTTTACCTTTCTGCACCTTTCTTTTCTCTATTGGTATGTCTTAGTTAATTTTAACAGTTTCAACAACAACATGCTTCTTTAATTCTTCCAATTTCTTTCATTCTTGTCTACTTCTGCTTGTGGTTCTGCAGTCAAGTTACTTTACCAGCTTGCTATAATGTCTCCCCTTCCCTTTTAGATTAATGCACTTCCCCTATGTGTGTTTCAAGGCATACTCTGTCAGTTACTTATTGTGTACTTGCCATCCCAAATCCCTATCCCTTCAATGTGCTTATATTCTTTTTGACTAGCTTGTGATCATGCCAATATCATCTATTGTTGTACATATCCAACTAGCCCTAAGGCCCTTGATGGGGTTATGTATTTACAATCAAATGTATGTGTGTCCCAAACCCCTTGACCCCCTTGTATGACTACTGATTTTGTGTGATTGAGTTTTGTTCATTACTACAACTGATTTCAAACACTTTTGTCACTGATCACTCTCAAAAAATGGACTTGCCAGCACAATTTTAAACAAACTCTTTTTTTTCAAACTATGTGTTTTGCACTTCCACTATACTCTTAGAATCTAGGTTCTGCCCCTCTTGTGTGAGCCTTGCTTTGGGACCCTTGAGCTCCCTCTGAACCTGGATACATAAGGGCTGGCTCTTCTACACTGCACTTATTCTGTCTAGTTATGCAAATCTGGTGTGAGCACTGCCCGGGATCCCTTAAGGTCCTTAGGGAACTCTGACACACCCAGATATGGGAAAGGCTTTGGAATAATATTGGCATTGAAATGGTTCATTACATAACTCAGAGAGGAAGTCAAGATCAGGCTTCCTTTGGTTGTAATTTCATATGTTTGCACTTCTTTTGTAATTCAATTATTTGGTCTGTAATAATTTTTAAACAAATATTGGGGTCGGCTAGTGAAAAGGGACGGGGTGATTATGCATGATTTAGCTAAATTGGGTAGATAACATGCCCATAGAGTCTATTTTGATTCAAAATATGATCTGTTAGATAACATGCCTATAGGATCTGCTTTGGCTTAAAATAAATTTTGCATGCTTTACTTTCACACAATTAGAAATCATGTCTATAGGATACAAATGGCTTTAATAAAAGAGATCATGCCTATAGGGTTAAAATCAGCTTCATAATTAGATATCATGCCTGTAGGGTGTAAAGTAATTGAAGTTCAGTTTTCATTACAACATGTATTCAAATTTGTCTCCATAGAAATCATTCCTATAAGTCCAAAATCAACTTTAATACTTAGATACTATGCCTGTAGGAATTAAAATCAGCTATAATTAGATATCATGCCTATAGAACTTAGAACCATTTTAGAAGTTGTTTAATTCACGTTGTTTATTCTGAATTGGACTAGTTAATTAATCTGTTGCTTCTCTAATAAGTTTAAAATACTGCCTTAAATTAATACCGTTAGAAAGCATGCCTATATGATCTCAAGTCGTCCGCTTAAAATTCGTCATTGTTTTACTGCATTCCTAATCAACACAGATATCATGCTCATAGGACATCACTATTACGCCTAGGCAAGCCCTAGGTAATAATTCAAATAAAAACTGGAATTGCCTTTGTTAATTATCAACTTCTACAACCAGCAGGCATGCCTGATTCGGATTTCTTATCTGATTTATATAATGAATCTGGTTATGATTCAAACTCCTTGCTTTAGGATTTTAAAATTCAGACCTTACCTGTGTTTAAGTCGTGCTATTTGTATGCATTATTTGCGAAGGTATACATGAGCCTTCTAACTGCTTACATGTTTCCCTTCTAAATGCAGTCCTGTGTGTTTTTGTATGTCGCCTTAGCCTTTTACCTTTAAAACTTTATTATCAACCTAAAACCTCCCTCTTGTAGGAGTAGTAGTCCTGAATTCCTCCGGGATTGATAGGAATGGGACGAGTAACGACACGTAATAGAGGTCGGTACCAATCCTCGCTTTAATACCTTTACGGGGTGGGAAGGGTAGATATGGATATGATGACCGGTGCGCCAATACCACATGTAGCCCCTCTTTTGAGGAGTGTCATACCATGTATTGCATCTATGTGATCCATATTACAAATAAAAACCTAGGACACCCCTCCCTCTTTTCCTTACATTCATAAGCATGTTTTAGATTGTAACTCTTTTCAAAATTTCGGCTTTCAATAATTGTTTTCAAATTCTTGTGTGTTTAAATTTAAATCCCCTACTATTTGAGCCAATACTTGCTTATTTGTACAAATAAAAACTGTCTGGCCGGGAACCACACTAGTGCATCTTGAGGGGTGCCTAACACCTTCTCCTTGGGATAATTTCAAGCCCCTACCCTATCTCTGGTTATCTAAGCATAGTTATAAATGAACCTTATAGGTTTCCTAATGCACCTTAAATCATTAGGTGGCGACTTTTCAAAAATGCAAACCTTGTTCCCAAAAGAAATGAGTTGTCCCATACCCAAAAATGTCATAAACCCGATTTTCTGATGTGAAAAGGGAAAAAGAGGGGGGGGGGGGCTACAAGACCGCCTGAGCTAGGCCAGTGCATACTGATAGAATCTGAGCCAAGGCCTCCTAAAGACCCAGAATCATAATGGGCACAGCTGGTTCCTGAGTTGGTATTGCTTGAGCGTCCACAACTAGGACCTGATCCTGAACTGTGGCGGCTGGTGGATTTGCAAGTGCTGCCCTAGCTGCTGTATGGGCTAAACCTCTGCCCCTACCGCGACCTCTAGTATCCATAGCTGGTGGTACTAGTGATCGTCTATCTTGACTGGTCGCTCGTATCCTCACATTCTATAAGAGAATAGAATAACAAAAGTTTAGTACTCGGATCAACATATTCGCATGACAAGAATTTCAAGAATATAAAGTTTTTCCTAAAGGTTCTGCAGCCTCTCGAGGATAAATACAGACGTCTCCGTACCGATTCGTGAGACTCTACTAAACCTTCTCATGACTCATGTGACCTATGTAACCTAGGCTCTGATACCAACTTGTCATGACCTTAAACTTGGACCCGGTCGTGATGGCATCTATCGTGAAACAAGGCCAGTCGACACAACTCCCAATTCATTTTTAACAGTTATAATAGTTCGATTTAAATCTTTAACAGGTAGTAAATCCCAAAATAAGTGTAACAGAACAAACGCAAAAATAAACACAGCCCGACATTGGGGTGTCACCAGTCATGAGCATCTAAACAACTATCTAAAGGTAGGAAGAGTCTACATAATCTACTACAAGATCTAGTACAAATGGAAATGAAGATAGGAAGGAGAAGCACTGGGCTGCGAATGCCAAGCAGCTACCTAATGAACTCCGAACAGTCTACTGGAAGCAATCAACCCTCGCTAGCAGAGCCTGAAGCTCCTGAATCTGCATACATGGTGTAGGGAGTAATGTGAGTACGCCAATTCAGTGAGTAATAAATATAAATGATGGCTGAGCGATAAGAAAACACGTAAAGCACATCAAAATGCTACACAGAGGTAGCGTAAAATCGATACAATGCAATAGAATGGTAAAAACTTGTAAAAACACCTCAATTCAACAAAAAACTCTTTAAAACTTCTTTTAACAGTTAAACAAGTGAATGAAAAACAGCGAGAAAAGATAAACACATAGAATTCGCCTCTTGGACACAAATCAACAAAATCAGCCCCTCGGACAATAACATAGAACAACATCAGCCCCCCGGGCTATATCACATATCACACTGGGTACCCGCGCTCACTAGGGGTGTACAGACTCCGGGAGGGGCCCCTTACGGCCCAAGCGCAATATCAAGCCATCTCGTAGCATAATCAATAGGCTCTCGACCTCATATCAAGCTACCTTATGGCGTACAACTCAGGCCCTCGGCCTCATAATCATGAATCAGCTTAATACCGATGCGGTGCGCAGCCCGATACCATAATAACCTCACAACACAGGTCCTCGTCCCTACTCAGTCAGAAATCTCTAAAAGCCACTCGTGCACAGTAAAATATGATCTCAGCTCAAAATATCATTGAAGATGTCAAAACAGTATAAGCATGACTGAGTTATAAAAATAGTAGAATATAGCATGACTGAGTACAAGTATAATGTCAAAACAGTGAGGAATAGTAGTAAAAATCCCCTAAGGGTCCAAAACAGTTGGCACGAGGCCCAAATATGGCATTCAGCCCAAAACATAATGATATCAAACAGTTTTCAACCAAATATGCAGTAAAACAATCATTCGGGATGGACTAAGTCACAATCCCCAACGGTGCACGACCCCACGCTCGTCATCTAGCGTGTGCGTCACCTCAAAGTAGCACAACGATGTGAAATCTAGGGTTTCATACCTTGAGGACAACATTTACAATCATCACTTACCTCTATCCGGTCCAAACTCTAGCCCGTGATACCTTTGCCTCTCGAATCGGCCTTCAGATGCTCTAAATCTAACCAAAATCAGTGCAAAACCATCAAAATATGCTAAGGGAACAAAGCCCACTCAAAAGAAATCAGGTTAAAACACAAATCCCGAAATTGGCCAAACCCGACCCCCGGGCCCACGTCTCGGAATCCGATAAGAATCACATCAATAGACTCCTTATCACTCCCCGAGTTCATTCATATCAAGAGCACCAAAATCCAACCACAAACGACCCCTCAAATCACAAATTTTAGGTCTCCAATTACAAGCCCTAGTTTCTTCAATATTTAGGCTTAAATTCTACAAATTCCATGATTAATTAGGTAGAAATCATATTAGTATTAAGTATTAAGTCCATAAATCTTACCTCCAAGTGTTCCCCCTTGGTCCCCTCTTCAATTCCTTTTCAAAAAGTTTCAAAATTGCCCAAAAACGGAGGACCTTAGGCTAAAAATCGCGGATATGGCCTTTTAAATTATTCTGCCCAGCTTTTTCAAATCCTTCTTCGCGAACGCGGTCAATGCCTCGCGTTCGCGAAGCAAAAACTTAAGTTGACCAGAAATCCTCTTACGCAAACGCGACGACCCCTCGCGAACGCGATGCCTCAGCAACTCAAACCTTCACGGACGCGGCATCACCCTTGCGAACGCGTAGCTCAATGACCCCAACCCTTTGCGAACATGGAACCTCCCTCGCGAACACGAAGGCCAAACCTCCAGCCTCACATCCTAACCCTTCCCGAACGGGAAGCACAACTGTCTACAACATCAACAGCAGATTTTTCTGCAATTTTTTCAACTTGAAATGGTCCGTTTAACCACTCGAAACTCACCCGAGGCCCTTGGGACCTCAACCAAACATGCCATTATATCCCATATCATCATTCAAACTTGTTCCAACCTTCGGAACGCTCATACCAACATCAAAACACCAAATTTGCATAGTATTCAAGCCTAAGAATTCCAAAATCTTCCAAATTCCGTTTTCGACCAAAAGGTCTATCAAACCACATCTGAATGACCTGAAATTTTGCATACATATCCCAAATGACACCACAGATCTACTGCAACACCTAGAATTCCATTCCAACTCCTATATCAAAATCTCACCTATCAATCGGAAAACGCCAAAATCCCAATTTCGCTAATTCAAGCCTATATCTACTTTGGACCTCCAAAACACATTTTGATCATGCTCCTAAGTCCCAAATCACCTTTCAAAGCTATCCGAACCATCAGAACTCATATCTGAGCCTTTTTCACATAAGTCAACATAAGTTGACTTTTCCAACTTAAGCTTACTCAAAAGAGACTAAGTGTCTCAAACCTTACCAAAACTTGTCCGAACCCGAGCCAACCAACCCGATAACACATAATACCGCTGAACAAAGCAATAAGAAATAGAAATGGGGAAAACAGAGCGGTAACTCATGAAATGACCGGCCAGGTCGTTACAATCCCAATTCTCGGTATCTCATGTCATAATATCAAGTTCCACACCTTTAGTACACATGGAACCTTATGCCCACAGATCTCTATCTCAATTTACGCAACATCATCCTTATGTCACTCAGTATATAGGGTCCGTAACCAATGCAATAAAGATGTTCAAGGAGTCTCATTTACATAACATAAAGTAGATTACAACTTCTAAACCAATTAGGAAATCAACAAGAAAAGATGAAGTTATTTTTAGAAATTATTTGAATAAAGAAAATACACATTTTAAATAAAATACAACATCGAATGAACTATTACATATAATATAGGATTTTAATAAATTAAAACTTAGTAGAAATTTCCTTTTAAGTAAGATTCAACATCATCGGGTTAAGAAAGATTTAATTGAGAAACTAATTGATATAGACCATAACATTTATAGGATTTTGAATTATTGAAAAATGAATTTATATATACAACGGGTTCAAATTTAAAAGTCATTTATAGCAACGTCGTACTAATTCCTTTATTTTAAATCACGATATTACTAATAACTTAACAGGACAGGAGGAAATGATTCAACGTAGTAAATTTACTTTAAAAACTAATTGACCAGAATAATAGTTTTAGGGAAAGAATTCAAGGAACAACGACAAGTCAACAAATCAATGCCAATAACCCGACCCTCTAAAACTCAGTGAAACCCGAAATACAAATCGTCAAATTTTTAAACAAATGGACCAGGGTCTCCTCAGTATTCAACTATAACCAAATCCTAAATGAAATGTAAACCCACTGAATAACTTGCACAGTCAAAGAGGACATATGCACATATATCTATTGATGCGGCGCGCATCCTGATCCCATGAATCCTCCCTTATTCCTCCGTAACAATTACAATAAAAGTAAATAATATATATTTTTTGTGGCGTGCAACCCGATCCCACCAATCCTCCCTTATTCCTCCTTAGCTATTACAATAAGAGTAAATAGTATAATATCACTATATCAGTAACAACATGATCATTCACCCTTATTACTCCTTGTTGCGGTGTGCAACCCGATCCCACGAGTCCACCCTTATTACTCCTATATATATATATATATATATATATATATATATATATATATATATATATATATATATATATATACATACACAGTAACAACATGATCATTCACCCTTATTCCTCCTATTGCGGCGTGCAACCCGATCCCACATGTCCACCCTTATTACTCCTTGTTGCGGCGTGCAACCCGATCCCACCAGACAACATCAATTCTCCCGTATTCCTCCTCAACATATCAACAACCAGACATAGTTTAAAATCAACAACAACAACAATTCAACAACCCAATCACAAGGATTTCTACCACCAAGAGTATGAGTAACAAGAGAATCATGGAAAAACCAAGAAGCATAACAACCTTTACAAAACAACAAGACATATAAGGCACATGATAACTACACCGACAATTACAACAATTGCGACACATAGCGTGTATGCACGGGGTCATAGAGAAATTTACAATTAAGAAATAGCAAAACAGTAAGGAGGACAATCACTTCAATTAAGGCAATTAAGGGACAAGTAACAAGTAAGGATTATAGGAAAGCTAACAATATGGTATGGTGAATATAGAGGTAAAACATGCAATTAGGAGACCCAATCATATCGAAAAACTTCCCACTTAATGAACATACGGACCTAAGAACCCTAAAGGCAAATTCTCCACAAATAAGTCCGAGCACACACTCGCCACCTCACGTGCACGGACTACAATTAGCATAGAAGACTCAAATCCTAAGGGGGAGTCCCCCCACACAAGGTTAGGCAAGATACTTACCTCAATCTGGCCAATTCAATACTCAATTTAGCTTCTTTTTTTTATCAATTCATTGACGCTCGACTCAATCTAGCCAAAAATGACTTGAATATATCATACAATGCAAGAGAAAACAATTTCAATTAACAAAGCTATGATTCTTATACAATTTGTAAAAAGTCAACAAAAGTCAACTCCTCGGGCTCGCACCTCGGAACCCGACAAAATTTACAAATATTGAATACCCATTCCGATACGAGTTCACCCATATAAATTTTATCAAATTCCGATACTATTTGGTCCTTCACATCATCATTTAACATTTTGAAAGATTTCAGAATTTTTCCCAAATTTTCCCTTAGATTCCCATGAATTTAATGTTAAATCTAAGATATAATCACAAAATATAGCTGGAAATTGATTAGAGACACTTACCCAATGATTTGGTATGAAAATCTTCTCTCAACATCGTCTACTCTCAGACCTAGGGTTCAAAATATGGAAGAATGAAGCTAAGAGTCGGATTGCCCAGCTTTTAGCAGGCTGCAGATGTCACATTTGCGACACTAGGTTCGCAAATGTGAACTCGCAAAAGCGAAGAACACTTCTCAAATGCGAAGAACACTTCTCAAATGCGAAGAACGAAATTCCCTGCTGCCTTCGCAATTGTGATAGGAGTGTCGCAAATGCGAACACTCGATCTTCACAAAAGCGGCCACTAGATCACAAATACGGACAAACTCAGCTCAGGCCATTATTGCAAATGCGATGCTGAGTCTGCAAATGCAAACTCAGCAGGCCTCGCAAAAGCGGAAAATTCCTCGCAAATGTGAGTGCTTTCCTCAACAGCCCAGCTTCGCAAATGGGAGTCTGCTTTGCAATTGCAATGTTCACATTTACGACATAAACATCGCAAATGCGATGACACCAAAACCAGAACACATAAAGATTAAAAAAACAATCCGAAGCTAATCCGAAACTCACCCGAGCCCTTAAGGCTCCAAACCAAACACTCCTACAGGTATGAACACATAACACGAACTCGCTCGTGCGCTTGAACATCAAAATAACCTCTAGAACCACGAATCGGATGCCAAAACGCATGAGAAATCACTATGAACTTCAAGAACTTCTAGAATTGCAACCAAGCGTCATCAACTCCAAACGACACCAAATTTTGTAGGCAAGTCCCAAATGACATAACGGAGCTGTTCCAACTTTCGGAATCGCATTCCTACCTCGATAACACAAAAGTCAACTATAGGTCAAACCTCTCCATTTTCCAAACTTCAACTTTTCCAACTTTTGCCGAAATGCCTCGAATTACCCTACGGACATCTAAATCCAAATCCGAATGCACGCCTAAGTCAAAAATTACCATATGAAGCTACTGACATCATCCAAAATTTAATCCGGAGTCGTTTACTCAAAAGTCAAATTTCTCACCACTTAAGCATCCAACACTAGACTCTTTCTTCCAATTCAATTTCGATTCATCCAGAAATAGAATCCAACCATGCTTGAATAACCAGAGATAGGGTAAAGGCTTGAAATTATCCCAAGGGAAAGGTATTAGGCACCCCTTAGGATCCACTAGTGTAGTTCCCGGCCAGACAGTTTATTGTGAATTTAGCAAATAGAAAACTAGGGGCTCAAATATTAAGGGATTTAAATTTAAACACATACAAGAAGGAACAATTGAAAGAAGAGTTTTAAAAAAGGAGTTTGCAAATAAAGGGAAAGGGGGGGTCCAAGGTTTATATTTAATATGGATCACGTCAATGCAATACCCGGTAATTTCTCCTCAAAAGAGGGGTTACACGTGGCATTAGCGCACCAGTCATCATATCCATATCTACCCTTGCCACCCCGTTAGGGTATTAAAGTGCAGATTGGTCTCGATTACTATTGCATGCTATTACCCGTCCCATTCCAATCAGTCCTGGAGGAGCTTAGGACTACTATTCCTAAAGGGAAGTGATATTAGGCTGATTTTGGTTTCAAAAAGGTAATAATCTAAGGCGACATAGAAAACATATAATATGGCATATAAAGGGGAAGCATGTAAGCAGGCAAAGGGTTATGTATACCTCTTCAAAACAAACACATAAATAGCATGACTTGCACATACTTTTTAGGTCTGATTAAAATACTAAAGACGAGGGAAGTTTAATTGTTGAGGCAGACTAGTTTGATACATGGCTCATATAGGAAGTCCGAATTAGGCTTGCCTGCTGGTTGTGTCAGTCATTAATTAACAAAGCAAAATCAGTTTTATTATTGTTACCTAAGGCTTGCCTAAGTGTTTAGGTGAGACCTCAGGAACATGGTATCTATTGCTGATTCTGAATGTAACAAAGTAGTAACAATTTTAAAAAAATGAATTATTTGAGATCCTATAGGTATGCTTGCTAAATCATGTTAATAAGAAGAGATTAAATTACTAAAAAAAAGGTTCAGAGTGGACGAACTTTAAATTAGACTAGTTTTAGTTTCTGCAGATGATAGTATCCACTACCGCTAATTTTTACTCCTATGGACATGATATCTAAGATTACTGATTTTAGACCCTTATAGACATAATTGCTGATTTTAAACCTTTGTAGACATAGTATCTAGATGAATTATGTCAAACCCTATAGGCATAATATCTAGTAGACAATGGAAACAGGCGGGTTTTTACTTGGGAATTCCTATAAGCATGATTTCTATACATTATACTGATTTTAACATGCTGCTGGGTTATAACCAATTGGGCCCTAAAAAACATGATATCTAAACGGTGACAAACATACATAATTTTAGATAATTCCTATAGGCAGGTTATCTAGCTGTGAAGTTGAACAAGCGGGATTTAAAGTGAGTCCTATAGACAGGGTTTCTAAATGTAATTTGAATATGCAGAATTAAAAGCAGTCCTATAGGCATGTTTTCTAAATGCGAATTAAACATGTAGAAAAAGCAGTCCTATAGGCATGTTTTCTAAATGCGAATTGAACATGTAGAAAAGTAGTCCTATAGGCATATTTTCTACCCTTGAGCATACATAATTCCCAACCCTTTTCACTAGCCAACCTCATCGTTTATTATAGAAATTATTACAGACCCAGTGATGAATTACATCAGGAGATTAGAAAAATTACAATCAAAGGAGGCCAGATTCCTGACTTCCTTTATGAGTTATGGACCAAACCACTTCAAATGCCATTGATTCAAGACCTTTCTCAGACTTGAGTGTGTCTGAGTTCTCTAAGAGTCTCAATAGGACCTCCGGTAGTGCTCACACCCAAGTTACATAATCGGAATAGGGATGAGTGCAGTGTAGAAATGTCAGCCCTCAGGTGTCCAAGTTTAGATGGAGCTCATGGGTCCCAAGGCAAGGCTCACATGAGGGGGGAAGTCTAAGAAGATAGTGAAAGTGCAAAAACAGAGTTATAAGAACTGAGGGAATAAAGGAGAAGGAAAGGGTGATGGGGAGACAACCATTAGCATTTCAAAGAGTTAATAACTTCATACAAAAGGGGGTAGGGGATTGGGTATCCATACACTTAGGCATAGGTTAACTTTGGGCATGCACAATAATGAGAAGTGCTGACATGCCTGTAAATCAATCAGAACACATAACATATAAGAGAAACATGGAGGTTATGATCCCAGGGAAATCAAGTTTGGGTCATGCACAATAATTTCCCATGCTGTCATGCCCCAAACCAACCACAAATATTAAACACATTGGGGTAGGGATTTAGGATTCACAGGTCATAATTCATTAATTCAAAACAGGAGAAGGAAATTACAACATGCTTAATAATAATACTGGGTTAAATACAAATAGCAGGCAGACGAAAATGCAAGAAACAGTAAATAAACATGTTGTTGGTGCAAAAAACTTAATTAGAACATACCAGTAAGAAATGCAAATGCAAAAAATAAGCAAGTTTCCCACAGCCTAGCCTTGGCTTTCTGCCGGCTAGGTAAGGCAGCAATATAGTAGTAACAGAGAAGAGAGAGATTTCGTGGAGTGTGTGTTTGAACTCAAGTGTTTATGCCTTGTGTTCGTGTCCTTGAAAGAAAAAAAAGTACATGGTATTTATAGTTTTTTGAAAACGAGTAAGAAAGAGGTAATAAGCTACAAACATGGAAACAATCATGATTCGGAATCAATCATACAAGTGATTGCCTTTAATTAAGGGATAACTTTCCTAATAGGCAGTGTCAGTTCAATATAAGAAAAAAAATAAATTTGTCAGTAGGCTGACAGTTGCTATAAAAGAAATAGTAAAACATTAAGTAAGCAATCGAGTCTAGGTACAGAAATACTCTAATTTTGGAAAGGAGTCAGTAAGGCAAAACCGGAAAAGAAATCAATTAACATTAACAGGCAAGTGAAATTAGAATTTCACAAAGGAAAAGTTTGAAATCAGTCACAAATTTGAAGGTCAGTCAAGGAAGGAAACTCAACATATAAATAGGGTGAACAAACATTATACGTGCGAGGCCAAGCCTGTTGGCAAAAGGTAATAGCATACATAGTAACACAAAAATTTAGTAGATAGCAACACTCGAAGAATGATAGTCAAATTGAACCAGTAGTGAGGAAACATAGAATATCAAAAGCATGCAAAGATCTCACAGTAGTAGGTGAGGAAAACCTGTTTTGAAAAATTAGGGTTTCGAGCATAATTGAGTTTTAGAAAAGAAAGAAACCTAGAACCAGATGAATCACATAAAGGAATAAAAGGTTTCGAAATAAAGAACTTCAAATTGAGTCATGCACTTAAACGAACAGTCTCAGACTCAAAACCATAGGGTTTTCAACAACATTAGAGTTTTAAAAGAGGATAAACAGACAAATCAGACAAAGCTCAAGCAAACAAGCATTCGTCTAATAAATAGTCAAAAGAAATTAGGGCTATTAGCGTGCAAACTCAAGTAGAAGAATGATATGAGCAAACATAGCAAAACATGTCAAAAATCAGAGAAAAGTTTTGAAATAACTTCACAAGAACCCTAATCGAAAAGATAAGGAGTTTTGAAAGCAGAGTTTTAAAAGAAACTTCGGGAAAAGTGCTTAAAAGTTCAAAGCAAACATAAATCTGAAACAGATCTAAAAGAAATCGAAAGAACCTTAAAGATAAGGGTTTCAGAAAAATTCAAGTGATGAGAAAGGCCTTGAAAACCATCGATCTAAGCAGGAGAGTCAAATATCTGACTCGAATGACCATGGTTGGCCGGAGAAAGGTCAGAGGTGACCGGAGAACAGTCATCGAGCAAAGACTGGACAAAATCCCTTCATGATCTGGTCATGAGACGATAGAATCGAACACGTAGAAGTCATGTGAAGTTGATACAAGTCTCCGATGACCTTGGAAGCCATAGATTTGGGAGGTATTAGGGTTGTAGTTGATGGCGGCGGCTAGGGTTTGTAGGAGTTTCAGAGAGAATTGAGAGAAGGGGGTTCAAGGGCAGCGATAGGTAATAAATGATTTAGGTTTAGGGGTTAATCCGGGTTAAAAAAGGAAAGGGTTGCTGGTAGCCTTTGATCTAAATGATCTAAGGCTGGGATTAAAAAGGTTAGGTGGGGATTTGGGTATGGGTTGGTTTAATCAGGTTGGGGGTTGAGTATGAGTAGGAATTCAGCTGGGGTAATTGGGTTTAAATTGGGGGTCCAATTCAGGCTATAATTGAAATATAATTGGGCTAGATTTTAAATAGCCAATTTTCCCTTTTCATTTTATAAAAATAGTAAATTAATTCCTGAAAATAAATTAGAAGTACTAAAATTATTTGTAACACATAACTATTAATTTAAAAATATTGGACTTAATTTTTGTAAATATAAAAGCAATTAAATCTTAAAAGGGTCTAATATTGCAATTACATGCAATATTTGCTTTACAAATACTAAATAAATTTGTAAAAATAAGCAAAAATTATATTAGCTAAATTTTAGTGTAAATATGAGAATTCAATAAATGAATCACCAAAATTGATAACTTTGTTATTTATTATTGTGTTTTTATGAATACAATAGGGAAATAAATTGGTTAAAAAATTAAGAAAAATAGTAAAACATTGGGACATACTCATATATGCCTATATATGCTATTTTGAAAGTATTTTGCATATAATAATATACAAGAAAAATTGAATATCAACAACTGCCCCTCTTTACCCGGGAAGGATGAAAGAGTTGACGGGTAAAGATATGATGACCAATTTTGAACGAACGAAATGGTCCGAAGAGATTTTGGTCGTGCCCTGGCTTCTGAGCTGCCTACATATCCCTGGTCTTACAGGAATCATGCCATATGTAGTTTCGGGTCTGTCGGTGGAGTATGTCAATGGAGACTTCCCAAGAACGGACGCAATATTCAGGATGGGGAAATGGTTAAGGTTTGACATGGCTGTGTGAACTGGAGCGGGGTCGCTTCTGCCGAGATGTCTGTTGCTTTCCGGTTTACCTGCAAATAAGCAATACAAACATATATCGTGCATAAATTTAAACATGATGCAATTTCCCGTCTGACCGTGAGGATTGTCTTCGGACGGTTAGAATGACGTCCTTAGACCATGACGTCCTAGGCCATGAAGCATATAGTAAAGGATTCGCAGGTCATAAAATGATGCTCTCGAGCTATGAGGTTGGTGCCTCCAAACCGTGATGCCTTTGAATAATGATATGCATAAATTATAAGGGATCCTCAGGCCATGACATGGTGTTCTCGGGCTATGAAAATGGTGCCTCCGAACGATGATGTCTTTGGATAGTTTGGCGATATTTTAGCCCATGAGATGCAGTATTTGGTGATCTTTCAGCCCATGCAATCCCGTATGTGGTGATCTTTCAGCCATGAAAATGTAGATAGGGTGGCGATATTTCAGCCATGCAATGGAGATGAGGTGGCGATCTTTCAGCCATGCAATGTAGATAAGGTGGCGATCTTTCAGCCATGCAATGGAGATAAGGTGGCGATATTTCAGCCATGAAAATGCAGATAGGATGGCGATCTTTTAGCCATGCAAATGTAAATAAGGTGGCGGTCTTTCAGCCATGTAAATGTAAATAGGGTGGCAGTTTTTCAGCCATGCAAATGTAGGTAAGGTGGCAATCTTTCAGCCATGCAAATGTAGATAAGGTGGCGATCTTTCAGCCTTGCAAATGTAGTAAGTGGTGATCTTTCAGCCATGCAACTATAGATAAGGTGGCGATCTTTCAGCATGCAAATGTAGGTAAGGTGGCGATCTTTCAGCCATGCAAATGTAGATAAGGTGTCAATCTTTCAGCCATGCAAATGTAGTAGGTGGTGATCTTTCATACATGCAAATGTAGGAATACCGATAGAGACAACGTATAGTCTCAGAGGGCAGAATGGTAGCCTTATGCATTGCAGAAAATGAATATGGAGATAGCGTTTAGTCTCATAAGGCAAAATGATAGCCTTATGCAATTTAGAAAATGCAGATGGAGACATCATTTAGTCTCGGAAGGTAGAATGGTAGCCTTATGCAATGCAGAAATGCAGATGGAGACATCGTTTAGTCTCGGAAGGCAGAATGGTAGCCAGACAACGTTTAGTCTCGGAAGGCAGAATGGTAGCCAGACAACATATAGTCTCGGAAGGCAGAATGGTAGCCTTATGCAATGCAGAAATGCAGATGGAGACAATGTTTAGTCTCGGAAGGCAGAATGGTAGCCTTATGCTATGCAGAAAATGCAGATGGAGACATCGTTTAGTCTCGGAAGGCAGAATGGTAGCCTTATGCAAGAAATAAAGTAGCAAATGGTAACAAAGCTTTCTTAGCTGATAGTAGATTGCAATATTATGACTGCTGGGAACGTGGTGACACACGGATCATCACCGGTATGTATGAATGGCAAATGTGAGTAAGTGTGATAGTTCTGAGAGTTGTATTCCTGGACGATGTCTAATGCTTTCGTAGTCCAAGTGCCTGTATCCAAAGAAAAATCGTGAGTTTTGTAAAGGGGGAAGGTTAGTTCGTATCCCCACTGGCTCTGCTTGATCTGCTTGGCTTTGATCTGGTGATATTATGTGTATCATTGGAGTAGTGTTGCTGAACAAGGTGATTTCAATAATAAACATGCATGATTTCATTAAAATATGACATAAATATAATTAAGAAACAATTTTTAGATAAACCAACAACTGTGACGTGGTTCAAGACATTGCAACCTCTCTTGCTACGAAATTTTGAGGGTCCTCCTCAAAATTCTGCCTCAGTTAATGGATTGATATTTCTGACTGTTGCTTGCAATGATTGGCTAGAATTACTTCGGAATTTTGAGGGTCTTCCTCAAAATTCTGCCCCAGTTTCCAGTGGCGGGGGAAATGTTTTTTTTATTGAATTGTGACCAAACCCATAGGGCTGCCTACGTATCCCCTCTTAAACGGGAATCAGGTCAGGCGTAGTTCAATTTACATCATATAAGGAAAGCATAAAGATTACACATAGTAACGCTTGACTGCATCTGAGTTGATCGGCTTTGGCCAGACTTCCCCGTCCATTTCTGCAAGTATGAGGGCTCCTCCTATCAGAACCCTGTGAACTATATATAGGCCCTGCCAGTTGGGAGAGAACTTCCCTTTGGCTTCATCTTGATGCGGGAAATTTTTCTTTAATACCAGCTGCCCTGGTGTGAACTGTCTCAGCTTGACTCTTTTGTTAAAAGCTCTGGACATTTTGTCCTGATAAAGTTTACCATGGCAAACTGCATTCATTCTTTTTACGTCTATAAGGGCTATTTGCTCATATTGACTTTTCACCCACTCTGCGCCGTCAAGCTCAGCTTCCTGTATGATTCTTAGGGAGGGAATTTCTATCTCAACGGGAATGACTAACTCTGTACCATAAACCAGTATATAGGGGTTGCCCCGGTTGATGTGTGGACTGTGGTGAGATACCCCAATAAAGCAAATGATAACCTCTCGTGCCATTATTTGTGCTTCTCCACCATTTTACTCAATATCTTCTTGATATTCTTGTTGGCGGCTTCTACGACCCTGTTCATCTGAGGTCTGTAGGCTGTAGAATTCTTGTGCCTAATCTTGAAAGTTTCACACATAGCTTTCATCAAGTCACTGTTGAGGTTGGAAGAATTATTAGTAATGATTGACCCTGGAATCCCGAATCAACAAACAATGCGGTCGCGGACAAAGTCTGCCATGACTTTCTTGGTTACTGCTCTATAAGATGCTGCTTCAACCCATTTGGTGAAATATTCGATTGCCACCAGGATAAATATGTGTCCATTAGAAGCGGTGGGCTCGATTGGACCAATGACATCCATTCCCCAAGCGGCAAACGGCCATGGTGAGCTTGTTGCATTAAGCTCATTTGGAGGAACTTTTATCATGTCTGCATGTATCTAGCAGTGGTCACATTTTTGGACATACTGGATGCAGTCCGTTTCCATAGTCATCCAAAAGTAACCAGCTCAGAGTATCTTCTTTGATAAGACAAAACCGCTCATATGTGGACCGCAGGTCCTAGCGTGGATTTCCTCTAGTAGCTTGGATGCTTCCTTTGTGTCGACACACCTTAGTAACCCCAAATCAAGAGTCCTCCTATACAGGATTTCTCCACTGTGAAAGGAATTGTTGGACAACCTCCGAAGAGTGCATTTCTGAGTAGGAATTGCAAGCTCTAGGTATTCTCCTTTCGCCAAGTATTCCTTGATGTCATGAAACCAAGGCTTTCCGTCTGCTTCTTTTCAACATTGGCACAATAAGCTGGCTGATAATGGATTTCCACTAGAATGGGATCAATGAAATTCTTGTCTAGATGTTGTATCATAGATGATAAGGTAGCCCATGCATTGGCGAATTCATTCTGGATTATAGGAACATGTTGGAACTCCGTCTTCGTGAACCTTTTCCTCAATTCTTGTACATGATGCATATACAGGAGTATCTTAGAGTTCTTGGTTGCCCATTTTTCTCGTACTTGATGTATAAGCAAGTCTGAATCTCTGATCACTAGCAACTCCTGAATATTCATGTCGATGGCCATTTTAAGCCCTAGGATGCAGGCTTCATACTCAGCTATGTTGTTGGTGCACGGGAACCTGAGTTTGGAAGACATTGGATAATGCTGATCGATTTCTGATACTATGACTGCTCCTATGCCAACTCCTTTGAAATTTGCTGCTCCATCGAAAAATATTCTCCAACCATCATAGGATTCTGCAATGTCTTCTCCTATGAATGATACCTCTTCATCAGGAAAATATGTTTTCAGGGGTTCGTATTCTCCATCTACAGGATTCTCAGCAAGGTGATCTGCTAGTTCCTGTCCCTTGATTACTTTCTGAGTCACGTAAACAATCTCAAACTCACTCAACAAGATTTGCCACTTGGCTAGCTTGCCAGTGGGCATGAGCTTCTGAAAGATGTACTTCAAAGGATCCATCCTTGATATGAGATATGTAGTATAGGCATAGAAGTAGTGCCTAGGCTTTTGAGCTACCCAAGTTAAAGCATAGCAGGTGTGCTCTAACAGGGAATATCGGGCCTCGTACGGGGTGAACTTCTTACTGAAGTAATAGATGGCCTGCTCTTTCCTCCCCGTTTCATCATACTGCCCCAAAACACAACCAAACGCTCCATCCAATACTACGAGGTAGAGTAATAAGGGTCTACCTGGCTCGGGCGGGACTAAGACTGGTGGTGTTGACAGGTATTCTTTGATTCTATCGAAGGCTTTTTGGCAGTCATCAGTCCATTTGGTAGCGGCATCCTTCTTCAACATCTTAAAGATTGGCTCACAAATAACTATAGACTGTGCTATGAACCAGCTGATGTAGTTCAGTCGCCCTAAGAAACTCATCACATCCTTCTTGTTCTTTGGCTGTCATATTCCTATCAATCCCAGAGGAATCTAGGAATACTATTCCTATAAGAGGGAGGTTTTAGGGTGACTCTTATGTTTAAAGATAAAATGCTAAGGTGACATACAAAAACAAGTAGGACTGCATTTAGAGGGGGAAACATATAAACAATTAGAAGGCTCATGTATACCTCCATAAATAATGCATATGAATAACATGACTTAAACACAGTTAAGGTCTGAATTTAAAAATCCTAAAGCAGGGTATCTGAATCAGAACAAGATTCATTATATAACATAGAAAAGAAGTCTGTATCAGGCCTGCCTGCTCGTTGTAGTAGTTGATAATTAAACAAAGGCAATTCTAGTTTTATTTGAGTAATTATCTAAGGCTTGCCTAGGCGTAAGTAGTATTCAGAAGTTATTCAGAATTATTAAGACGTTTGGAGATTATTCTTATTACATAAACATGTTGTTCTAGGTGTTCAGCACACAAGATTATGACTAATTAGTTGTAAAGACTAAATGAAATTGTTTTTTATTCCTTTTTATGCATTCGTAGTTAGCCTAAGTGTGCTTAAGAGAATATAAATGAGATCCTAAAGACATGGTATCTAAATGTAAAGAGGTGCAGAATGATGTATATGCAGAATCCTAAGCAGGATTTCTATATGCACAAATATTTCAGCGTCTAAAACATGATTTCCAGAATATGTAGAGAGGATATGCTCATTAGTATTGTTTAGCCTAAAACATGATCTCTAATTTTGCATGGCAGTAGGAACATGATTGAAAAAACACTGATTATTAACACATTTTAACGCAAGATTTTCTAAGTGATATGAGAGTGAAATGGATATGTTGAAAACAATAAGTGTAAATCCTAAGGAGCATGATTTCTAATGTGTGAAATGAGTCCTAAGCATGGATTCTATTACACAAGCAGGAATGTAAACCTAGTAACATGCTTTCTACCCTTTTGATAGCTAAAACATGCATATTTCCCAGCCCTTTTCACTAGCCAACCCTATAATTGATTACAAATTATTACAGACCAAATGATGAATTACATAAGGAAAAATGCAATAATAAGAAATTACAACCATAGGAAGCCTGATTCTGACTTCCTCTCTGAGGTATGTAATAAATCACTTCAATATCAGTATTATTCCAAAGCCTTTCTCATATCTGGGTGTGTCAGAGTTACCTAAGGACCTCAAGGGATCCCGGGCAATGCTCACACCCAGATTTTCATAACCAAATAGAATAAGTGCAGTGTGGAAGGGTCAGCTCTTATGTGTCCAAGATCAGAGGGAGCTCAAGGGTCCCAAGGCTAGGCTCACACAAAAGGGGCACTACCTAGATTCTAAGAGTAGGTGAGAGTACTTGACATAGTTTGAAAAAGTGTTTCTTTTAAAAACTAGACTGGCAGGTCCATTTTGAAAGTAATCAGTAATAGAGGTGATTGAAAGCAATTATAGTAGTAAGCAAAACTCAAACTCCCGAGATGGGATCACAAACAGAATCAGTAGTCATACATAGGGGTCAAGGAATTTTGGGGAGACACATGTCTGTGAGTACATGACCCTAGTCGGGGTCTGGTTTGGACATGCACAGCAATAGCTGACACTAGCATGGTCTCAAACCAGCAAAAAGAACACACACACACACATAGAGGGGATATGAGGGTTTAGGATTCATAGGATAGCAAGTACACAATAAGTGATTGACAAAGTACGCTTTAAAACACATATAGGGGAAGTGAATTAATCTAAAGGGGAAGGGGATACATTATAGCTTGCTGGTTATGTAACTTCATAAGCAAAAGTAGACAAGAATGAGAGAAACTGAAACAATTAAAGCATGTTGTTGTTGAAGCTTTAAAATTAACTAGGACATACATGTTGATACCCAATTCTTCCCTATATATTTTAATATGCAAAATACTTTCAAAATAGCATATATATGCATATATAAGTATGCCCAATTATTTTATTATTTGTTTCTTAATTTTTAAAGATTTTTAAACCAATTTATTCCCCTATTTTATTCATAAAAACCCAATAATATTTCCAAATTTATTATTTTTGGTAATTCATTTATTGGATTTCATATTTATGCTAAAATATAGCAATGATAGGTTTTGTACATTTTACTAATTTATTTAGTATTTTTAAAGTTAAATTGCATATAATTGCAATATTAGCCTCTTTTAAGATTTAATTGCGTTTATATTTATAAAAAAAATTAAGTCCAGTATTTTTAATTTAATAATTATTTGTTACAAATCATTTTAGTACTTTCAATTTATTTCCAGGATTTAATTTACTATTTTTTATAAAATAAATGGGAAAAATGGCTATTTAAAATCTAGCTAGATTTTATTTCAATTGTAGCCTAATTCTACCCCAATTAAACCCAATTGAGCCCCAACCCAATTTCAATTTAAATCGACCCAAACCCAGTTTCATTAAACCGCCCCACTTACCCGTTTTAATCCTGGCCGTTGATCATTCAGATCAACAACTAGTACTTACCCTTTCTTTAATTAATTCCAAACAACCCCAAACCTAATTCATTATTCACAATCTTCTGCCCTTGAACTCTTCTTCTCTCCCAAATCCTCTCTACATCTCTACAATACCCTCAAACCCTAGCCGTCGTCACTCTAATCCACCCTAATCCGGCCTTATTCATGGCCTTCCAAGGTCATCGGAGACATGTACCAGCCTTCCATGGCTCCTATGTGTTTGTCCTTATGGTTTCAAGGCCAGACTATGAAGAACTCTGGTCCAGTCTTCATTCGATTTTAGTTCATGGCCCTCCATCGGTCATTCCTGACCTTTCTCCGGCCATCCATGGCCATTCGAGTTAGACCTTTGACTCTCCTGGTTAGATCGACAACTTTCAAAGTTTTCTCACCTTTGCTGGGTTTTCTGAAACCCTAATCTCTAAGATCTTTTGATTTCATCCAGATCTGCTTTAGATCTGTGCTTATATCGAACTTTTAAATATCTCCTCGAGGTTTCTTTTACTTTACTTTCAAAACGACTCTTTATCTTTCTTCGTTTAGGGTTTTCCTGTTAGGTTATTTCAAATCTCTTCTTTGATTTTGACATGTTTTTCTATGTTTGCTCGTATTGTTCTTCTATCTGAGTTAGCATGATAAAAAGCCTAATTTCCTTTGGGTGTTTGTTAGACAAATGCTTGTTTAGTTGAGTTTTGTTTGATTTGTTTGTTTATCATCTTTTAAACTCTACTATTGTTGAAAACCCCTATGTCTTTGGGTCTGAAACTGTTTGTTTTAGTACTTGACTCGATTTGAAGTTCCTCGTTTTTGAATCTCCTTTCCCTTTATGTGATTCCTTTGATTTTGGGTTTCTATTATCTTTAAAACTTGATTATGCTTGAAACCCTAATTTTTCAAAAGGGGTTTCCTCACCTGCTACTGTGAGACCTTCGCATGCTTTTGATACTCTATTTTCCTTCACTATTCATTCAATGTGACTCGACCTACTGGACTATCATGTCTCGAATGTTTGTTGAACTTTCTGCTACTATTGCATGCTTGTCTTTTGCCAATAGGTTTGGCCTCGCATGTCTAGTGTTTGTGCACTCTATTTATATGCTGAGGTTCCTTCTTTGATTGATCTTCAATCTTGTAACTGATTTCAAAATTTTCTTTTGTGAAATTCTGATTTCACTCGCCTGTTAAGGTTAATTGATTCCTTTCCTTGTTTTGCCTTACTAAATCCTTTCCCAAAAATAAGTATATTTCTGTAATTAGACTTGATTACTTACTCAATGGTTTTAATACTCCTTTTATGGAAACAATCAACCTGCTTACAAATTGATTTCTTTCCTTATTTTGAAGCTGTCACTGCCCGTTAAGCAAGTGAGTAATCTAAAATCAGTTGTTCTCGACTAGATATTATGTCTATAGGAATTAACTTAGTAATAATCAGTGTTTATAGAATCTGAAATCAGACTAATCTAAAATCAGCTGTCCTCAACTAGATTTTGAACAACTCTTCCACTTCATATTAGTACGGTTTATGAAGCATGCCTGTAAGATTTCAAATCGTTCGTCTTCAATTGTTACTGCTTTGCCTCATTCTGAATAGATACCATGTCTATAGGATCTCACCTAAACGCTTAGGCAAGCCTTAGGTGATAATAACAATAAAATTGAATCCGCCTTTGTTAATTAGTAATTGCTACAACCAGCAATCAGGCCTGATTCGGACTTCTTATATGAGTTATGTAATAAATTGATCTGCTTCAATTAAACTACCCTCATCTTTAGTATTTTTAAATCAGACCTCAAATGTATGTTTAAGTCATGCTATTTATGTGTTTTGCTTGAAGAGGTATACATGAGCCCTTTATTTGTTTACTTGCTTCCCCCTAATGTGCGGTATTATATGTTTTGTATGTCACCTTAGATTTTTCACCTTTTGAAACCAAAAGTCAGCCTAATATCCCTCCCCTTTAGGAATAGTAGTCCTAACTTCCTCCGGGACTGATAGGAACGGGACAGGTAATAGCATGCAATAGTGATCGAGACCAATCTGTGCTTTAATACCTTAATGGGTGGGAAGGGTAGATATGGATATGATGACCGGTGCGCTAATACCACGTGTATCCCCTTTCCTGAGGAGTGTCATACCGGGTATCGCATTGATGTGATCAATATTAACATAAACCTGGGACCCCCTTTCCCTTTTATTTGCAAATTTCTTTTTCCAAAATTTGTCTTTTAATTGTTCTTTCAAACTCTTATGTGTTTAAACTTAAATCCCCTCTTATGTGAGCCTTATTTGATTACTTGCTAATTGCACAAATTCACAATAAACTGTCTGGCTGGGAACCACACTAGTGGATCCTGAGGGGTGCCTAACACCTTCCCCTTAGGATAATTTCAAGCCCTTACCCTATCTCTGGTTATTAAACAAACTTAGAAGTGAACCTGTATATGTGTCCTAATGCCCTTAAATCATTAGGTGACGACTCTTCAAAAATGCAAAACCCATTTCCCAAAAGGAATGAGTTGTCCCATACCAAATATCACAAACCCGATCTCCCAATTGCAGTAAGAGGGAAAAAGGGGGCGCGACAACATGGCGACTCTGCTGGGGATATTTAGGCTTTTACCATTTCAGACTGTTACTGTGAATTTGTACCCTCCCTTATGTGCAATTGCTTGTTTAAATTTCTTTAAGCGTTTAATTTCTTTTCAAAACTGACTTATCTTCTTTGCTTCTTTCCTTCATTACTGCTTTAAATTATGAAACTGTTGTATTTACTGCTTTCTTATGCATGCAAATACGTTCCAACATGCTTTTAATTATTTCATAATCATGTTCAATATCATATGCCACTCTTGCCAAACAAATACCATAACAACGCTTATAATGAGTAGTTGTGCTCTTCCTATATTATTACCCCCTAAATCCGAAAAAGGGATATTTACGGTAAAACCAGTCGATCAGCGGTGCAGTCGACGATTTCGTGCCTTTCCCCCTTGAGTTGTCCGCTCAAGGGTACCAGTCTAAAACCTCATAGAAACCTTACTCTGTTTAAACTGTGCATGCATCATGGTCAAACCTAGCTGGATCAGTTATGTTGTCAGCATAATGACTCTTTAAGATAGCCTTGTCCAAAGTCCACCGGGTTTTCCTAAACCCAAACGGACATCACCACGTTCTATGCATTTATTTGGAGAACTAAATGCTTCATGCTAATTGTTGGTATTAAATAGTTGAGTCTGGTGGGGGTAAAAGCCTAACCTTATTTGCCTTGCAGAAATATGAGGCATGAAGTCCCTAGATTCGGCATGGTCACCAACATCCACCCAAAACTGCTAAGCTGGTGGAAAGATCTTCACTCTAGTGATCAAGCCCTCGTCTGAAAGTATCTGGGAAACCTACCTTCTCTCTTGGAGATTCAACCAAACAACAAGATCATAGAAGATGCTACTTTGTTCTGGGATTGTGAGAGAGCCATGTTCCGCTTGGGGGATATTGAAATCACATCTTTGCTAGAGGAGATAGGAGGATTGGCCGGCATAGTATGGGAAACTCCTAGATTGTTAATGCCTGAGAACCGCAAGGGCAGGGGCTTTCTCAAAATGATGGGTCTGAAGGAAAATCCAGAATTAACATGTCTGAAGGAATCCTACATCCCTTTTAACTATTTCTATGAAAGGTACGGTCACAGAAAATCTTGTCGTACCTAACCTGACGAGTTTGCCATTACCTCCTTAGGGCACATCCATCGAAGAGTTTTCGTCTTCATGTTTTGTTTCTTGGGTCTGATTGTGTTCCCAATGAAGAAAGAGAGAATCCACACCAGGCTGGCTATGGTAACTAAGACCTTAATGGAAGGAATTGGTGGACAACCATTCAGCATTATGCCCATGATCATTGCGGATATATAATGAGCCTTAGAGAAGTGTCAACAAGGAGCAAAATACTTCGAAGGATGCAATCTACTACTCCAACTATGGCTCATAGAACATCTCCAAAAGGGCGAATACCGACAAGAGATTCAACGAAGGGACTGGGATGATCACATCTCTTTTCATCATCTAAAGCGAATGAATTACATCCCCGATATGTTCGCCCAGCCGGAGAGTGCTAAATAATGGGTCGAGCTTTTTGAAAATCTCAATGAAGACCAAATTCAATGGATGTTTGAGTGGTTCTCGACCGAGGAGTTCATCGCCCGATCCAGAGATGCACCTTTCCTGATACTGATCGGTCTGAGGGGAACATACCCTTACGTCCCTCTTTGAGTTATGAGGCAAGCTGGTAGGAAGCAGGTTGTACCTAGGGTCAACAAGATGAGTCATTTTCGGGCTGACTTCCAGGATGATGATAGTCTTTACAAGTGCCAAGCTCAGCATATGTGGCACTGCAAGATTGTAATGGGAAGGGACACCATCGAGCCAGATAGATACCACACTGGTTGTACTCCCTACTATTCAGGCTAGTTAGAGGATAATCATGAAGGTCTGGGCTAGCCAGGGTTTGCTCGAGGTCACAGAATAATAGATGAAAAGGCCGAGGCACAAGTCAAATACAACCAGTTGCGCAAAAGGATCCGTGAATGCAAGAGTGAACACCGCGAGATACAAGAGGCCAACCAGAAGCTGATTGAGGAGTGGAAGGACATGTTGTCATGGCCAATAAACGACTAGGATATTTGGAGCGAGGCATAGTGGAGTTGGAAAGGAAATTTCTCAAAAGGATTGAGGATTGTCAAAATGTTGAAGGAAACGAAGGCGGACATCTAGCCAGAGCCTACTTATTGCTGGGACTTCACGAGTTGGGAAAGCTATTTGATGGAGCCAAGGATGCTGAATCTGGGGAAGGTCCTTCCGGGATCAAATAGATTGGAGCTTTCTTTTCTTTTTATAAAATGTAATAAGGCCAAGGGCAATTAGTGATTTTTCATTTCCTGTTTATTTAGTATCAATTTGGGATTTGTCTACTTTTTATCAATAAAATGAGGCATTTAGCATCCTAAGTTCTCCAAATCAATTTGTTGCTAGGCCTACCTCGGGCACAAAGAGGTTCCCAAATTAGGACACATTTTACACTATGTGTTTAAATATTGCAACGCTTTTTATAATCCTCACTAACTTGGTTACCTTTTTGTTTTTTTATTTTTTGTTTATTATTCCACTTCCCCAAAGGTTAGTTCATGCACTCTGGCAACATCATCCTATTCCATGAGATCCAGGGGCCCTCCATCCACTCCTCCTCTTAGTCCTGTCAAAAACAAGAACAAAGGGAAATGGAATATTTGAACAATGTCAGAAAGGAGAACTCAAATGAACGGGTAGAGGTCACTAATGGTCATGGTACTCAGGTTCCTAAGGAAAATGCATCCCAACTTCAACAAAAGCTGCTAAAATTCCAAGAAGAGCTTGATCAGGTTCGGAATCTGGCAAATCTGTCATTTTCCCTCACCACTCCAGACATCAATTTCCCAAATTCTCAGAACCCTACACCTCCGCAGAATATCCCAAAGCAACAGAACCATCCCACTCCTCACAATCACTACAACACCTGCCACCTCCTAAAAAATACTCCACTACGCATTCCAGAACCCCAAAACTCCACAAATGACCACTTCCATACCCACCATAACACCCCTATCTACGTGGAGACCATGCTACAGTCCACCCAACCCATCTCAAGCACACCCGAGTCTGATGATAAAGACCTGCTCATCAGGAACCTAGCTGAAGAACTTAAGAAATTGACTAGCCAAATTCAAGGCGTTGAAGGAAGTAGGGGAATTAAAGGGCAGAACTATGAAGATCTTTGCATACAACCTGATGTCGAACTGCCCGAGGGGTATAAACCTCCGAAGTTTGAAATGTTTGATGGTACAGGGGATTCAAGGGTCCATTTGAGAACGTACTGTGAAAAGCTGGTTAGAGTAGGGAAAGACGAGAGAATCCGCGTGAAGCTTTTCATGAGGAGCTTGAAAGGAGATGCTTTGTCCTGGTACATTAGCCAAGATCCAAAGAAATGGTCGAGTTGGGTAGGCATGGCATCCGACTTTATGGACATGTTCAGGTTCAACATAGAGAATTCACCAGATATGTTCTATATTCAGAATCTAAAGAAGAAGCCTACAAAAACATTTTGCGAGTATGCTACTCGCTGGACGTCCGAAGCTGCTAAGGTCAGACCTGCCTTAGAGGAGGAACAGATGAACAAATTCTTTGTTCGGGCTTAGGACCGCAGTATTATGAAAGGCTAATGATGATTGAGAACCACAAATTTTCCGACATTATCAAGCTGGGTGAAAGGATTGAAGAGGGCATCAAAATTGGTATGGTTACTAACTTCAAGGCCTTGCAAGCTACAAACAAGGCCTTACAGTTCGGTGGTGTGTCCAAGAAAAGGGAAGTAGGAGCCATAATGGTTGCATAGAGAACCAAATCTTCCATCAAATACCAAACCTAACCAATGCCTCTACTCATATATCAACCTACTCTAAACTACCAAGCACTCTCACCCTCCTACCAAACTCCACCACCCACTTATCAATCACTTCCACCTCCCACATATCATCCTACTTCACCTAGATATTCCCAACCCGCACATGTTTACCAAACCTACAATGCTCAACCATCCCACTATCAATCACCTCCTGCATGCCAAAACTTCCCTAGACCTCGACCGAATTTTCACCGCAGACCTCCGAAATAATATACAGCCATTGTTGAACCTATAGACCAGTTATACGAGAAACTCAAAGCTGCTGGTTATGTCACCCCCATCCCTGCTGCAACTCATGAGAACCCTTCTCAGTGGGTTAACCCAAACAAATCTTGTGCCTACCACTCCAGCATGAAAGGACACACCATCGACGAATGTCATTCTTTGGAAGACAAGATCCAGACTTTAATTGACAACAAGATTATTGTGGCAAAGGAACCTGCTCCGAATGTCCGCAATAACCCTCTGACAGACCATAAGGGTGGAGGCATTTACATGATTGAAATAGAGGATGATTGGGATCCCGAAGGATTAATTGGGTTGATCGCAGAAGGTGATGACCCAAAGAAGCCAATAGTTACTCTTAATCTGACCATAGTCTAGAGTTAGCCATCTAGGGATGCCAAGGTAAATATGTCTGTGCCGCTTGAGTTTGAAGCAACGTCATTTGCAAAGACACCAGCGCCAATTGAGGTCGAATTCGTGTCTCCAGTAAATGCACCCACACCGTTTGAAGTTGCAGTTTTACCACCCAAGGCACATTCTCTATTCGGAGTAAGGACAGCCACACCAATACCAGTGGTGATGTCGACCATGACACCATTCCATACAAAGGCTATACCATAGGACTATATAGCCAAGGCAAGGAGGAAAGACAAGGTTAGGTTCGAAGAAACTATTGCGGCATAGGGTATGACAAGAACTGGTAGAGTCTATACCCCTGAAAATCTAGCTGAGTCAAGCAAGAAGGCCTCCAATCGGTCACCCATCATTGAGACATGTCCAGACGATCTTTAGAGAAAGATATAGGCCAAGGAATACCCAGTCATCGACCAGTTGAACAAAACACAGGTGCAAATCTCCATTCTTGCTTTGCTACAAAATTCTAAGGTGCACAAGAATGCTCTGTTAAAGGTACTAAGTGAAGTATATGTACCAAGCAACATCACTGGTAGGGAAATGGCTAATATGGTAGGACAGGTATTGGAAAGCCATAAAATCACTTTTCATGAGGATGAGTTGCCACCTGAAGGGTTGGGATACAACAAGGCACTGCACATCATCGTGAAATGCAAGGACTATTTTATCACCAGAATCCTGATCGATAAAGGTTCCAGTCTCAACATATGTCCACTGGTAACACTTAAGAAGTTGGGTAAAGGACTGCACGAGATAAATGACGAAGCCATCAATGTGAAAGCCTTCGATGGTTCCCAAAGGTCCACCATTGGGGAGATTAGTCTGTGTTTGCAAATGGGGCCAACTTGGTTTGATGTTGATTTCCAAGTGATAGACGTGCTAGCATCTTACAATCTGCTGTTGGGATGGCCATGGATTCCTGCTGTAGGGGCCGTAGCATCAACACTGCATCAGGCAGTAAAGTTCGAATGGAACCACTAGGAAGTGATTATTCACAGCGACGATAGCAACCGTATATACAGTCGCCAGGCCATTCCATCAATTTAAGGAATAAGGAAGCTGGGTGGAAAGACTTACCATCATATTGAACGGGTAAATATTGTTGACAAAGACAAATGGTGGGATAATAAGATCGAGAGTATACTGAATTGGAGTGGGTACGAACCTGGCAAAGGGCTCGGCAAGAACCTCCAAGCAATCGCTAAGACCATAAAACTCAAGAAACATGGCACCACTTTCGGTCTGGGATATGAGTACACCTGGGAGGAATTCAACAACTGGTCGCCACCATGGCGCGGTCCTTACTATCCGCTAGAGCAGCCAATACCACATTTGGAGCAGACTTTTCAATAGGCTGACACTGATTATGGGTCAGAAGAAGAAGCACTTGCAGCAGTGAAGAACTTGTTCCTAGAAGACAATGACATGGACTGTTGTGTTGTTGTCGAGAAGGAGGGGAAGGAAGGCCCTTCCATACAGGCCGTAAGCAGTGGAGCATGCCTCAATAACTGGACCATCAGGACAACTAGAGCCCGACGAGCCTCGGGGTAGCAAGGCTAAAACAAGCATCATGCCCTATTTTTATTTACTAAATGATTTTCTTTTCACATTTTAATTCTTGCAATAAGATCTCCAATGTTCCAAAACAGTTATGCAATTTATCAAAGCATTTTGACATTTCCTATGAATCAACATTCATTAATACTTTTCTCTCATTACTTTACTTATACAACATTACTATTACTTATCTTGATGAACCGATGATTGTGACATGCAATGAGACAACGCGACAAACAGACATAGATTTAAACGAAGATGACATACCAGAAGACATTATTAAGGAAGTTGACAATTTTGAGAACAGACCTAAGTCCAACCTAGACAAGACTGAGATTGTTAACTTGGGAGATGTAGAAAATGTCAAAGAAACACGAATCGGCGTTCACTTATCTCCATCAGAAATGAAGGAATACACAGATTTTCTAAAGAAATATGAGGACATATTTGCCTGGTCGTATGATGACATGACTGGTTTAGGTACATCTATTGTGGCTCACAAACTGCCAACCAATCCAACATGTCTGCCGGTAAAGCAAAAGCTCAGAAAGTTCAAGCCTGATATGAGTCTGAAAATCAAGAAAGAAGTTACTAAACAGGTCAAAGCTAAGGTTCTTAGGGTAGTAGAATACCGACATGGTTAGCCAACATTGTGCCTGTACCAAAGAAGGATGGGAAGGTACGAGTCTGTGTCCACTACTGGGATCTCAACCGGGCCAGTCCGAAAGTCGACTTCCCTTTGCCAAATATACATATCCTGATTGATAATTGTGACAAGCATGAGTTGCACTCATTTGTGGATTGTTTCGCTAGTTATCATCAGATCTGGATGGATGAAGAAGATGCTGAGAAAATGGCTTTCATTACGCCATAGAGAATGCACTGTTACAAGATGATGTCGTTCGGCCTGAAGAATGCTGGAGCCACCTACATGAGGGCCATGACTACCATTTTCCATGATATGATACACAAGGAGATAGAGGTGTATGTAGATGATGTTATCATTAAGTCCAAGAATGTCACTGATCACATGGAAGATTTGAGGAAGTTCTTCAATAGACTGCGAAGGTACAACCTGAAACTGAATCCCGCAAAGTGATCATTTGGAGTTCCTACTGGAAAGTTACTTGGGTTTATTGTGAGTCGTCGAGGAATAGAACTGGATCCATCAAAAGTCAAAGCTATTCAAGAATTGTCATCGCCAAAAAACAAGAAGGATGTGATGAGTTTCTTGGGAAGGCTTAACTACATCAGCTGGTTCATAGCACAATCTACAGTTATCTGTAAGCCAATCTTTAAGATGTTGAAGAAGGACGCCACTACCAAAAGGACTGATGACTGCCAAAAAGCCTTCAACAGAATCAAGGAATACCTGTCAACACCACCAGTTTTGGTCCCGCCTGAGCTAGGTAGACCTTTATTACTCTACCTTGCAGTATTGGATGGAGCTTTTGGTTGTGGTCTAGGGCAGCATGGTGAAACAGGGAGGAAGGAGCAGGCCATTTATTACCTCAATAAGAAGTTTACCCTGTACGAGTCCCAATATTCTCTATTAGAGCACACATTTTGTGCTTTGATTTGGGTAGCCCAAAAGCTGAGGCATTACTTCTGTGCATATACTTCATATCTCATATCAAGGATGGATCATTTGAAGTACATCTTTTAGAAGCCCATGGCCACTGAAAAGCTAGCCAAGTGGCAAATCCTATTGAGTGAATTTGACATTGTCTACGTGACTCAGAAGGCAATCAAGGGACAGGCACTAGCAAATTACCTTGCTGAAAATCCCGTAGATGGAGAATACGAACCCCTAAAAATGTATTTTCCTGACGAAGAGGCATCATTCATAGGAGAAGTCATTGCAGAATCCTATGACAGTTGGAAAATGTTTTTCGATGGAGCAGCAAATTTCAAAAGAGTTGGCATAGGAGCAGTCCTAGTATTAGAAATCGGTCAGCATTATCACGTGTCTGCCAAAATCAGGTTCATCTGCACCAACAACATGGCCGAGTATGAGGCCTGCATCCTAGGGATTAAAATGGCCATTAACATGAACATTCAAGAGTTGTTAGTGATCGGAGATTCAGACCTACTCATACATCAAGTGCGTGAAGAATGGGCAACCAAGAACACCAAGATACTTCGTATATGAATCATGTACAAGAATTGAGGAAAAGGTTCATGAAAACGGAGTTCCAACATGTTCCTAAAATCCCGATGCATTGGCTACCTTATCATCCATGATACAGCATCCAGACAAAAACTTCATTGATCCCATTCCAGTAAAGATCCATGATCAGCCAGCTTACTATGCCCACATCGAAGAAGAAGCAGATGGAAAGCCTTGGTTTCATGACATCAAGGAATATTTGGCAAAAGGCGAGTACCCCGAAATTACAAATCCTACTCAGAAATTACTGGGATATCGCACCACCGTCCGCACATCAACCAGGGAAACCCCCTACATGCTGGTTTACAGTACAAAGGTAGTCATTCCTGTTGAGGTAGAAATTCCTTCCCTAAGGATCATATAGGAAGCTGAACTCGACGACGCAGAATGGGTGAAAAAGTCATTATGAGCAACAAGCCCTTATAGACGGAAAGAAAATGAATGCAGTTTGCCTTGGTCAACTCTATCAGAATAGAATGTCTAGAGCCTTCAACAAAAGAGTCAAGCCGAGACAGTTCACACCGGCGCAGCTGGTGTTAAAGAAATTTTTTCCGTATCAAGATGAATCCAAGGGAAAGTTCTCTCCCGATTGGCAGGGTCAATACATAGTTCACCAGGTTCTGATATGAGGAGCCCTCATACTTGCAGAAATGGACGGAGAAGTCTGGCCGAAGCCGATCAATTCAGATGCAGTCAAGCGTTACTATGTGTAATCTTTATGTTTCCCTTATATGATGTAATTTGAACTACGCCTGACCTGATTCCCGTTTAAGAGGGGATACGTAGACAGCCCTATGGGTTCGGTCACAATTCAATAAAATTTCCATTTCCCCCCCCCCCCGCAATTGGAAACTGGGACAAAATTTTGAGGAGGACCCTCAAAATTCCGTAGCAAGGGAGGTTGCAATGTCCTGAACCATGTCACAGTCGTCAGTTCATCTAAAAGTTATTTCTTAATTATATACTTATGTCATATTTTTACTAAATCATGCATGTTTATTACCAAAATTGCCTTTTTTAGCAATGCTACCCCAATGATACACACAATATCACTAGATCAAAGCCGAGCAGATCCAGCAGAGCCAGTAGGGATACAAACTAACCTTCCCCTTTTACAAAACTCACGATTTTTCTTTGGATGCAGGCACTTGGATTGCGAAAGCATAAGACATACTATACACTCACGAGACAAACATTGTTCAGGAATACGACTATCAGAACTGTCACACTTACCAACATTTGCTATCCACACACACCAGTGACATTCTGTATGTCACAATGTCCCCAACAATCACAATGTCGCAATCTGCTATCAGCTAAGAAAGCTCTACTACCATTTTCCATTTTATTTCTTGCATAAGGCTACATTTCTGCCTTCTGAGACTAAACGTTGTCTCCATCTGCATTTCTGCATTGCCTAAGGCTTCTATTCTGCCTTCCGAGACTAAACGCTGTCTCTATCTACATTTTCACATTGCATAAGGCTACCATTCTGCCTTCTGAGACTAAATGTTGTCTCCATCTGCATTTTTTGTATTGCATAAGGCTATCATTCTGCCTTCCGAGACTAAACGTTATCTCCATCTGCATGGCTGAAAGATTGCCACCTACTGCATTACATGGCTGAAAGATCGTCACCTACTACATTGCATGGCTGAAAGATCGCCACATCTACATTTGCATGGCTAAAAGATCGCCACCTACTACATTGCACGACTAAAAGATCACCATCTCATCTACATTTGCATGGCTGAAAAATTGCCACCTACTGCATTATATGGCTAAAAGATCTCCACTTACTACATTGCATGGCTGAAAGATCGCCACATCTACATTTGCATGGTTGAAAGATTGCCACCTACTGCATTGCACAGCTGAAAGATTGCCACCTCATCTACATTTGCATGGCTGAAAAATCGCTACCTACTGTATTGCACGGCTAAAAGATTACCACCTTATCTACATTTGCATGGCTAAAAAAGCACCACCTACTGCATTACATGGCTAAAATATCGCCACCTACTATATTGCATGGCTGAAAGATCGCCACATCTACATTTTCATGGCTGAAAGATCGCCACCTACTACATTGCACGGCTGAAAGATCGCCACCTACTGCATTACACGGTTGAAAGATCGCCACCTCATCTACATTTGCATGGCTGAAAGATCGCCACCTACTTCATTGCATGGCTGAAAGATTGCCTCATACTGCATCTCATGGGCTGAAAGATCGCCAAATTATCCAAAGGCATCATCGTTCGGAGGCACCATTTTTATAGCCCGAGAACACCATGTCATGGCCTGAGGATCCATTTTAATATCTTGCATATCATTATTCAAAGGCATCATGGTTCGGAGGCATCATCCTCATAGCCCGAGAGCATTATTTCATGTCCTGCGAATACTTTATTGTATGCTTCATGTCCCAGGACGTCATGGTCCAAGGACGTCATCCTAAACGTCTAAAGACAACCTTCATGGTCCGACGAGAATTTGCATCATGTTTAAATTTACGCACAATATATGCTTGTATTGCTTATTTGCCGGTAAACCAACGAGCTATGGCCATCTCTACAGGAGCGATCCCGCTCCAGTTCCCACAGCCCTATTAGACCTTAACCATTCACCCCCTCATGGATATTGCGAACGTTCTTGAAAGCCTCCATCGGCATACTCCGCCGACGGATCCTGAACTACATATGGCATGATTCCTGTAAAATCAGGGATATATAGGCATCTCAGAAGTCAGGGCAGCCTAAACCTCTTCGAACCATTTCGCTCGGTCAAAATTGGCCATCATATCTTTACCCGGCAACTCTTTCATCCTTTCCGGGTAAAGAGGGGCAGTTGTTGATACCCAATTTTTTCCTATATATTTTTAATATGCAAAATACTTTCAAAATAGCATATGTATGCATATATAAGTATGTCCAATTGTTTTATTATTTTTTTCTTAATTTTAAAGATTTATAAACAAATTTATTCCCCTATTTTATTCATTAAAACCCAATAATATTTTCAAATATATTAATTTTGGTAACTCATTTATTGGATTTTCATATTTATGCTAAAATATAGCTAAGATAGTTTTTGTACATTTTTACTAATTTATTTAGTATTTTTAAAGTTAAATTGCATATAATTGCAATATTAGCCTCTTTTAAGATTTAATTGAGTTTATATTTATAAAAAATAAAGTTCAGTATTTTTAATTTGATAATTATGTGTTACAAATCATTTTAGTACTTTCATTTTATTTCCAGGATTTAATTTACTATTTTTTATAAAATAAATGGGAAAATGGCTATTTAAAATCTAGCCAGATTTTATTTCAATTGTAGCCTAATTCTACCCCAATAAACGCAATTGAGCCCCGACCCAAACCCAGTTTCATTAAACCCACTTACCCATTTTAATCCAGGTCGTTGATCATTCAGATCAATGGCCAGTACTCACCCTTTCCTTAATTAATTCCAAACAACTCCAAACCTAATTAATTATTCACAATCCACCGCCCTTGAACTCTTCTTCTCTCCCAAATCCTCTCTACAACACCCTCAAACCCTAGCCGCCACCACTCTAATCCACCCTTAATTCGCCCTAATCTGTGGCCTTTCAAGGTCATCGGAGACATGCACCAACCTTCCAGGGCTCCTATGAGTTTGTCCTTATGGTTTCAAGGCCAGACTATGAAGAACTCTGGTCCAGTCTTTGTTCGATTTTAGTTCATGGCCCTTCTCCGGTCATCCCTGACCTTTCTCCGGCCAGCCATGGCCATTTAAGTCAGACCTTTGACTCTCCTGGTTAGATCGGTAACTTTCGAAGCTTTTCTCACCTTTGCTGGGTTTTCTAGAACCCTAATCATTAAGATCTTTTGATTTCTTCCAGAACTGCTTTAGATCTATGCTTATCTTGAACTTTTAAACATCTCCTTGAGGTTTCTTTAACTTTGCTTTCAAAACGACTCTTTATCTTTCTCCGATTAGGGTTTTCCTGTTAGGTTATTTCAAATATCTTCTCTGATTTTGACATGTTTGCTATGTTTGCTCGTATTGTTCTTCTATCTGAGTTAGCATTATAAAAGCCCTAATTTCTTTTGGCTATTTATCAGACAAATGCTTTTTTAGTTGAGTTTTGTCTGATTTGTTTGTTTATCATCTTTTAAACTCTACTATTGTTGAAAATCCCTATGTCTTTGGGTCTGAAACTGTTCGTTGAAATACTTGACTTGATTTGAAGTTTCTCATTTTAGAATCTCCTTTCCCTTTATGTGATTCCTTTGATTTTGGGCTTTTATTATCTTTAAAACTTGATTATGCTTGAAACCCTAATTTTCAAAAGGGGTTTCCTCACCTGCTACTATAAGACCTTCGCATGCTTTTGATACTCTATTTTTCTTCACTATTGATTCAATGTGACTCGACCAACTGGACTATCATGTCTCGAATGTTTGCTGAACTTTCTGCTACTATTGCATGCTTGTCTTTTGCCAATAGGTTTGGCCTCGCATGTCTAGTGTTTGTGCACTCTATTTATATGTTGAGGTTCCTTATTTGATAGATCTTCAATCTTGTGACTGATTTCGAACTTTTCTTTTGTGAAATTCTGATTACACTCGCCTGTTAAGGTTAATTGATTCCTTTCCTTGTTTTGCCTTACTGAATCCTTTCCCAAAAATAAGAATATTTTTGTACTTAGACTTGATTACTTACTCAATGGTTTTACTATTCCTTTTATGGCAACAATCATCCTGCTTACTAATTGATTTCTTTCCTTATTTTGAACTTGTCACTGCCCGTTAAGCAAGTGATCTGTTAATTAAAGGCAATCACTTGTGTAATTGATTCTGGCTTGTGATTGTTTCCATGTTTGTATCTTTTTACTTCTCTTTCACCCGTTTTCAAAAAGCTATAAATACCCCGCATCTTCTCTTCTTTAAAGACACGAACACTAGAGTTCAGAACATACACTTCACTAAAAAAGCTTTCTCTCTTTTCTCTATTACTACTTGTGTTACTGCCTTACCTAGCCGGCTGAAAGCCAAGGCTAGGCTGAGGAAATTTACCTTCTTTTCTTTCTACATTTGCTTCTTTACTGGTATGTTCTAATTTATCTTCCAGCATCAACAACAACATGTTTCTTTACCATTCCCTTTACTCTTGCTTGTATCGTACTTGTGTTTAATTGAATTTCATTCCTAAGCATGCTATAATCTGCCCCTATCCTTTTCTGAATTAATGTTTGTCTTATGTATGAACTCTGTCAGTCACTTATGAACCCCAAACCCCCATATCCTCTATGTGTTTGTATTTTTACATTGGTTTGAGGGCATGCCAGCATTAGACATTGCTGTGCATGACCTAAACCTGACCCTCCCTGGGTCATATATTTCATATCCTCTCTATATGTTATGTCTGGCTGGTTTATGGGCATGTCAGCATCACTTATTGCTGAGCATGTCCAGGCTTTACCCCTCTCAGGGTCATATGCCATCTGCAATGTATTCCCAAACCCCTTGCCCCTTCGTGCTATTGCTGATAATGTGCTTTACTACTACTATTTTTCAAACTACCCTTATACCTTACTCTTCTCAATCCAGTTTCTTTTAAACAAATCTCTACTCCTGCACTTCCACCATATTCTTAGACTTAAGTTCTGCCCCTCTTGTGTGAGCCTTGCCTTGGGACCCAGGAGCTCCCTCTGAACTTGGACACATAAGGGATGGCCCTTCCACACTGCACTCATCTCTATCTGGTTATGCAACTTGGGTGTGAGCACTACCTGGTGTCCTTTGAGACCCTTCGGGAACTTTGACACACTCAAGTCTTAGAAAGGCTTTGAATCAATGGCATTTGAGGTGGTTTATTCCATAACTCAGAGAGGAAGCCAAGAATCAGGCTTCCTCTGGTTGTAATTTTTCTTTTGTATTTCCTTGATGTAATTCATTATCCAATATGTAATAATTTTGTAATAAACATTGGGTTTGGCTAGTGAAAAGGGGCTGGGGAATTATGCATGCTCAAAGGTAGATATCATGTCGATAGGACCTAAAATTCTGCATGTTTAATCTAGACATCATGCCTATAAGATCTGTTGTTCTGCATGTTTAACTCTGCATCTAGATACCATGCCTGTAAGATTTACTTTCATTAAAATTCTGTTTGTTCTACACCTAGAGAATATGCCTATAGGACCTAAATCATGCATATTGAACTCTGCATTTAGAGAACCTGTCTATAGGACTTGTCTTAATTTCTGCATTACCACACTTAAACACCATGCTTAGGAACTAACTGGTTAAAATCAGATATTATGTCATTGTCTAAAATCAGTACCCCTTTCGTAAAAATCATGCCTATAGGAATACTGCATGCTTCAATTCACATTCGACTAGATATTATCTCTATAAGAATTAAATTAGAAATAATCAGTGTTTGTAGAATCCAAAATAAGACTAATCTAAAATCAGCTGTCCTCAACTAGTTTTTAAACAACTCTCCCACTTCCTATTAGTACAGTTTATAAAGCATGCCTGTAAGATTTCAAATCATTCATCTTCAATTGTTACTGCTTTGCCTCATTCAGAATAGATACCATGTCTATAGAATCTCACTTAAACGCTTAGGCAAGCCTTAGGTGATAATAACAATAAAATCGAATCCCCCTTTATTAATTAGTAATTGCTACAACCAGCAGGCAGACCTGATTCGGACTTCTTATCTGAGTTATGTAATAAACTGATCTGATTCAATTAAACTCCCCTCGTCTTTAGTATTTTTAAATTAGACCTTAAATGTATATTTAAGTCATGTTGTTTATGTATTTTGCTTGAGGAGGGATACATGAGCCCTTTATTTGTTTACATGCATCCCCCTAACGTGCAGTATTATATGTTTTGTATGTTGCCTTAGATTTTTCACCTTTTGAAACCAAAAGTCAGCCTAATATCCCTCCCCTTTAGGAATAGTAGTCCTAAGTTCCTCCGAGACTGATAGCAACGGGACGGGTAATAGCATGCAATAGTGATCGAGACCAATTCGTGCTTTAATACCTTAACGGGGTGGGAAGGTTAGATATCGATATGATGATCGATGTGCTAATACCACGTGTATCCCCTCTCCTAAGGAGTGTCATACCAGGTATCGCATTGATGTGATCCATATTAAACATAAACCTAGGACCCCCTTTCCCTTTTATTTGCAAATTTCTTTTTCCAAATTTGTCTTTTAATTGTTCTTTCAAACACTTATGTGTTTAAACTTAAATGCCCTCTTATGTGAGCCTTATTTGATTACTTGCTAATTGAACAAATTCACAATAAACTGTCTGGCCGGGAACCACATTCGTGGATCCCGAGGGGTGCCTAACACCTTCCCCTTAAGATAATTTGAAGCCCTTACCCTATCTCTGGTTATCAAACAAACTTAGTAGTAAACCCCGATAGGTGTCCTAATGCCCTTAAAGCATTAGGTGGTGACTCTTCAAAAATGCAAAACCCAGTTCCCAAAAGGAATGATTGCACCAAGAGGGAAAAAGGGGGGCGCGACAATACCAGCAGAGAAAGCAAAGTGCAGAAAGGTAAAGCAAGTGGGATTCCACAGTCTAGCCTGGGCTTTCACCTAGCTAGACAAAGCAGTAGTACAAGTAGTAATAAAGAAAGAGAGAGTTTTGAGTGCAAGTGTGTGTTTTGAACTCAGTTGTTCATGTGTTTAAAGAAAAGAAGGTCGGGTATTTATAGCTTTGAAAACGAGTAGAAATTAAGGTAACAAGTAAGGTTTTATCATAGACATGGAAATAATCACAATCAAAATCAATTAACACAAGTACTTACCTTTAATCAAGGGATTACTGTTCAAATGGATACTAACAGGGTTAATTAAGGAAAGGGGGTAGTAAAAGTATAAGGTAAATATTTGAGTCTAAGTACAAAATATACTTTATTTTGGGATAGGATTCAAGGTAAAACATCACAATAATTAAAGGAAGAGAATCAATCAATTTAAACAAATGAGTAAAAAAATAGGGTTTATAAGGGAACCCTTTGAAATCAGTCGTAACATTGAGGAACTCAAGATCAATCAAGAAAGAATCATGACTCTGCACTTCAACATATAAATAGCAAGGAATGAACAAACGTATTCGACATGCAAGGTCAAACATATTGGCAAAAAGGAGCAAATTAAATGAGAATAAACATACATGAGTGACATAAATAGGCTAGGGACTATTCAAAGAATGATAATCAACAAGGTGAAGCAGTCATGGCTCACACATAGAAACCAAGTGAAGAAATCAGTCTAACAGGTAAATAGAGTCAGAAATAAGTAAAGAACTCACAGTAATAAGTGAGAAAAACCTTTTGAGAAATTTAGGGTTTATACAATAGTCGAGTTAAAAAAATGGTAAGAACTCAGAATCATATAAGTCAAAAAAGGATTCAAACACAAAGAACTTAATCGAACCAAGCATGCGTGTAAAATAAACAAAGAGATTTTCAGAACTCGGATAAAACCAAAACACCTAGGGTTTTTAATACGATGAATCAGGTAGAGGAAAAATATAAGCAAACCGTTCAAACATAGTAAAACCATAAAAATAACACTAAAAATCGGAGAAGAGATCTTTTAAAAAGAGGTTGAGAAAACCATAATCGTTGAAAATGAAGAGTCACTTTGAATGAAAATTGAAGAACCTTTGAGAAAACACTTAAAAAGTTCATAACATGCATAGATCTAGGACAAATTTGAAAGAAAATTGGAAAGCTCTTAAAGCTAGGGTTTCAGAGAACCCAAGAAAGTGAGAAAAACTTCGAAAAGTTACCGATCTAGCCGGAAAAGCCACGGATCTGAATTGAACGGTCATGGGTGGCCGGAAAAAGACCAGAGATAGAGGTTGAGCAAGCACTGGACCAGATCTATTCGAGATTTGTCCATGGAATCACGAAAATAGGTAACCAGTAGATATATGAGGCGAGTACCCGTCTCAAACCGCCATAGGAGTCCAAGGATTAGGTGGGGATTGAAAGAGATTAGGGTGGATTTGGGTGGTGGCAGCTAAGGTTTAGGTGAAGTTGCAAAGAGAGTTTTAGAGGAAGGGATTCAAGGGTGGCGGGTGGTGAGAAATAATTTAGGGTAAGGGGACGTTTAGGGGTTAAAAATGGTAAGGGGCCATGGTGGTCGTTGATCTGAATGATCAATGGCCTAGATTAAAAAAGGTAGGTGGGGATCCGGGTTTGGGTTGGTTATAAAAAGGTTAGGGTCGGGTTAAAATTAAAATTGGGCTGGGGAATTGGGGTTCAATTTAGGCTAGAATTGAAATACAAATGGGCTATTATTTAAATAGCCAATTTTCCCCTTTTTAAATTATAAAAAATAGTAAATAAATTTCTAAAAATGAATTGAAAGTTCTAAAATGATTCACAACATGCAAAAATAATAATTTAAAAATATAGGGCTTAATTTTATGAATATAAAATACAATTAAACCTTAAAATGGCTAACATTGTAATTATATGCAATTAGCTTTAAAAATACTAAATAAAATTGTAACAATATGTAAAAATTACCTTAGCCATATAAATATAAAAATCCAATAAACGAATCGTCAAAATAAAATTTTGGACATAATTGTTGAGATTTTATGGATGAAAAAGGGAGAAAATAAACCCATTTAAACCTTTAAAAATTGTGGATAAATAATAAAACATTTTGACTTTCTTATATATGCATATATGTGATATTTTGAAAGTATTTTTCATATTGAAAATATATAGGAAATAATTGGGTATTAACAGCTGCCCATCTTTACCTAGGAAGGATGAAAGAGTTGTCGGGTAAAGATGTGATGGCCAATTTTGATCGAGCGAAACGGGTTGAAGAGGTTTAGGCCGCACCCTGGCTTCTGAACTGCCTACATATCCCTGGTTTTATAGGAATCAGGTCGTATGTAGTTCAGGATTCACCTGTGGAGTGTGCCGATGAAGATATTTCAAAACAGACGCAATATCTAGGGTGGGGTGAGTGATAGGTTTACGGGAACAATTAAGGTTTGATATGGCTGCGGGAACTGGAGTGGGATCGCTCCTGCCGGGATGGTTGTTGCTCGTCGGTTTACCTACAATGAAACAATACAAGCGTATTCTGTGCATAAATTTAAACATGATGCAAATTCCCATTGGACTATGAATGTTGTCTTTGGACAGTTAGGATGACGTCTTTAGACCATGATGTCTTGGGCCATGAAGCGTATGATGAAGGATTCACAGACCATGAAATGATGCTCTCGGCTATAAGGATGATGTCTCCAAACCATGATGCCTTTGAATAATGATATGCAAAAGATTGAAAGGGATCCTCGGGACATGACATGGTGTTCTTGGGATATAAAGTTGGTGCCTCTAAACGATGATGCCTTCGGATGAGTTGGCGATATTTCAGCCCATGAAGGATGCGGTAGTATAATACAGACAAGACGGAGCTTAGTCTTGCGAATTGAAGGGCAGAGATTATCCCATAAGAAAAGCGAAATAAATAGTGCTTGGGATAGTGCTTAGTTTCGAAGAAAATGGGAGGCACAGCTTAGCCTCGGAAGGCAAAATGATAGCCTTATGCAAAGGTGTGAATGCAGATGGAGGTAGAGCTTAACCTCGGAAGGCAGAATGGCAGCCTTATGCAATGCAGATGCAGATGGAGGTAGAGCTTAACCTCGGAAGGGAGAATGATAGCCTTATGTAGAAATGCACATGGAGACAATGCTTAGTATTGGAAGGCAGAATGGTAGCCTTATGCAAGAATACAGATGCAGATGGAGATAGTGTTTAGGCTCGGAAGGAAGAATGGTAGCCTTATGAAATAATGTAGATGCAGATGGATACATCATTTAGTCTCAGAAGGAAGAATGGTAGCCTTATGCAAGAATGCAAATGCAAATGGAGACAACGTTTAGTCTCTGAAGGCAGAATGGTAGCCTTATGCAAGAATGCAAATGCAGATGGACACAACGTTTAGTCTCAGAAGGCAGAGTGGTAGCCTTATGCAAGAATGCAGATGCATATGGAGATAGCGTTTAGTCTCGGAAGGCAGAATGGTAGCCTTATGCAAGAATGCAGATGTAGATGAAGACAACGTTTAGTTCGGAAGGCAGAATGGTAGCCTTATGCAAGAGTGCAGATGCAGATGGAGACAACATTTAGTCTTAGAAGACAGAATGGTAGCCTTATGAAAGAATGCAGATGAAGATGGAGACAACGTTTAGTCTTGGAAGGCAGAATGGTAGCCTTATGCAAGAATGCAGATGCAGATGGAGACATCGTTTAGTCTCGGAAGGCAGAATGGTAGCCTTATGCAAGAATGCAGATGCAGATGGAGACAACGTTTAGTCTCAGAAGGCAGAATGGTATCCTTATGCAAGAATGTACATGCAGATGGTGACATCGTTTAGTCTCGGAAGGAAGAATGGTAGTCTTATGCAAAAATAAAATTACGAATGATAGTAGAGTTTTCTTAGCTGATAGCAGGTTGCGACATGTGACTACTAGGAGCATTGTGACTACGGAGCACTACTTGTGTGTGCTGATAGCAAATGTTTGGCAAGTGCAATGGTTCGGAAGGTCGTATTCTTGAATAATGTTCGTTCCATGGGCGTACAACATGTTTAATGACTTTTCAAATCTAGTGACTGCATCCAAAGAAAAATCATGAACTCTGTAAAGGGGGGAAGGTTAGTTCGTATCCCCGCTGGCTTTGCTTGACCTGCTCGGCTTTGATCTGGTAATACTGTGTGTATAGTGTTGCTAAACAAAGCAGTTTCGATAATAAACATGCATGATTTTGTAAAGATATGACATATGTGTATAATTAAAAAATAACTTTTAGGTGAACCGACGACTGTGATGTGGTTCGGGACATTGCAACCTCTCTTGCTACGAAAGTTTGAGGGTCCTCCTCAAAATTTTGTGCTAGTTTAATGGGTTGATGTTTCTGACTGTTGCTTGTGCGAACCCGGTGAACCATGTATGGACCCTGCCAGTTGGGAGAGAACTTCCCTTTGGCTTCATCTTGATGCGGAATTTTTTTTTCAACACCAGCTGCCCCGGTGTGAGCTGTCTTGGCTTTGACTCTTTTGTTGAAGGCTCTGGACATTCTGTTCTAATAGAGTTGACCATGGCAAATTGCATTCATTCTCTTTCCGTCTATAAGGGCTAGTTTCTCATAACGACTTTTTACCCACTCTGTATCGTCGAACTCAGCTTCTTGTATGATCCTTAGGGAAGGAATTCCTACCTCAACGAGAATGACAGCCTATGTACCATAAACCACATATAGGGGGTTGTCCCGGTTGATGTGCGGATTGTGGTGTGATACCCCAATATAGAAAATGATAACTTTTTGTGCCACTGTTTATGCTTCTCTATCATTTTCCTCAATATCTTCTTGATATTCTTGTTGGCGGCTTCTACAGCTCCATTCATTTGAGGCCTGTAGGCTGTGGAATTCTTGTGTCTAATCTTGAAAGTTTTGCACATAGCTTTCATCAAGTCGTTGTTGAGGTTGGAACCATTATCAGTAATGATCGACTCTGGAATCCCGAATCGACAAATAATGCGGTCACGGACAGAGTCTGCCACGACTTTCTTAGTCACTGCTCTGTAGGATGCTGCTTCCACCCACTTGGTGAAATAGTTGATGGCTACTAGGATAAACCTGTGTCCATTGGAAGCGGCAGGCTCGATTGGTCCGATAACATCCATCCCCCAAACGTCGGACGACCAAGGTGAGCTTGTTGTATTAAGCTTATTTGGAGGTATCTTTATCATATCTACATGTATTTGACAGTGGTGGCATTTCCGGACTTACTGGATGCAGTCCGTTTCCGTGGTCATCCAAAAGTAACCAGCCCAGAGTATCTTCTTTGCTAAGACAAAATCGTTCATATGTGTATCGCAGGTCCTAGCATGAATTTCCTCTAGTATCCTGGATGTTTCCTTTGCGTCAACAGATCTTAATGGTCCCAAATTGAGAGTCCTTCTATGCAGGATTCCCCCACTGCGGAAGAAGTTGTTGGACAATCTCCGAAGTGTGTGTTTCTGAGTAGGATTTACAAGCTCTAGGTACTCTCCTTTTGCCAAATATTCCTTGATATAATGAAATCAAGGCTTTTCGTCTGCTTCTTCTTCAACATGGGCACAGTAAGCTGGCTGATCATGGATCTTTACTGGAATGTGATCGATGAAATTCTTGTCTCTATGTTGTATCATAAATGACAGGGTAGTTAATGCACCGGCGAACTCATTCTGGACTATGGGAACATGTTGGAACTCCGTCTTCGTGAACCTTTTCCTCAGTTCATGTACCTGATGCAGATATGGGAGTATCTTGGAGTTCTTGGTTGCCCATTCTTCTCGAACCTGATGTATAATTAAGACTGAATCTCTAATTACTAGCAGCTCTTGAACGTTCATGTCAATAGCCATTTTGAGTCCTAAAATGTAGGCTTCATACTCGACCATATTGTTGGTGCAAGGGAACCTGAGTTTCGCAGACACCGGATAATGCTGACCGGTTTCTGATACTAGGACTGCTCCTATACCAACTCCTTTAAAATTTGCCGCTCTATCGAAGAACATTTTCCAACAGTCATAGGATTCTACAATGTCTTCTACTATGAATGATACCTATTCATCAGGAAAATACGTTTTCAGGGGTTATTATCCTCAATCCACGGGATTTTCAGCAAGGTGGTCTACTAGGGCCTATCCCTTGATCGCTTTCTAAGTTACGTAAACAATGTCAAACTCACTCAACAGGATTTGCCACTTGGCTAGCTTGACAGTGGGCATGGGCTTCTGAAAGATGTACTTCAAAGGATCCAACCTTGATGTGAGATATGTAGTATAAGCACAGAAGTAATGTCTCAGCTTCTGAGCTACCCAAGTCAAAGCACAACAGGTGCGCTTTAATAGAGAATATCGGGCCTCGTACGGGGTAAACTTCTTACTGAGGTAAAAAATGGCTTGTTCCTTCCTCCCCGTTTCATCATGTTGTCCCAGAACGCATCCGAAAGCTCCATTTAATACTGCAAGGTAGAGTAGTAAGGGTCTACCTGGCTCAGGCGGGACTAAGACTAGTGATGTTGATAGGTACTCCTAGATTCTGCCGAAGGCCTTCTGACAGTCATCAGTCCATTTGGTAGTGGCGTCCTTCTTCAACATCTTAAAGATTGGCTCATAAATAATTGTAGACCGTGCTATGAATCCACTGATGTAGTTGAGCCGCCCCAAAAAACTCATCACATCTTTCTTGTTCTTTGGCGGTGGCAATTATTGAATGGTTTTGACTTTTGATGGATCCAGTTTTATTCCTCGGTGACTCACAATAAACCCAAGCAATTTCCCAGCAGCAACTCCTAATGCGCACTTTGCGGGGTTTAGTTTTAGGGTGTACCTCCGTAGCCTATTGAAGAACTTCCTCAGATCTTCCATGTGGTCAGTAGCCTTCTTGGATTTGATAATATTATCATATACGTATATCTCTATCTCCTTTTGTATCATATCATGAAAAATAGTAGTCATGGCCCTCATGTAGGTGGTCTCTGCATTCTTTAGGCCGAATGGCATCATCTTGTAACAGTACATTCCCCACGGTGTAATGAAAGCCATTTTCTCCGCATCTTCTTCATTCATCTAGATCTGATGATAACGAGTGAAACAATCTACAAATGACTGCAGCTCATGCTTTGCACAATTGTCAATCGGGATATGTATATTTAGCAAAGGGATGTCGTCTTTCGGACTGGCCCAATTGAGATCTCGGTAGTTGACATAGACTATGACCTTCCCATCCTTCTTTGGTATTGGCACAATATTGGCTAACCATGTCGGGTATTCTACTACCCTGAGAACCTTAGCTTTGACCTGCTTGGTGACTTCTTCCTTAATTTTCGAACTTATCTCGGGTTTGAACTTTCTGAGCTTTTGTTTTACCAGTGGACATGTTGGATCGGTTGGAAGTTTATGAGCCACAATAGACGTACTCAGACCAGTCATGTCATCATACGACCAGGCGAATATGTCCTTATATTCCTTTAGAAATTCTATGTATTCTTTCTTTTCTGATGGCGATAGGTGAATGCTGATTCGTGTTTCCTTGACATTTTCTGCATCTCCCATGTTAATAGTTTCGGTCTCGTCCAGGTTGGACTTGGGTCTATTTTCAAAATTCTCAACTTCTCTAACAATCTTGTCAGGTATGTTATCCTTCTCTGAATCAATGTCCGTTTGTTGCGTTGTCTCATTGCATGTCACAGTCATTGGTTCATCAAGATAAATAATAGTAATGTTGTATGAGTAAATTAATGAGAGAAAAAAATAATAAGTGTTGATTCATAAGAAAAGTCAAAATGCTTTGATAAATTGCATAACTGTTTTGAACATTGAAGATCTATTGCGGGAATTGAAAATGTGAAAAGAAAATCATTTAGTAAAAACAATAGATAATGCTTGTTTTAGACTTGCTACCCCGAGGCTCGTTAGGCTTTGGTTGTCCTGATGGTCCAGTTATTGAGGCGTGACCCTCTGCTCACAGCCTGTATGGAAGGTCCTTCCTCCCCCTCCTCCTCGAGAACAACACAACAGTCCATATCATTGTCTTCTAGGAACAAGTTCTTCATCGCTGTCAGTGCTTCTTCTTCATCTGACCCGTAAACAATGTCAAGCTATTGTAAAGTTTGCTCCACACGCGGTATTGGCTGCTCCAGTGGATAGTAAGGAGCGCGCCATGGTGGCGACTAGTTGTTAAATTCTTCCCATATGTAATCATATCCCAAATCAAAGGTAGTGTCATGTTTCTTGAGTTTTACGGGCTTAGAAATTCCTTGGATGTTCTTGCCGAGCCCCTTGCCAGGTTCCTACCCACTCCAATTTAGTATACTCTCGATTTTGTTATCCCACCATTTGTCTTTGTCGATAGCATTGACCCATTCAATGTGGTGGTAAGTCTCTCCACCCAGCTTTCTTCTTCCCTCGATTGTCGGAATGGTCTGACGACTGTATATAGGGTTGCTACTGTCGCCGTGAATGATCACTTCCTAGTGATTCCATTCAAATTTTACTACCTGATGCAGTGTTGATGCTACGGCCCCAGCCGCATGAATCCATGGTCATCCCGGTAGCAAGTTGTAAGATGTTGGCACATCTATTACATGGAAATCAACATCAAACCAGGTTGGTCCCATCTGCAAGCATAGAATAATCTCACCAATGGTGGACCTCTGAGAACCATCGAAGGCTTTCACGTTTATCGCTCTATCATTTATCTCGTGCAGTCCTTTACCCAGCTTCTTGAGTGTTACCAGTGGACAAATGTTGAGACTGGAACCCCTATCGATCAGGATTCTGGTGATGAAATTATCTTCATATTGATTGGTTATGTGCAGTGTTTTGTTGTTCCCCGGCCCTTTAGGTGGCTGCTCATCCTCATGAAAGGTGATTTTATGGCTTTCCAGCACCTTTCCTACCATCTTAGCCATGTCCCCGCCAGTGATGTTGCTTGGTACGTATGCTTCACTCAGCACCTTTAACAGAGCATTCTTGTGTGCCTCGAAATTCTGCAGCAAAGAAAGAATGGATATTTGTGTCGGCGTCTTGTTTAACTGGTCAATTACCGAATACTCCTTGGCCTATATTTTCCTTTAGAGGTCGTCTGGACCTGTCTCAATGATGGGTGGCCAATTGGAGGCCTGCTTGCTTGACTCAGGTAGATGTTCAGTGGTATAGATTCTACCAGTTCTTGCCATACCCTGTGCTGCAACAGTCTCTTCGAACCTGACCTTGCCTTTCCTCCTCACCTCGGCTGTATAGTCCCAGGGTACAACCTTTGTATGAAATGGTGTCATGGTTGACATTGCCACTGGGATCGGCGTGGCTATCCTCACTCCAAATGGAGCATGTGCCTTGGACGGCAAAACTGCAACCTCAAATAGTGCATGTGCATTTGTCGGAGACACGAATTCAACCTTAATTGGTGCCGGTGTCTTTACGAATGATGTTGCTTAAAACGCAAGTGGTACAGACATATTCACCTCAGCGTCCTCAGATGGTTGAATCTGGACTATGATTGGATTGAGAGTAATTATTGGTTTATTTGGGTCATCACCTTCTGCGATTAACCCGATTGATCCTTCGGGATCCCAGTCATCTTCTATTTCAATCATGTGGATACCTCCACCCTTATGGTCTGGCAGAGGGTTTTTGCAGAAATTTGGAACAGGTTCCTTTGCCACAATAATCTTGTTATCAATCAAGGACTGTATCTTGTCCTTCAAGGAGCGGCACTCATCGATGGTGTACCCTTTCATGCCGGAGTGGTATGCATAGGATTTGTTTGGGTTAACCCATTGAGAAGGATTCTCAGGGGTTGCAGCGGGGATGGGGGTGACATAGCCAGTAGCTTTGAGTCTCTCATACAGCTGGTCATTGGGTTCAGCGATGGTTGTATATTGTTTTAGAGGTCTGCGATCAAAATTATGTCGAGGTCTAGGGAGGTTTTGGTGTGCAGGAGGTGATTGATAGTGGGATGGTTGAGCATTATAGGTTTGGTATACATGCGCGGGTTGGGAGTATCTAGGTGAGGTAGGTTTATATTAGGAGGTGGATGTGATTGATAAGTTGGTGGTGGAGCTTGGTATGAGGGTGAAAGTGCTTGGTAATTTAGGGTTGACTGATATATGAGTGGAGGTGTTGGATAAGTTTGGTATTTGAGGGGAGATTTGGTCCTTTGTGCAACCATCACGGCCTCTACGTCCCTCTTTTTGGACACACCACCAGACTGTAAAGCCTTATTTGTAGCTTGCAAGGCCTTGAAGTTTGTAACCATACCACTTTTGATACCTTCTTCAATTCTTTCACCCAGTTTGATAATGTTGGAGAATTTGTGATTCTCGATCATCATCAGTCATTCATAATATTGCGGGTCTTGAGCCCAAACAAAGAACTTGTTCATTTTCTCCTCTTCTAAGGCAGGTCTGACCTTAGCATCTTCGGACCTCCAGCGAGTGTCATACTCGCGAATTGTCTTTGTGGGATTCTTTTTTAGATTCTGAATATAGAACACGTCTGGCGCATTCTTTGTATTAAACCTGAATCTATCCATAAAATAAGATGTCATGCCTACCCAGCTTGAGCACTTCTTGGGATCTTGGCTGATGTACCAAGACAATGCATCTCCTTTTAAACTCCTTATGAATAGCTTCATGCGGATTCTCTCGTCTTTCCCTACTCCAACCAGCTTGTCGCAGTATGTCCTTATATGGACCCTTGGATCACCCATACCATTAAATATTTCGAACTTAGGAGGTTTGTACCCCTTGGGCAGTTCGACATCAGGCTGTATGCAAATATCCTCATAGTTTAGCCCCTCGATTCCTTTTCTTCCCTCAATGCCCTGAATCCGGCTAGTCAATTTCTTAAGTTCCTCAGCCAGGTTCCTGATAAGCAGATCCTTTTCATGAGACTCAAGTGTGCTTGAGATAGGTTGGCCGGAGTGTGGCATGGTCTCCACGTAGATAGGGGTGTTATGGTGGGTGTGAAAGTGGTCGTTTGTGAAATTTTGGGGTTCTAGGATGAGTAGTGGAGTGTTGTTTGGGGTATGGCAGGTGTTGCATTGATTCATTGGTGGAATAGTATGATGGTGAGGAGTGGGATGATTCTGTTGCTTTGGGATGTTTTGAGGAGGTGTAGGGTTTTGAGTGTTAGGGAAGTTGATATCTAGGGTGCTGAGGGAAAATGACAGTCTTGCCAGATTCCGAACCTGATCGAGTTCTTCTTGGAATTTCAGCAACTTCTGTTCAAGTTGTGACATATTATCATTAGGAACCTGAGTACCATGGCCATTAATGGCCTCTACCTGTTCAATTGGATTCTCCTTCCTGACGTTGTTCAAATCTTCCATCTAGCTTTTGTTCTTGTTTTTGACAGGACTAAGAGGAGGAGTGGGTGGAGGTCCCCTGGATATCATGGAATAAGATAATGATACTAGAGTGCACGAACTAACATTTGGGGATGAGAATAATAAAAAGAAAAAAGAAAAACAAAAAGGTAACCAAGTTAGTAAGGATCATAAAAAGTGTTGCAATATTTAAACACATAGTGCGGGAATGTAAATTGTGTCATAATTTTGGAACCTCTTTATGCCCGAGGTAGGCCTAGAGACAAATTGGTTTGGAGAACTTAGAATGCTAAATGCCTCATTTTATTGATAAAAAAATAAGACGAATCCCAAATCGACACTAAATAAACAATAAATAAAAGTCACTAATGGCCATTGGCCTTATTACATTTATAAGGCGAAAAGATAAACTCCTATCTACTTGGTCCTAGAAGGACCTTCCCTAGATTTGGCATCCTTGGCTCCGTCGAACATCTTCCCCAACTCGCGAAGTCCCAGCAACAGGTACGCTCTGACTAGATGTCCGCCTTCGGTCCCTTCAGCATTTTGACAATCTTCGACCCTCTTAAGAAATTTTCTCTCCAGTTCTACTATGCCTCGCTCCAAGTATCCTAGCCGCTTGTTGGCACTGACAACCATGTCCTTCCATTCCTCAATCAGCTTCTAGTTAGACTCTTATATCTCGCGGTGTTCTCTTTCATACTCACGGATCCTTTTGCGCAACTAGTTGTACTTGACTTGCACCTCGGCCTTTTCATCTTTATTCCTGTGACCTCAAACAAACCCTGGCTGGCCCAGACCATCATGATTGTCTTCCAGCCATCTTGAGTAGAAAGAAGTACAACCAGCATGATACATGTCTGGCTTGATGGTATCTTTCCTCGTTACGACCTTATAGTTCCACATATGCTAGAATTGGCACTTGTAGGGACAATCATCATTTTGGAAGTCAGCTTGGAAATGGATCATCTTGTCGACCTTGGGTATAACTTGCTTCCTACCAGCTTGCCTCATAACTCGGAGAGGGACATAAGGGTATGTTCCTCTCAGACCAATTAATATCAGGAAAGGTGCATCTCTGGATTGGGCGATGAACTCCTCGGTCGGAAACCACTCGAACATCCATTGAACATGTTCTTCAGTCAGATTATCAAATAGCTCAACCCACCCTTTAGCATTCTCAGGCTGAGCGAACATATTGGGGATGTAATTCATTCGCTTTGGATGATGGAAAGCGATGTGATCATCCCACTCCCTTCGCTGAATCTCTTGTCGGTATTTGCCCTTTTGGAGATGTTCCATGAGCCAGAGTTGAAGTAACAAATTGTAGCCCTCGAAGTGTTTTGCTCCTTGTTGGCACTTCTCCAAGGCTCAGTATACGAGGGGATATCGATGGAGGAGAAAATTGCAAGCAAACTAGACAGAGAAGAGGAAGAGAATCGAAAATTTTAATGGGATGGGGAAGAGAATGGGATGTATCAAAGTAGAGAGAGAAAGAAAATATTGTAACTGATTAGCGTATTTAGTGGCTTAGGGCTAGGAGGTAACCAAAATTAAATATTTTCCTATAAAACTTAAAAGGTATCTATAGAATATAACTTTTTTAAATGGTATTTATTTAAAATAAATAAGGTGTTAACCTTTGCTATAGGAGATAAAAATTCCTTTTTTCTTCCAGAGGCCCAAACTCCGGAAGTCCAGGCATATTCAAGCCTGACATTATTGGCCCTAGAGTGAATATTCTTGCTGCATGGCCTTTCTCAATGGAGAATATAAAAGGAACATATTCGATATTTAACATCTTCTCAGGTACCTCAATGTCTTATCCCCACATAAGCGGCATTGCAGCATTGCTCAAAAGCGCACATCCGGATTGGTCACCAGCTGCAATTAAATTCGCAATTATGACTTGAGCTGATCAATCCAACCTCAAGGGTCAGCCCATCCTTGATGAAAGGAAACTTCCTGCTGATGTATTTTCCATTGGTGTTGGGCATATAAATACATCAAAAGCAAGTAATCTAGGGCTTATTTATGATATTCACACCATTAACTATATTCAATACTTGTGTCGCCTCAGATATAAAGAAAAGGAGATTGGGTTCATTGTGCATCAAAGTGTCAACTGCTCGTTAGTATCAAGCATATCTGAGGCGGATCTGAACTATCCTTCTTTATCCATTGTACTTGGAGCGGAGAACCAAACTATACAAGGAGAGTTACAAATGTTGGTGATGCAAATTCCATTTATGTTGTTAGCATTACTCAAATTCCAGGAGTTCATACGGTGGTTGAGCCTATCAGGCTTGTCTTCACCAAGGTCAACCATCAAGCCACATATATGATATCTTTCACCCAAACGAGTGAAATTTTTAGAGGTTTTATTCAGGGGTCAATATCATGGATCTCAGAAAAATATGTTGTTAGGAATCAAATCTATATCAGCTTAAAACAAGGAATACTTGCCAACGAATCACTAGAAGTTCAAATCGGCTTTGTATTTCGTGCTACACTCTGCTTGATTTATTTCATTGTATTTTGAACTATCTTGAAATTGAGATAGTAGCTAGCATAAATTCAAGGTATATTTTCTAACGCTTCTTTTTATTTTGGCTCCAATTTCATTGTTTGCCATGATTGTCATCCCAAGTGTTGATGTGACGACCCGTCCAGTCGTCTCATGAGTTACCGCTCGTTTCCCTTATTTCTGCTTTATTATGCTTTGTTATCCGTGTTTTATATGATCGAGTTGAGTAGGTTGCGTTCAGAGTGAATTTGGTAAGAAATGAGACACTTAGTCTCTTTTGAGAAGGTTCAAGTTGGAAAAGTCATCTGGATGTTGACTTGTGTGTTAGAGGGCTCGGATGATAGTTCCGATGGTTCGGTTAGCTTCGGGAGGTGATTTATGGCTTAGGAGTGTGATCGGGATTAGTTTGGGAGGTCCGGTGTAGAATTAGGCTTGAATTGGCGAAGTTAGTATTTTGGCGATTTTCGGTTGTTAGGGGAGATTTTGATCCGAGGGTCGGAATGGAAATTCGAGAGTTGTTATAGCTTTGTTATGTCATTTTTGATGTGTGTGCAAAATTTTAGGTCATTCGGACATGGTTTGGTTGGGTTTTTGATCGAAAGCGTATTTCTGAAGTTTTAGAAAACTTAGGCTTGAATCCGATGAATTTTGGGTAATTTAATGTTGTTTGAGGTGTTTTGATGATTGGAGCAAGTTTGAATAGGGTTTTAGGATGTGTTGGCATTTTTGGTTGAGGTCTCGGGGGCCTCGGGTGAGTTTCGGAGGTCAATCGGACAATTTTTGGCTTTGAGAAGTTGCAGAATTGGCTGATCAGATGTTGCAGGTTTTAAGCCTTCGCGATCGCGTAGGGTCCATCGCGATAGCGTAGAAGGATTTTGGGTTGGCCCGAGTTTAGCCTTCGCGTTCTCATTTGAGGTCTCGCATTCGCGGAGGGCTTTGATCTTGTGCTTCGCGTTCGCATGCAGTGTTTCGCGTTCGTGTACAAGTATTTGGGGGTCCAGTGGTTTTGTTCTTCGCGTTCGTATCAGTTGGGTCGCGTTCGCACAGGTCTGGGAAATCAAGCATCGCGTTCGCAGTGAAGTCATCGCGTTCGGATAGTGTATTTTTGGAGTCGTGGAATTTTTCTCTTCGTGATCGCGAGGCTAGGGCCACGATCGCAATGAAGGAATACCAGAACTGAGTAGTAAGTTTATAAAACATTTCATCCGCGATTTTGAGCCATTTTTCCACCATAGTTGATCATTTTGAGAGCTCTTTGAGGGAGGTTGAAGAGGGATTCAAGGAGAAGTGATTGCAGGTAAGATTTATGAACCTAAAACGTGATTCTATTGTGAAATTAACCTAGAAATTCATGGAACCTAAGCTAAAAATGGAAGAACTAGGGCTTGGGATTTTGAACTTTAAAACTGGAATTTGAAGGACCATTTGAGGTCGGATTCGAGAACTTTTAATATGTATGAACTCGTGGGAGGACAAGGAACCCGTTGATGTAAAAATTTCTGAGTTTCGAGAAGTGGGTCCGGGGCTCGAGTTTTACTAATTTTGGGATTTTTGATATTTTTCGATTGTTTTCGCTTGGGCTTTGTTCCCTTAGCATATTGTGAAGTATTCATTCTGATTTTGGATAGATTCGACGCGCGTGGAGGCCGATTTGAGGGGCAAAGGCGTCGTGAGCTAGAGTTGTAGCTGGTTCGAGGTGAGTAATGATTGTAAATGATGTCCTGAGGGTTTGAAACCCCAGATTGCACATCGTAGTGCTATATTGAGGTGAGACACGCGCTGGATGATGAGCGTGGGGTATTTTACTACTGGGGATTGAGACTTGGTCCGTCTGACTGATGATTTTACCGCGTATTTGACTGAAACTTATTTGTTATCATCATGATTTGGGTTAATTGCCATATTTGGGCTTCGTGCCAACTATTTGAACCCTTCGGGGATTTTGACTGATTTTCCTCACTATACTTCTTAAGAATCATATCCTCAGTCATGTTTCTATCGGTTTTAAACGATTCGAGCTGGTGTTATCATACTATTCCTAAATGAGAGGAATTTGTGGACTGAGATCCCTATCTTCTATTATTGTGCCCGAGAGGCTGTGAGGGTAATGACTGAGAGGGGTTGAGAACCCAATGGTGAGGATATTATATATGTTATGGATCGGGCTGCACGCCGCAACAATACTTATATGGATCGGGCTGCACGCGCAACAATATAGTGTTTGTGCTGTAGGAGCCCCTCCGGAGTCTACACACCCTCAGTGAGTGCAGTCGACTAACTATATGGATCGGGCTGCACGCCACAGCGATGTACGGATCAGGCTGCACGCCGCAGTGGTTATTCTGATTTCTGTTATTATGAGAGATATATGGGTTGAGAGTTGAGAATGAGCACTAAGTGATGAGAGTGAGCCCGAGGAGCTGATACTGTTCTGAGTGATTGATACTGTGCCCGAGAGGTGGATTTCTACTTGTTATTTACCTGCTAAATTACCTGTTTTACCTGATTTAAAGAGATTTCACTTGACTTCTTCACTGATTTACTGCTTTACGTGATTTTTACTACTTTGATATAGAATTGCTTTGTGCCTTTATGTGTTTTCATGCTTTCAGCCATTATTTATAATTATTACTCACTGGGTTGTAGTACTCACATTACTCCCTGCACCGTGTGTGCAGATTCAGGCATTGCAGAGTCCGCTCCTGAGTGCTGATCTTCCCGTCCAGGCAGTGTTTCGGAGATCACGAGGTAGTTGTTGGCGTCTCCAGCCCCCGTGCCTCCCTTATCTTATCATTTCATGTTCTTAGAACTATTGTATCGGGTTTAGTGATTAGTAGACTGTATCAGGATTTTCTCTTAGTTGCTCATGGCTTGTGACACCCCGGTTTGGGCTGTATCGGGATGGCTTTTACTGTTGTTATCGTTAATTCCGCAAATTATGAATATTATATCATGCTTTAGAACTGCTTATGATATTTAACTGTTTAAAAGAGGTGTTCTGTTTTGGTCTGGCTGGCCTTGTCTTCACGAGAGGCGCCATCACGATCGGGTTCGGAAATTGGGTCGTGACAGTTGATTATACTTAAAATCCTGCTCATGCAGTTATGAACAATGTAAATTAAATCCCTGTGTCCTTGGCTTGTTTTGACTTTTGAGTAGTTTAATTTAACCCATCGAGAGGAAATTATAATATTTTCTAAAATCAACTTTTAGTTTAATGTACATTTCATTCGGAGGAAATATTATAACATGTAAGTTTAATAAGTAAAAACGTCAAATGAAAACAATTATAGAGAATTTGTTACTTGAACGTAATTTAATTTAAAACGCAAATTAGATCACTATCTACCTTCTTCATATTGTGGAATATAGTCTAATTATGTCAAGTTTCTTCAACTCTAGGTATTGCCTACAATTACGCAGAACCGTGCACACTTAACAATTTTTCCAATTAAAATTAACCACTTTTACATTTAGAGAAATATTTCAGTGTCATATATAACGATGACATGAACAAAATTATATAAATAGAATCATTTTTACCGTTTATCATAAAAAGGAATACACATTTAATGGTTACTTAACTTTGATTATTTTGCGATGATTACATAATAAAATTGGAGTATTTGAGAAACTCAACCATGAAATGCAAAGTAAAAGAACCCAATTGGGTGGGTCATTTTATGGTTTTTATTTTTATTTTTAGCCTGCACCACAAATTATTTACATTCGGTAGTCGAAAAAGTATATAAATAAATTTAATATTTTTGTATAAATTTATTTTAATAATAACTAGTTTAAAGGTATGTGCATAGCATATGCATCTTATTTAGAGACTTTATATGTAAAAAATAATAATTTAGAAATAAATGTGCAATATACGTGCATCTCACATCAATTGTTAAAAAAGTTATTTGCAAAGCATGATAAACTTATAAATGGATACATATTTTAAAAATATTTTTAAGGTATAAAATAGAAATTGAAGTGAGAAGAGTAAAAATGTCTCGTGAAACTCGCATTTCCCTTTCCATTTGCATACGGAGGTGGCATGTTACTATCATGGCCGGAAAGGCAGATGTCCCAGCGTAATCTCAATGACTTTTTGCATGTTTGACTAGCGGATATAATTTTATTGGCTGATTGTCCAAATATATTAAAAGCCATTTATCTTTTGAAGGCTATGACTACTGCTTAAGCTGCTTGCACTCTCAATTTCTCATCTTTAATGTAGTGAGAGGAGAGTTAGCTTAATTAGTTTCCCTAGTAATGATTTTCTTTGTCTTAAATATGAATGCTTGCAATCTCCAATTTCAATTATTTTTCTTTTGATGTTTGCTTGCAATAATAACTAGTTTAAATGTACGTGCATAACATATACATCTTATTTAGAGAATTTATATGTAAAAAATAATTTTAGATACAAAATATGTAATATACATGCATCCCACATCAATTGTTAAAAAAGTTATTTGTAAAACATGACGAACTTATAACGAGTTAATATGCAGAGGCGGACCCACAATTCGAAGGCACTGGGGAACCTTTATCTTAACATAGTCATGACACAATGCCAATTACTAGCTACAAAATTTGGCGGTCAACTCTCTTAATAAAAATAGGGAATGAGAGGTGGAAATGATGTGACACTTGGAACTTCTCAAGGCAAAACGGTAAAGGATGTGGTTGGTGTCGCCATAATTATAGTCAATCCAAATGTCATCGGCAACATCACTTTTAAGTTGCTCATGTCCTTCCAGCAACTACTTTGGGTCATGATGAGGGATAAAAAATTAAAAGCTACATTAACTCATCCCCACAGCCGAGGTAGGAATCTATTCCGAAGGAACAAAGATAGGCTTTATGGATACACTATTTTTAGTATTTTTTTTCTTCCAGGGGCCCAAACTCCGCAAGTCCAGACATACTCAAGTTTGACATTATTGGCCCTGGAGTGAATATTCTTGTTGCATGGCCTCTCTCAATGGAGAAAATAAAAGGCACAGATTTAACATTTAACATCATCTCTAGTACCTCAATGTCTTATCCCCACAAAAGCGGCATTGCAACTTTGCTCAAAAGTGCACACCCAGATTGGTCACCAGCTGCAATTAAATTCGCAATTATGACTAGATCTGATCAATCCAACCTCAAGGGTCAGCCCATCCTTGATGAAAGAAAACATCCTGCTGATGTATTTGCCATTGGTGTTGGGCATATAAATGCATCAAAAGCAAGTAATCTAGGGCTTATTTATGATATTCACCTCATTAACTATATTCAATACTTGTGTGGCCTTGGATACAAAGAAAAAGAGATTGGGCTCAATGTGCATCAAAGTGTCAACTGCTCGTTAGTATCAAGCACATCTGAGGCGGAGCTGAACTATCCTTCTTTCTCCATTGTACTTGGAGCGGAGAATCAAACTATACATCAAGAGTTACAAATGTTGGTGATGCAAATTCCATTTATGTTGTTAGAATCACTCAAATTTTAGGAGTTCATACGGTGGTTGAGCCTATCAGGCTTGTCTTCACCAAGGTCAACCAACAAGCCACATATATGATATCTTTCACTCGAACGAGTGATATTTTCGGAGGTTTTGTTCAGGGGTCAATATCATGGATCTCAGAAAAATATGTTGTTAGAAGTCAAATCTCTATCAGCTTAAAACAAGGAATATTTGCCAACGAGTCACTAGAAGTTCATATCGGCTTTGTATTTCGTGCCACACTCTGCTTGATTTATTTCATTGTACTTTGAATTATCTTGGAATTGTGATAGTAGCTAGCCATAAATTCAAGGCATATTTTCTAATGCTTCTTATTATTCTGGAACCAATTTCATTGTCTGCCATGATTGTCATTGTCGCGCCCCCTTTTTTCCTCCGCGAAGGGGAGTTCGGGTTTCGACATTAGGGTGTAATTAATCATTTCCTTTTGGTAATTGGGTATTTGAAGAGTCTCCACCTAATAGTTATAAGGTATGTTAGGGCACCTATAAGGTTCAACTACAACTATGCTTGATAACTAGAGATAGGGTAAGGGCTTGAAATTATCCTAACGAGAAGATGTTGGGCACCTCTCAGGATCCACTAGTGTGGTTCTCGGCCAGACAGTTTTGTGAATTTATGCAATTAGCAAACAAACAAGTAAGACTCAAGTAATATGGGGTTTAAGTTTAAATACACAAGTGTTTGAAAACAATTATTGAAAGGAAGGTTTTAAAAAAAAGTTACAATCTAAGCGTACTTATAAAAAAAATAAAAGGGTATCCTAAGTTTGTTTGTAATATGGATCACATCAATACAATATCCAGTATGACACTCCTCGGAAGAGGGGATACACGTGGTATTAGCGGACCTATCATCATATCCATATCTACCGTTTCCCTCCCCATGAAGGTAATTAGAGCGATGATTGGTCTCGAATCTTATTGCATGCTGCTACTCGTCCCTTCATATCAGTCCCGGAGAAATTTTAGGACTTATATTCATATAAGAAGGAGGTTCTAGGCAGACCCTCAGGTTTAAAAGTAAAAATGCTAAAGCGACATATAAAAACATATAAGACCGCAATTAGGGGGAAACATATAAGCAGATAGAAAGCTCAGTTATACCTCCACAAATAGTGCACTTAGACTGCATGACTTATACACAGTTAAGGTATGAATTTTAAAATCCTAAAGCAGGATATTTAAGTCAGAACCAAATTCATTATATAACTCAGAAAAGAAGTCCGAATCAGGCCTGCCTGCTGGTTATAGTAGTCTAGAATTAAACAGATGTAGTTTCAGTTTAAGTAATCACCTAAGGCTTCCCTAGGCGTAAGCAAGATTCAGTAATTATTCAGAATTGCTGAGACAATTTGGAGCTTATTATTACCTAAAACATGTTGTTCTAGATGCAGAGATTATTACTAGTCATTCAAAAACTTCGCAATGTAAAACTAGTACCTTACTACCTTTTCACGAGTCAGTAATTAACTAGGCGTTTTTAAACAAAATGCAAACAGCATCCTAGAACATGTTTTCTAATATGCACATGCAGATGACAGAGTTCCTAAGACATGGTTGCTAAATGAAAGAATTGTAGAATTATTAAGGAACAACTTCATGAGTAGCATGTTTTTTTTATTATTTATTCATCCTAGAAGCAGGATTTCTAAGTGATGGACATGAAGCATGGATTAATGAATGAGATGCGGAAGCAGAAAACATGAATCCTAAGAGCATGATTTCTAATGCATTGTATGAATCCTAAACATTATTTCTATTGCAAAATTTGGAATATAAATATAATAACATGTTTTCTACCCTTCAACAACTATATAGCATGAATATTTTCCCATCCCTTTTCACTAGCCAACCCCTTAACTGTTTATAAATTATTACAAACCATGTGGTTGAATTACATAAGAAAAATGCAAAAAAAATAAAATAAGTTACAACCATAAGAAGCTTGATCTTGACTTACTCTCTGAGTTATGTAATAAACCACTTCAAATGTCAATACTATTCCAAAGCCATTCTCATACCTGGGCATGTCAGAGTTCCCTAAGGACCTCAAGGGATCCCGGGCAGTGCTCACACCCAGATTGCATAACCAAGAGTAAGTGCAGTGTGGAAGAGCCAGCCATTATATGTCTAGGTTCAGAGGGAGCTCAAGGGTCCCAAAGCAAGGCTCACTCAAGAGGGGTAGAACCAAATGATCTAAGAATGCATATGAGAGTGTTGGACATAGACTCAAAGGAGTTGAGTTGGAAAATAGTTTTAGAAACAACATGTTTGAAATGAGTTTGTCAAACAACAGAAGAATTGCCTAATAAAATAGTTTTTAAAAGGGGAAGGGGGTAGGAGCAACAACAACACACACAGAACCAGTTCAGAGAGAATTACATGCTTCAGCAGATACAGACAAGGAATGGGGGTTGGGGACATAGAAGACCCAAATCAGAAACACACAACTAGTCATGGATTAGGTACATTATAAACATGCTAGTTGAAGGACATAAATAGGAACAAGTAAATATGTTTATCACATTTAAAGAAGGCAGATGTTTAAGCATGCTGAGTAAAGCAGTAAACAAATAGTACAACTCAACAGCATGAGCCATTAAGTTAGAAAGAGACAGTGACTGACAACAAGGGAACACATAGGTTTGGGTTTCAGAATTTAAACTAGGAACATACCAGTTAAAGGAGAAAAGTGCAGAAAAAGTGAAGCAATCAGAGTTCCAAAGTCTAGCCTTGGCTTTCAGCCGGCTAGACAATGCAGTAGCACAAGTAGTAGTGAAAGAAAGAGAGTTTGAATGTGTAAGTGTGTGTTTTTGAACTCAGTTGTTCGTGTCTTGTTAAAGAAAGCATTAGGGTATTTATAACTTTTAAAACGAGTAGAAAAATAAGGTAACAAGTAAAGGTTTGACACAAATATGAAAGTAAAGGTTTCCCTTTAATCAAGGAATTACTACTCAATTGAAGGAGCAAAGTGCAAAAAAAAGTGAAGCAATCAGAGTTCCAAAGTCTTGTCTTGGCTTTCAGTCGGCTAGACAAGGCAGTAGCACAAGTAGTAGTGAAAGAAAGAGAGTTTGAATGTGTAAGTGTGCGTTTTTGAATTCAGTTGTTCGTGTCTTTTTAATGAAAGCATTAGTGTATTTATAGCTTTTAAAACGAGTAGAAAAATAAGGTAACAAGTAAAGGTTTGACACAAATATGGAAGTAATCACAGTCAGAATCAATTAATACAAGTATTCCCTTTAATCAAGGAATTACTGCTCAAACGGATACTTACATGGGTAATTAAGGAAAGAAAATCAATTTGAGAAAGATTGATTTTTGACAGTATAGGGGACAGTAAAAGTATAGAGTAAATAATTGAGTCTAAGTACAAAATATACTTAATTTTAAAAAAGGATTCAGCAGAGGTAAAATATCATAGCAAAGGAAGGGAATCAATCAATTTAAACAAAACGAGTGAAACCAGGGGTTTATAAGAAAATATTTGCAATCAGTCGTAACTTGAGGAAATCAAGATCAATCAAGATATAATCATGATTCTGCACATCGCCGTATAAATAGAGAAGAATGAACATGCAAGGCCAATCGTATTGACAAAAGAAACAACTAGATGCACACAAATATACATCAGTAACAGGAATAGGCTAGGGCTCAGTAGTAAAAGAACTTACTCGAAGCATTATAGTCAATAAAGTCAAGTAGTCACATAGAACCAAAAATAAAGGAGACAGTCTAACACATAGCAACAGGTAAAGGATATCTTTAAAAAACACTTAGTAACAAGTGAGGAAATTTCAAGAAACTAGGGTTTTAACAAAGCTGAGTTAAAAAGGTAGGAACTCAGAATCAGTCCAGTTAAACAAAGAAAAGGATCTAAACTCAAAGAACCCAGTCGGAACAAGTATACAAAATAAACGAATACAGTTCCGGGACCCCGAATAAAACCAATGATATTTAGGGTTTTCAACATGCTGAATCAGGTAGAAGAAAAGCATAAACAAATCGTTTTAACATAGTAAGATCATAAAACAACACTGAAAATTAGAGAAGAGATCTTTTAGAAGAGGTTGAGAAAAATCCTAATCGTTGAAAATGAAAAGTCGCTTTGAAAAATCGGAAAACCCTTAAGGAAAATACTTAAGAGGTTCATAACATACACAGATCTAAGACAGATCTAAAAGAAAATTGGAAAGCCTTTAAAGTTAGGGTTTCGGAGAATCCAGAAAAATGAGAAAGACTTCGAAAAGTTATCGATCTAGCAGGAAAAGCCATGTACCTGACTTGATCGGCCATGGATGACCGGGAAAAGACCATAGATAGAAGTTGAGCCAAGACTGGACTAGATCTCTTTGAGATCTGTCCATGAAATCACGGAAACAAACAACCAGGAGACATAAGAGATCGGTACACGTCTCAAATAGCCATGAGAGTCTATGGATTGGGTGAGAGTCAAAGGGGATAAGGGTTAATTTGGGTGATGGCGGCTAAGGTTGTCTTTAGGTTTCAGAGAGAGTTTGAGAGGAAGGAGATTCAAGGGCGGCGGGTTGGTGGAAATGAAGTAGGTTAAGGGGGTCGTTTAGGTTTATTTTAGGCAGGTGAAATGGTGGTCGTTGATCTGAATGATCAATGGCCTAGATTAAATAGGGTAGGTAGGGATCCGAGATTTGGTTGGGTTTAAATGGTTAGTGTCGGGTTTAAATCAAAATTGAGCTAGGGAATTGGGGATTCTTTTGGGCTAGATTTTAAAGCCAATTTTGGCTATAAGTTAAATAGCCACTTTTTCCCTTTTAATTTATAAAAAAATAGTAAATAACTTCTGAAAACTAATTTAAAAGGCTAAAATAATTTATAACACACAATTAACAATTTAAAAAATACATGATCCCATTTTATAAAAAATAAAACCTAATTAAACCTTAGAAATGGCTAATATTGCAATTATATGCAATTTAGCTTAAAAATACTAAATAAAATTGTAAAAATGTGTAAAAATACTTTAGCCACATTTTGGCATAAATATAAAAATCTAATAGACGAATTATTAAAATAATAATTTTGGAAATAAATATTGGGATTTTATGGATGAAGAAAAGGAAAATAAATCAATTAAAAACCTTTAAAATTATGGAAAAATAATAAATCCTTGGACATGCTTATATATGCATATATATGCTATTTTAAAGGTATTTTGCATATTGAAAAAATATATAAGAAAAAATTGGGTATCAACAAATGCCCCTCTTTACCCCGGGAAGGATGAAAGAGTTGTCGGGTAAAGATATGATGGCCAATTTTGACCAAGCGAAACGGTTTGACGAAGATTTAGGCCGCACCCTAGATTCTGAGCTGCCTACATATCCTTAGTTTAATATAAATCAGGTCGTATGTAGTTCCGGATCCATCGGCGGAGTATACCGATGAAGCCATTTCAAGAATAGACGTAATATCTAGGGCCGGGTGAGTGAAGGATTTACGGGAATGGTCAGGTTTGATATGGCTGAGGGAACTGGAGCGGAACCACTCCTACGGATTGGTCGTTGCTCACCGGTTTACTTGCAATTAGAAACAATACAAGCGCATACTATGCATAAATTTAAGCATGATGCAAATTCCTATCGGACCATGAATGTTGCCTTTGGACAGTTAGGAATGGCGTCCTCTGACGATGATGTCCTAGGCCATGAAGCGTATGATAAAGGATTAGCAGGCCATAAAATGATGTTCTCGGGCTATGAGGATGGTGCCTCCGAACCATTACGCCTTTGAATAATGATATGTGAAAGATTGAAAGAGATCATCAGGCCATGACATGGTGTTCTCAGGCTATGAAGATGGTGCCTCCGAACGATGATGCCTTTGGATGAGTTGGCGATATTTTAGCCCATGAAAGATGCAGTAGTATGGATGAGACAGAGCTTAGTCTTGCGAATTGAAGGGAAGAGCTTAGCCCGTAGGAGAAACGAGATAAAGAGTGCTTGAGGTAGCACTTAGTTTCGAAGAAAATTGGAGGCAGAGCTTAGCCTCGAAAGGCAGAAAAGCCTCATGTAATGCAGATGCAGATGGAGGTAGAGCTTAACCTCGGAAGGCAGGATGGTAGCCTTATGCAAGTTGGAAGGCAGAATAGTAGCCTTATGCAATGCAGATGCAGATGGAGGTAGAGCTTAACCTCGGAAGCCAAAATGGTAGCCTTATGCAGATTGGAAGGCAGAATAGTAGCCTTATGCAGTGCAGATGGAGATGGAGATAACATTTAGTTTCGGAAGACAGAATGGTAGCCTTATGCAAGAATGCAGATAGAGACAGCGTTTAGTCTCGGAAGGCAGAATGGTAGCCTTATGCAAGAATGCAGATGGAGACAGCGTTTAGTCTCGGAAGGTAGAATGGTAGCCTTATGCAAGAATGTAGATGTAGACAGCGTTTAGTCTCGGAAGGAAGAATAGTAGCCTTATGCAAGAATGCAGATGGAGACAGCGTTTAGTCTCGGAAGGCAGAATAGTAGCCTTATGCAATAACGAATGATAGCAGAGTTTTTCTTAGCATATAGCAGATTGTGGCATTGTGATTACTGGGAGCATTGTGACTACAGAGCATTTCTTGTGTGTGCTGATAGCAAATGTTGGTAAGTGCAACGATTCGGAGAGTCGTATCCTTGAACAATGTTTGTTCCATGGGCATACAATATATTTAATGATTTCGCAATCCTAGTGCCTGCATCCAAAGAAATATCGTGGGTTTTGTAAGGGAAGGTTAGTTTGTATCCCCGCTGTCTTTGGTTGACTCCTTCGATTTTGATTTGGTGATACCGTCTGTATTGTTAGGGTAGTGTTGCTAAACAAAGCAGTTTAAATAATAAACATTCATGATTTTGTAAAAATATGACATAACAACAACAACAACAACAACAACAACAACAACAACCCAGTATAATCCCACTTAGTGGGGTCTGGGGAGGGTAGTGTGTACGTAGACCTTACCCCTACCCTAGGGTAGAGAGACTGTTTCCAAATAGACCCCCGACATCCTTCCCTCCAAGAACTTCTCACCTTGCTCTTGGGGAGACTCGAACTCACAACCTCTCGGTTGGAAGTGGGGGTTGCTTACCATCAGAGCAACCACTCTTGTCTGTAAAAATATGACATAAATTTATAATTAATAATAGCTTTTAGATGAAACGATGACTGTGACATGGTTCGGGATGTTGCAACCTCTCTTGCTACGGAATTTTGAGGGTTCTCCTCAAAATTCTGCCCCAGTTTGATGGGTTGACGTTTCTGACTGTTGCTCGTGCGGCGATTGGCTGAAATTACTTCGGAATTTTGAGGGTCCTCCTCAAAATTCTGCCCCAATTTCCAATTGCGGGGAGAAATAAAAATTTTATTGAATTGTGATCGAACCCATAGGGCTGCCTATGTATCCCCTCTTAAACGGGAATCAGGTCAGGCGTAGTTCAAGTTAGATCATATAAGGAAAGCGTAGTTCAAGTTACACATAGTAGCTCTTGACTGCATCAGAGTTGATTTGCTTTGGCCAGACTTCTCCGTCCATTTTTGCAAGTATGAGGGCTCCTCCGGTCAGAACTCGGTGAACCATGTATAGACCCTGCCAGTTGGGAGAGAACTTCCCTTTGGCTTCATCTTAATGCAGAAAAATTTTCTTTAACACCAGCTGCCCTGGTGTGAACTGTCTTGGCTTGATTCTTTTGTATAAGGCTCTGGACATTCTGTTCTGATAGAGTTGACCATGGCAGACTGCATTCATTCTCTTTCCGTCTATAAGGGCTAGTTGCTCGTAACGACTTTTTACCCACTTTGCGTCGTCGAGCTCAGCTTCTTGTATGATCCTTAGGGAAGGAATTTCTACCTCAGCAGGAATGACAGCCTCTATACCATAAACCAGCATATAGGGGTTGCCCCGGTTGATGTACGGACCGTGGTACGATACCCTAGTAGAGCAAATGATAACTTCTCATGCCACTATTTATGCCTTTATATCATTTTCCTCAATATCTTCTTGATATTCTTGTTGGCGGCTTCTACGAATCCATTTATTTGAGGCATGTAGGCCATGGAATTCTTGTGTCTGATCTTGAAAGTTTCACACATAGCTTTCATCAAGTCGTTGTTGAGGTTGGAGCCATTATCAGTAATGATTAACTCTGGAATCCCGAATCAACAACCAATGCGGTCGCGGACAAAGTCTGCCCCGACTTTCTTAGTTACTGCTTTCTAAGATGCTGTTTTGACCCATTTGGTGAAATAGTTGATGGCTACTAGGATAAACCTCTATCCATTGGAGGTGGCAGACTCGATTGGTCCAATAGTATCCATCCCCAGGCGGCAAACGACCACAGTGAGCTTGTTGTGTTACGCTCGCTTGGAGGTACCTTTATCGTGTCTGCATGAATCTGATAGTAGTGGCATTTCCGGACATACTGGATGCAGTCTGTTTCCATAGTCATCCAGAAGTAACCAGCCCGGAGTATCTTCTTTTCTAAGACAAAATCGTTTATATGTGGACCGCAGGTCCCAGCATAAATTTCCTCTAGTAGCTTGGATGCTTCCTTTGCATCAACACACCTTAATAGTCCTAAATCGGGAGTCCTCCTATATAGGATTCCCCCGCTGTGAAAGAAGTTGTTGGACAATCTCCGAAGTGTGTGTTTTTGAGTAGGATTTGCAAGCTCTGGGTACTCTCCTTTGCCAAATATTCCTTAATATCATGAAATTAAGGCTTTCCGTCTGCTTCTTCTTCAACATGGGCACAGTATGCTGGCTGATCATGGATCTTTACTGGAAAAGGATCAAGTAAATTCTTGTCCGAATGTTGTGTCATAGATGATAGGGTAGCCAATGCATCAGCGAACTCATTCTGGACTCTAGGAACATGCTTGAATTTCGTCTTTGTGAACCTCTTTCTCAATTCTTGTACGTGATGCAGATACTGGAGTATCTTGGAGTTCTTGGTTGCCCATTCTTCTCATACCTGATGTATAAGTAAGTCTGAATCTCCACTTACTAGCAACTCTTGAACGTTCATGTCAATGGCCATTTTGAGCCCTAAGATGCAGGCTTTATACTCGGCCATATTGATGGTGCAGTGGAACCTGAGTTTGGCAGACACTGAATAATGCTGACTAGTTTCTGATGCTAGAACTGCTCCTATGCTAACTCCCTTGAAGTTTGATGCTCCATCGAAAAACATTCTTCAACCGTCATAGGATTCTGTAATGTCTTGTCCTATGAATGATACCTCTTCATCGGGAAAATACGTTTTTAGGGGTTTGTATCCTCCATCCACAGGGTTTTCAGCAAGGTGGTCTGCTAATACCTGTCCCTTGACTACTTTCTTAGTTACGTAAACAATGTCGAACTTACTCAACAGGATTTGCCACTTGGCTAGCTTGTCGATGGGCATGGGCTTATGAAAAATATACTTCAAAAGATCCATCCTTGATATGAGATATGTAGTATAGGCGCAGAAGTAATGTCTCATCTTTTGAGCTACCCAAGTCAAGGCACAACAGGTGCGTTCCAACAGGGAATACCGGGCCTCGTACGGGGTGAACTTCTTACTGAGATAATAAATGGCCTGCTCCTTCCTCCCTGTTTCATCATACTGTCCTAGAACGAGCCAAAAGCTCCATCTAACACTGCAAGCTAGAGTAGTAAGGGTCTACCTGGTTCGGACGAGACTAAGACTGGTGGTGTTGTAGGTACTCTTTGATTCTGTCGAAGGCCTTTTGTCAGTCATCGGTCCATTTGGTAGTGGCGTCCTTCAGCATCTTAAAGATTGGCTCACAGATAATTGTAGACTGTGCTATAAATCGGCTGATGTAGTTAAGCCTTCCCAAGAAACTCATCACAACCTTCTTGTTCTTTGACGGTGGCAATTCCTGAATAGCTTTGACTTTCGATGGGTCCAGTTCTATTCCTCGGCGACTCACAATAAACCCAAGCAATTTCCCAACAGGAACCCCAAATGCGCACTTTGAAGGGTTTATTTTCAAGTTCTACCTCCGTAGTCTATTGAAGAATTTCCTTAGATCTTCCATGTGGTTAGTGGCCTTCTTGGATTTGATAATAACATCGTCCATATATACCTCTATCTCCTTGTGTATCATATCATGGAATATGGTAGTCATGGCCCTCATGTAGGTGGCCCCTGCATTCTTTAGGTAGAATGGCATTATATTGTAACAGTACATTTTCCATGGCATAATGAAAGTCATTTTATCAGCATCTTCTTCATCCATCCATATCTGATGATAACCAGCGAAGCAATCTACAAATGATTGCAACTCATGCTTGGCGCAATTGTCAATCAGGATATGTATGTTTGGAAAAGGGAAGTCATCTTTTGGACTGGCCCAGTTGAGATCCCAGTAGTCAACACAGACTCTGACCTTCCCATCCTTCTTTGGCACTGGCACAATGTTGGCTAACCATGTTGGGTATTCTACTACTCTGAGAACCTTAGCTTTGACCTAATTGGTGACTTCTTCCTTGATTTTTAGACTCATATTAGACTTGAACTTTTTGAGCTTTTGCTTTATCGGTGGACACATTGGATCGGTTGGCAGTTTATGAGCCACAATAGACGTACTTAGACCAGTCCTGTCATCATACGACTAGGCGAATATGTCCTCGTATTCCTTTAGAAATTCTGTGTATTCTTCCTTTTCTGATGGCAATAGGTGAATGTTGATTCGTGTTACCTTGACGTTTTCTGCATCTCCCGGGTTGACAATTTTGGTCTCGTCCCGCTTGGACTTAGGTCTGTTCTCAAAGTTCTCAACTTCTTTGACAATCTCGTCAGGTATGTCATCTTCCTCTGAATCAATGTCCGTTTGTTGCGTTGTCTCATTGCATGTCACAGTTGTTGGTTCATCAAGACAAGTAATATTGTATTGGTAAAGTAAGGAGAGATAGCAATAAATATTAAATCATAAGGGAAATCAAACATGTTTTTGATAAATTGAATAACGGTTTTGAACATCGAAGATCTTATTGTGGGAATTGAAAAGGCAAAAAGAAAATCATTTAGTAAAATAAAACAGTAAATGATGTTTGTTTTAGCCTTGCTACCCCGAGGCTCGTCAGGCTTTGGTTGTCCTGATGGTCCAATTATTGAGATGTGCGCCTCTGCTCACGGCCTGTATGGAAGGGCCTTCCCCCACCTCGAGAATAACACAACAGTCCATAACATTGTCCTCTAGAAACAAGTTCTTCACTGCTGCAAGTGCTTCTTCTTCATCCGACCCATAAATAATGTCAGCCGGTTGGAAAGTCTGCTCCAGATGCTGTATTGGTTGCTCTAATGGATAGTAAGGACCGCGCCATGGTGGAGACCAGTTGTTGAACTCTCCACAGGTGTAATCATATCCCAAACCGAAGGTAATTCCATGTTTCTTGAGTTTTATGGGCTTAGAGATTCCTTGGAGGTTCTTGCCGAGCCCTTTGCCAGGTTCGTACCCACTCCAATTCAGTATACTCTCGATTTTGCTATCCCACCATTGTCTTTGTCGATAGTATTGACCCTCTCAATGTGGTGGTAAGTCTCTCCACCTAGTTTCCTCCTTCCCTCGATTGCCGGAATGGTCTGGCGACTGTATATAGGGTTGCTACCATCGCCGTGAATGATCACCTCCTAGTCATTCCATTCAAACTTTACTGCCTGATTCAGCATTGATGCTACAGCCCCAACAATATGAATCCAGGGCCATCCCACCAGCAAGGTGTAAGATGCTGGCACATCTATCACCTGGAAATCGACCTCGAACCATGTTGGTCCTATCTGCAAGCATAGAACAATCTCACCAATGGTGGACCTCTAAGAACCATCGAAGGCTTTTACATTGATTGCTCTGTGTTTTATCTCATGTAGCCCTTTACTCAACTTCTTGAGTGTTACCAGCAGACAAATGTTAAGACTGGAACCTCCATCGATCAGGATTCTGGTAATGAAATAATCTTCGCATTGCACGGTGATGTGCAGTGCTTTGTTGTGCCCCAGCCCTTCAGGTGGCAGCTCGTGCTCATGAAAGGTGATCTTATGGCTTTCCAGCACTTGCCCTACCATATTAGTCATTTCCCCAACCTTGATGTTACTTGGTACATTTGCTTCACTTAGCACCTTTAACAGAGCGTTCTTGTGCGCCTCGGAGTTTCGCAACAAAGAGACAATGGATATTTGTGCTGGCGTTTTGCTTAACTGGTCAATGACCGAATATTCCTTGGCATGTATCTTCCTCCAAAGGTCGTCTGGACCTGTCTCAATGAGGGTCACCCGATTGGAGGCCTACTTGCTTGATTTAGCTAGGTGTTCAGGGGTATAGGCTCTACCAGTTCTTGTCATACCTTGTGCTGCAACAATTTCTTCAAACCTTACCTTACCTTTCCTTTTCGCCTCGGCTATGTAGTCCCAGGGTACGACATTTGTATGGAATGGTGTCATGGTTGACATCACCACTGGGATCGGCATGGCTATCCTCACTTCGAATGGAACATGTGCCTTGGGTGGCAAAACTGCAACCTAAAATGGTGCGGGTGTGTTTGCTGGAGACATAAATTTAACCTCAATTGGTGCTAGTGTCTTTGCGGATGATGTTGCTTCAAACTCAAGTGGTACAGACATATTAACCTCAGCATCCTCAGACGGTTGAATCTGGACTATGATTGGATTGAGAGTAATTGTTGGCTTCTTTGGGTCATCACCTTCTGCGATCAACCCGATTGATCCCTTGAAATCCCAGTCATCTTCTATTTTAATCATGTGGATACATCTACCCTTATGGTCTAGCAGAGGGTTGTTGCGGACATTTGGGGCGGGTTCATTTGCCACAATAATCTTGTTATCGATCAGAGACTGTATCTTATCTTTCAAGGAACGACACTCATCGATAGTGTGCCCTTTCATTCCGGAGTGGTATGCACAAGATTTGTTTGTGTTAACCCACCGAGAAGGGTTCTTTGGGGTTGTAGTCGGAATGGGGTGACATAACCAGCAGCTTTGAGTCTCTCATACGACTGGTCGATGGGTTCAGCGATGGTTGTATATTGTTTTGGAGGTCTGCGATCAAAATTACTTCTTCGTCTAGGGAAGTTTTGGCGTGAAGGAGGCGATTGATAGTGGGATGGTTGAGCGTTATAGGTTTGGTAGACATGAGCAGGTTGGGAGTATCTAGGTGAAGTAGGTTGATATGTAGGAGGTGGAGGTGACTGATAAGTTGGTGGTGGAGCTTGGTATAAGGGTGAATGTGCTTGGTAATTTGGGTTTGGCTGATATATGAGTGGAGGTGTTGGGTAAGTTTTGGTATTTGATGGGAGACTTGGTCCTTTGTGCAACCATCATGGCCCTTACGTCCCTCTTTTTGGACACACCACCTGACTATAAGGCCTTATTTGTAGCTTGCAAAGCCTCAAAGTTGGTGACCATACCGCTTTTGATACCTTTTTCAATCCTTTCACCCAATTTGATAATGTCGGAGAACTTGTGGTTCTCAATCATCATCACTCGTTCATAGTACTGTGGGTCCTAAGCCTAGATGAAGAACTTGTTCATTTGTTCCTCTTCTAAGGTAGGTTTGACCTTAGCAGCTTCGGACCTCCAGCGAGTAGTATACTCACGAAACAACTATGTGGGCTTCTTCTTTAGATTCTGTACATAGAACACATCTGGTGCATTCTCCATATTAAACCTGAATCTATCCATAAAGTCAGACGCCATGCCTACCCAACTTGACCACTTCTTGGGATCTTGGCTGATGTACCAAGACAACGCATCTCCTTTCAAACTCCTCATGAACAACTTCATGCGGATCCTTTCATCCTTTCCTACTCCAACCAGCTTGTCACAATATGTCCTCAGATGGACCCTTGGATCACCTGTACCATCAAACATCTCGAACTTAGGAGGTTTGTACCCCTCGGGTAGTTTGACATCAGTCTGTATGCAAAGATCCTCATAGTTCAGCCCTTCGATTCCTTTGCTACCCTCAACGCCCTGAATCCGGCTAGTCAATTTCTTACGTTCCTCAGCCAGGTTCCTAATAAGCAAATCCTTGTCATCAGACTGAGGTGTGCCTGAGATAGGTTGGGTGCAGTGTGGCATGATCTCCATGTAAATAGGAGTGTTATAGTGGCCTGGTGTATGGGTGTGAAAATAGTCGTTTGTGGAGTTTTGGGGTTCTGGGATAAGTAGTGGGGTGTTGTTTGGGGTATGGAAAGTGTTGCATTGATTCTTTAGTGGAGCAGCGTGATGATGAGGCATAGGATGATTCTGCTGTTTTGGGATATTTTGAGGAGGTGTAGCGTTTTGAGTGTTGGGAAAGTTAATATCTGGGGTGCTGAGGGAAAATGATAGGTCAGATTCCGAACCTGATCGAGCTCTTCCTAGAATTTCAATAGTTTTTGTTCAAGCTATGAAACATTCTCTTTAGGAACCCGAATACCCTGGCCATCAGTGGCCTCAACCCGTTCAGCTGCATTCCCCTTCCTAATGTTGTTCAAATCTTCCATTTTGTTCTTGCCTTTAATGGGACTAAGAGGAGGAGTGAGTGGAGGGCCCTTAAATCTTGTAAAATAAGATAATGATGCCAGAGTGCACGAAACAACATTAGGGGAGGGGAATAATAAAAACAAAAAGGTAATCAAGTTAGTGAGGAGTATAAAAAGTATTGCAATATTTAAACACATAGTACGGGAATATAAATCGTGTCCTAATTTGGGAACCTCTTTGTGCCTGAGTAAGCCTAGCGACAGATTGATTTGGAGAACTTATAATGCTAAATGCCTCATTTTATTGATAAAAAATAGATGAATCCCAAATCGACACTAAATAAATAAGAAATAAAAGTCACTAATGGCCATTAGCCTTATTACATTCATAAAGCGAAAAAGGTACACCCCTATCTACTTGGTCCCAGAAAGACCTTCCTCAGGTTGAATGCTCTCGTTGATCAGATCCTCCAGTTCACGTAGGTTCACCAATAAAAATACCTTTGCCAGGTATTCTCCTTCATTTCTCTCAGCGTTCTAGCAGTCGGTGACTCTCTTCCTCACTTTTCCTTCCAATTCCAGCAAATTGTATCTAGATATTCTAACTTTTTGCTAGCTTTGGAGGCCCTCTTTTTCCACTCATTGACTTGGTCATTTGATGGAAGACTTCTCCACCAGTCTATCAAGAGTGGGGGCATGCTAACCATACCGAAACTGGGGACCTCGTGCCTCATATTTCTGCAAGGCAAATAAAGTTAGGCCCTTACCCCCACCAGACTTGAATACTTAATATCAAAAATTAGCATGAAGCATTTATTTCTCCAAATAAATGCACAGAACATGATGACGTCCTTTTGGGCTTTAGGGAGACCCAGTGGACTTTGGACAAGGCTATCTTAAAGGGTCATTATATTGACAACATAACTAACTCGGCTAGGTTTGACCATGATGCATGCACAATTTAAACAGAATAAGGTTTCTATGGGATTTTAGACTGGTACCCTTGAGCGGACAACTCAAGGAAGAAGGCAAAGAACCCTTGACTGCGCCGCTGATTGACTAGTTTTACCACAAATATGCCTTTCCGAATTTAGGGGGTAATGATATAGGAAGAGCGCAACCACTCATCAAGCATTGCTATAGTATTTGTTTGGCACGAGTGGAGTATGATGTTGAGCATGATTATGCAATAATTAAAAACATGTTGACATGTATTTGCATGGTAAGAAAGCAATAAATACAATAGTTTTATAATTTAAAGCAGCAATAAAGAAAGGAAATAGAAAGATATGTCAATTTCGCTTTTGGAAAAGAAATTAAATGCTTTTAAAGAAATTAAACAAGTAATTGCACATAAGGGGGGGGGGTACAAATTCACAAGAACAATCTGAAATGGTAAAAGCCTAAAAATTCCCCAGCAGAGTCGCCATGCTGTCGCGGCCCCTTTTTCCCTCTACGGAGAGGAGTCCGGGTTTCGACATTCATGGGGTGTAATGACTCATTTCCTTTTGAGAATTGGGTATTTGAAGAGTCACCACCTAACGGTTTTAAGGTGCTTTAGGGAACCTATAAGGTTCAACTACAACTATGCTTAATAACCAGAGATAGGTTAAGGGCTTAAAATTATCCTAAGGGAAAGGTGTTAGGCACCCCTCAAGATCCACTAGTGTGATTCCCGGTCAGACAGTTTTTGTGAATTTGTACAATTAGCAAATAAACAAGTAAGGCTCAAGTAATAGGGGGTTTAAGTTTAAATACACAAGTGTTTGAAAACAATTATTGAAAGGAAGGTTTTGAAAAAAAGTTACAATCTAAGCGTACTTATAAAAAAAATAAAAGGGTGACCTAGGTTTGTTTGTAATATGGATCACATCAATGCAATACCCGGTATCACACTCTTCAAAAGAGGGGATACACGTGGTATTAGTGCACCGTTCATCATATCTATATCTACACTTTTCCACCCCGTGAAGGTAATTAGAGCGATGATTGGTCTCGACTCTTATTGCATGCTGCTACCCGTCCCTTCCGATCAGTCCCAGAGAAATTTTAGGACTCCTATTGCTATAAAAAGGAGGTTCTAGGAAGACTCTCAGGTTTAAAGGTAAAAATGCTAAAGTGACATACAAAACATATAAGACCAATTAAGGGAAACATATAAGCAGATAGAAGGCTCAGTTATACCTCCGCAAATAGTGCACTTAGACATCACGACTTATACATAGTTAATGTCTGAATTTTAAAATCCTAAAGCATGGTATTAAAGTCAGAACCAAATTCATTATATAACTCAGAAAAGAAGTCTGAATCAGGCCTGTCTGCTGGTTGTAATAGTCTAGAATTAGACAGAGACAGTTCCAGTTTAAGTAATTACCTAAGGCTTGCCTAGGCATAAGTAATATTGAGTAATTATTTAGAATTGCTGAGACAATTGGGAGCTTATTATTACCTAAAACATGTTGTTCTAGTTGCAGAGAATATTACCTGTTATTCAGAAACTTCGCAATGTAAAACTAGTACCTTACTACATTTTCACGCGTCAGTAATTAACTAGGCATTTTTAAACAAAATGCAAACAGGATCCTAGAACATGTTTTCTAATATGCACATGCATATGACAGAGTTCCTAAGGCATGGTATCTAAATTAAAGAATTGCATAATTATTAAGGAACAACTTCATGAATAACAGTTTTTTTTTATTATTTATTCATCCTAGAAGCAGGATTTCTAAGAGATGGACACGAAGCATGGATTAATGAATGAGATGCGGAAGTAGGAAACATGAATCCTAAGAGCATGATTTCTAATGCATTGTATGAATCCTAAACATGATTTCTATTGCACAACTTGGAATATAAACCTAATAACATATTTTCTACCCTTTAACAACTATATAGCATGCATATTTTCCCATCCCTTTTCACTAGCCAACCCCATAATTGGTTACAAATTATTACAAACCATGTGGTTGAATTACATAAGAAAAATGCAAAAAAAAAAAAAAAAGAAGTTACAACCATAGGAAGCCCGATCTTGACTTCCTCTTTGAGTTATGTAATAAACCACTTTAAATGTCAATATTGTTCCAAAGCCATTCTCATACCTGGGCATGTCAGAGTTCTCTAAGGACCTCAAGGGATCCAGGGCAAAGCTCACACCCAGATTGCATAACCAAGAGTAAGTGCAGTCTGGAAGAGCCACCCTTATGTGTCCAGGTTCAGAGGGAGCTCAAGGGTCCCAAAGCAAGGCTCACACAAGAGGGGAAGAACCTAATGATCTAAGAATGCATATGAGAGTGCTGGACATAGACTTAAAGGAGTTGAGTTGAAAAATAGTTTTAGAAACAACATGTTTGAAATGAGTTTGTAAAACAACAGAAGAATTGCCTAATAAAATAATTTTTGAAAGGGGAAGGGGGTAGGAGCAACAACAACACACATAGAACCAGTTCAGAGGGAATTACATGCTTCAGCAGTTACATACAAGGAATAGGGGTTGGGGACATAGAAGACCTAAATCAGAAACACACAATTAGTCCTGGATTAGGTACATTATAGACATGCTAGTTGAAGGATATAAACATGAACAAATAAATATGCTGATCACATTTAAAGAAGGGCAGAATTTTAAGCATGCTGAGTAAAGCAGTAAACAAACAGTACAACTCAACAGTATGAGCCATTAAGTTAGAAAGAGACAGTGACTGACAACAAGTAAACACATAGGTTTGGGTTTCAGAATTTAAACTAGGAACATACCAGTTAAAGGAGAAAAGTGCAGAAAAAGTGAAGCAATCAGAGTTCCAAAGTCTAGCCTTGGCTTTCAGCTGGCTAGACAATGCAGTAGCACAAGTAGTAGTGAAAGAAAGAGAGTTTGAATGTGTAAGTGTGTGTTTTTGAACTCAGTTGTTCGTGTCTTGTTAAAGAAAGCATTAGGGTATTTATAACTTTTAAAACGAGTAGAAAAATAAGGTAACAAGTAAAGGTTTGACACAAATATGAAAGTAAAGGTTTCCCTTTAATCAAGAAATTACTACTCAAACGGATACTAACAGGGATAATTAAGGAAAGAAAATCAATTTGAAAAAGATTGATTTTTGACCATATAGGGGACAGTAAAAGTATAGAGTAAATAATTGAGTCTAAATACAAAATATACTTAATTTTGGAAAAAGATTCGGCAGGGGTAAAACATCACAATAAAGGAAGGAAATCAATCAATTTAAACAAAGCGAGTGAAACCAGAAGTGTATAAGAAAATATTTGCAATCAGTCATAACTTGAGGAAATCAAGATCAATCAAGAAAGAATCATGATTCTGTGTGAGCACGTGATTTTTGCCCCACATGAATTACTCCTACAAAATTCCAAAGAATTAGATTTTCTTTACATTATTTGTTATTTTAGGAATTATTGTAGAATTTTTCGGATTGTTTGCATTTTTGTGTGCATGTTTAATTTTATTTAACTCATGAAAAATAAAAAATACATTGCATTTGAATTTAGGATTTAATTATACTTTTTAAAATTAATTAGTAATTTAGTTGTTTTATAAAAAATGAAAATAATCACAAAAAAATAGTTTATGTTGCATTTTAGCTCTTTAATTTTGGATTTTGTAGCTTTTATTTTAAATTAGGAGTTATTTAATTTTTTAAATATTATGTTGAGTTTTTATTATAATTTGGTAGGTTTAATTTTTAGGAGTTAACTTAGATTTATTTTATTTTGAAAAAAAAAAGAAATAAAAGATTTTGAAATTAAAAAAAAAAAAGAGGAAAAAAAGAAGGATTTGAGGAAGTTTGATTTTTGGGCCATCTCAATTGAATGCGTCGGGACAAAATGTTTTGCCTTAAGACCCGGTCGATCCAAGCCCAACCCTACGCCAACACCCGGTCTAGCCCCGTATAACTCCCAAACGACCCCGTTTTACGCCAATTTGATCTCAGTCGTGGGATCTCATCAATCCAACAGCCCGAAACTGGTTGATACATTACCATATAAGTGTCCGAACAAGAGCCTACCCCCCAAACCAACTCTCTCACTCTCCATTCTCTCTGAAAACAAAACCCTAGCCGCCCATGAACCCCACACCGCTTCCACCGTGAACCACCACTGGAAATCGCCTCACGGCTGTTATGGTGGTCCAATCGCCCCAAATTTGATACCTGAGACTCCTCTTCACCTCCCCATCCCAAATCTCCACTCCCTTTCGCTCGAATCAAACCCAAGCTCTTCGAATCTTGGATCAAAAATTCTATCAAAAATCCTAAATGGTCCAAAGCCCCCAAAATTACACCCTGGACTCTTTTTCATACCCTCTCTATGAATCCCCAACTAGTTTCCCTCGAATCATGGATGAACATTTTGAATCTTGGATCAAAGGTCCGGTCAAAAACCCTAATTACCCTAAATTGATCCTAGAGTTCCTTTGCTCCTCTTTTCCTTCAAAATCGAGGCTCCCAGAAGTCTTTTCCCTCGTATAGATCCAGTAGAGCCATGCAAGGTTCGATCTCTTGAGAGAAAATTTTTTTGTTGGTCAAGCCAAGGGCAGAATCCAAGGGTTTTGACGATTGCTCTTCCAGTCATTGGTAAGTTTCCATCATTTGCTTCCCCCTTTTTCTTCTCTTCTTTCTTTCCCCCTTCTTCCCCTTTCAAAGGTCGATTCACTTTTGCTTCATAGAATAATTCCAAAATTTTGTTAGAAATTGATTTATAACTTCTGTTAAAATTGATTTCTGAGTGATGTTGAAAACTGATTGTTCTCTGAATTGTTTGAATTGGTAATTTTGTTCTAGGGCACATTAGATTGTTTTAGAATAATTTTGTTTGTTTGTTTGAAATTGCATTTAGTTTGTTAATTTAGATTAGTTCAAGAGCCATTCTAATTTGTAGTGTAATTTGCATTTTCATTCATACTTAGATGCATCGTTCATTTAGCCTGTTGATTCCCTGTAATCTAGAATTTGTTACGAATTAGTTTCACGTCAAGCATGCTCAGCATGATAATTAATCTTAATTGTTTTAGATCAAGTAGGGCTGGAATCAGGATTATAAAATGTTTGTTTGATTTCTTTTCTTCTTCCCATGCTCTGTCTAATTAATGAAAGAATGGATTAGATCAATTAGGTTTCCAGTTCAGTATGGTTTTAATATCCTTTAGGGCATCAGTTTCCTTTTTCAATTGGTTTGTTGTTAGTGTCAACATTTTTAGTATCATTTGATTCCTTTCTTCTTTACTGGAAATTTGAAATAGATTGTTCATTGTTGAGTATTTGTTAAATGTGAGTTTCAATTGCTGGATTATTGATGTTTTTTTATTTAATTTGCCTTTTGTTTCTATTAGAAAAGTGTTAGTCTGATTTCTGATTCTTCAAGACTTTTAAGGCTTAAATGAACAAGTAGAAACTTTAGGGACCCATTTGAATTAGAAAGTTTATGTAAAACCTGAAATAAGTGATAACCTAAAGGGTAAAAAGGGGTTTTTACTTGGGTTGAAAATCAGATATTTTAAGGAAATTGTACAACTGTCCTAGCTATTTAAAAAATATGCTGAAAATGGGACAATTGTACCAAAGGCTGTTAAAAAGGACTGTACTATTATTCTTTAGGATAAGGAATATGCTAAAAGATGCCCTCCCTTTAGACTGCCTATATATAGCCTCTATTTTTCTGAAAAGTTCCATTTCTTCCTTTGAAAAGTTCATACTCAAAGCAGCTTGAAAAACTCAGAATTTTCTCTCAGTCCTCACAAGTTTTGGAACCTGGTTTGAAAGATAAAAGGTTCTTGGTCCATTAGTTGGTCTCTCTATTCTCAATTGTTCATTTTTGGGTTGTGAAGTTCTGATTTTCCGGGGGGTTTTGCTGTGCTGTATCTGCTGTTGTTGTTCTACTGTTTCTCTATTGGGGGTTCTCAGATATTTGCTCTTCCATTTTTCTATATTGAATCCCTACTATTCCAGGTACTACTTAGATCCCTATGTAGTTTCCTTGAACATGAGTTTATGAAAAAATGTCAAACTTGTTGCAAATGGACGTGCAATGAATGAGTTGTTCTTTGGATACTGTTTGATTAGTCTTTACCTTTGGATAGTGTAATGGCCAATGTGTTAACATGAGCAATATGTTTATTTAATAGCTTGTTTTTGTATTATGGTATGCATTGCAATAGTGTGAAAGAATGATATTAAGGCTGAATATGACTAGCCTTGATTCATATTAAAACACTCAGTCGAGAATGTTGTCCATGCTTCCTTCAGTAACAGTTTTCTTCTTCTCCATTTTTTTACTTGGTTATGAGCTATAACCTGTTGGTTCAGCCACCAATTTGTTGGATCAATTGGCTTAGAAGCTTTAAGTTGGGATTTACATGATAACAAAAGAAGACGAGGCTACTATGGACAAAGCCATATTCAAAAGGGGCAATGATCTCCTACTAACATACAATTCTGTAATAGTTAATGGATTAGAATTAGATTAGTTTATCATTTAGATGTACTTGTTTCAAGAAGACAGTGGCATGAATTAACAGCAAGGCATAGATCGTTACTGATGTAAAGTTTGTTATTCAATACTAAGAGTTGTGTAATAATAGGACTGTCTAAATGTTTGAATCTGAACTTACGTTTCACAGGCTGGGCTACAATTATTGCGCCTGAGTGTGTGTTCTTGGTAAGTTTAAGGTACAATTCTATGAATAGCTTTTCATGAAATTAAGTTGTTTCTTGCTGTAATTTCAGAGATTCGAATGTTTGGTTTGTTCTTGGTTATGTTTAATCCAAAACAGCCTGCTGAAAGTCACATTTGGGCTGCCCTTTGTCTAAAGTTCACTCTTTGCCTTAAGGGCCCAATTTCAGGTCCAAATGGGTTTTGAGCTCATGTTTCATTTCCTCAAGTTTGATGAATGTTTCTTTTGTTTAAGGTTGGGCTGGATTTGGCTTTATTAAGCTGTGCCTTTGATTTATTATTGTATGCTCTCATGAACAAGTGGTTACACATTTTGAGTCTAGCCATGAATACTTTATGCTTGCAAACTGTTGTTTCATGATTAACCTTCAATTTTATGGTTGCAAATTCGAATCTCTTAATCTGGGAAAAGAAGCTCTTTGGTAGTTCTTGATTTATGTATACCATGGTTAAAAAAGTACAAAGAAGTAGATAGGCTAGCCCACAACTGGGCCTGCTTAAAATCCAAGCCCAACATGGGTTGTTTTTGCAATTGTATCTTAAACTTCTGATTTCTGGGACATTCATGAGCCCCATCTTTCAGCTCTCAAAGCTGATTCATTAGCGGGCTGTTTCTGGCCCATTTTACTTTGACCCAAAAAATACTTTCAAGACCCTTCTCATGATTAGTTATCCTTTGTTGAATTAAGTCCTAAATAGGAGTATCCTAGGTGACCTTGAATAATTAAATTTTCTTGTGAAAGAAAATCATTGAGGCGTGCCATGATAAACAAAATCCCTAAGTCCATGACCCTCGTATAATTAGTAATAACTCTCTTAGATCGAGGTGTGCCATTTTAAACTTTCCATGGCCCTCGCAAACCTCTTATTAATTTAAACAATCGTAGTTTGCTTGAGGCCCGATTTTAGATTAGTATTGTGATTATGTATACGTTCGCGTAACATAATTGCAAATTTAATTCTAAGAATAACTCGAGGGATGCGTTCGCGCAACCTCAGCCAAACTTTTCCTAATAAAATAAACAAAGCATTATTAATTGTGGACACGTTCGCGTGACATGATTTTTGACGCGCCAAAAGAAAAGATTATACGTACGCATAATTCAATTCTTTAATTACGCATAATTCAAGTGAGTTAAAGCGATAAAAGAGCTAAATGCACATAGGTTCCAAAAAGTAATTAGACAACTTAGGCTAAGTAATAATCACTAAGCGACCGTGCTAGAACCACGGAACTCGGGAATGCCTAACACCTTCTCCCGAGTTAACAGAATTCCTTATCTAGAATTTCTGGTTTGCAGACTTTAAAAAATAAAATTTTCCTCGATTTGGGATTTTAAAATAAACCGGTGACTTGGGACACCAAATAAACTATTCCAAGTGGCGACTCTGATAAATAAAATAATCCTATTTCGAATAATGTCACTTTAATTGGAAAAACTCTCTTAATATACCCCCTCGGGGTGTAAAAAGGGAGGTGTGACATTCTGCATTTCGCCATATAAATAGAGAAGAATGAACATGCAAGGCCAATCATATTGACAAAACAAACAACTAGATGCACACAACCATACAACAGTAACAAGAGTAGGCTAGGGCTCAGTAGTAAAAGAACCTACTCGAAGCATAGTAGCCAACAAAGTCAAGTAGTCACATAGAACCAAAAATGAAGGAGACAGTCCAACACATAGCAACAGGTAAAGGAGATCTTTAAAAAAAACTCTCAGTAACAAGTGAGGGAAATTTCAAGAAACTAGGGTTTTAACAAAGCTGAGTTAAAAGGGTAGGAACAGAATCAGTCAAGTTAAACAAAGAAAAGGATCTAAACTCAAACAACTCAGCCGGAACAAGTATACAAAATAAACAAAGACAGTTCCGGGACCCCGAATAAAACCAAAGATATTTAGGGTTTTCAACATGCTAAATCAGGTAGAAGAAAAGCATAAACAAATCGTTTGAACATAGTAAGATCATAAAACAACACTGAAAATCAGAGAAGAGATCTTTTAAAAGAGGTTGAGAAAAACCCTAATCATTGAAAACGAAAAGTCGCTTTGAAAAATCGGAAAACCCTTAAGGAAAACACTTAAGAGGTTCATAACATACACAGATCTAAGACAGATCTGAAAGAAGATTAGAAAGCCTTTAAAGTTAGGGTTTCGAAGAACCCAAAAAGATGAGAAAGACTTCGAAAAGTTACCGATCTAGCCGAAAAAGCCATGGATCTGACTTGATCAGCCATGGATGGCCGGGAAAAGACCATAGATAGAAGTTGAGCAAAGACTGGACTAGATCTCTTTGAGATCTGTCCAAGAAATCACGGAAACAAACAACCAGGAGACATAGGAGACCGGTACACGTCTCAAACAGCCATGAGAGTCCATGGATTGGGTGAGAGTCGAAGGGGATTAGGGTTAATTTGGGTGGCGGCGACTAGGTTTGGCTTTAGGTTTCAGAGAGAGTTTGAGAGGAAGGGGATTCAAGGGCAGCGGTTTGGTGGAAATGAAATAGGTTAAGGGGGTCGTTTAGGTTTATTTTAGGCAAGTGAAATGGTGGCCGTTGATCTGAGTGATCAACGACCTAGATTAAATGGGGTAGGTAGGGGATCCAGGCTTGGGTTGGGTTTAAAGGGTTAGGGTCGGGTTTAAATCGAAATTGGGCTAGGGAATTGGGGATTGTTTTTGGGTGGCCGTTGATCTAGATTAAAGGGTGGCCGTTGATCTGAGTGATCAACGACCTAGATTAAGTGGGGTAGGTAGGGGATCCGGGCTTGGGTTGGGTTTAAAGGGTTAGGGTCGGGTTTAAATCGAAATTGGGCTAGGGAATTGGGGATTCTTTTTGGGCTAATTTTAAAGCCAATTTTGGCTATAAGTTAAATAGCCATTTTTCCCTTTTAATATATAAAAATAGTAAATAACTTCTGAAAACTAATTTAAAAGGCTAAAATGATTTATAACACACAATTAACAAATAGTAAATAACTTCTGAAAACTAATTTAAAAGGCTAAAATGATTTATAACACACAATTAACAATTTTAAAAATACAGGATCTCATTTTATAAATATAAAACCTAATTAAACCTTAGAAAGGGCTAATATTGCAATTATGTGCAATTTAGCTAAAAATACTAAATAAAATTGTAAAAATGTGTAAAAATTACTTTAGCCACATTTTGGCATAAATATAAAAATTTAATAGAAGAATTATTAAAATAATAATTTTGGGAATAATTATGGGATTTTATGGATGAAAAAAGGGAAAATAAATCAATTAAAAACCTTTAGAATTATGGAAAAATAATAAATTCCTTGAGCATGCTTATATATGCATATATATGCTATTTTGAAGGTATTTTGCGTATTGAAAAAATATATAGGGAAAATTGGGTATCAACAGTCATCCCAAGTGTTGATTATACTTAAAATCATGCTCAAGAAGTTATGAACAATGTAAATTAAATCCCTGTGTCCTCGGATTGTTTTGAATTTTGAGTAGTTTAATTTGACCCATCGAGAGGAAATTATAAGATTTTCTAAAACCAACTGTTAGTTAATGTACATTTCATTCGGAGGAAATATTATAACATGTAAGTATAATAAGTAAAAACGTCAAATAAAATAGTTATAGAGAATTTGTTACTTGAACGTAATTCAATTTAAAACGCAAATTAAATCGCGGACTACCTTCTTCATATCATGGAATATAGTCTAATTAAGTCAAGTTTCTTCAACTTCAAGTATTGCCTACAATTATGCATAACCGTGCACACTTAACAATTTTCCCAATTAAAATTAACCACTTTTGCATTTAGAGAAATATTTCAGTGTCATACATAACGATGACATGAACAAAATTATTTAAATAGAATCATTTTTGCCATTTATCATAAAAAGGGAATCCGCATTTAATGGTTACTTAACTTTGATTATTTTGCAATGATTACATAACAAAATTGGAGTATTAGACAAACTCAACCATGAAATGCAAAGTAAAAGAACCCAATTGGGTGGGTCATTTTATGGGGTTTTGTTTTTTTCATTTTTAGCTTGCGCCACAAACTATTTACATTCGGTAGTCGAAAATGTATACAAATAAATTTAATATTTGTGTATAAATTTATTTTAATAATAACTAGTTTAAAGGTACGTGCCTAGCATGTGCATCTTATTTAGAAGCTTTATATGTAAAAAATAATAATTTAGAACTAAATGTGTAATATACGTGCATCTCACATCTATTGTTGAAATATTTATTTGTAAAGCATGAAAAACTTATAAATGGATACATATTTTAAAAATATTTTTAAGGTATAAAATAGAAATTGAAGTGAGAAGAGTAAAAATGTCTCGTGAAACTCGCATTTCCCTTTCCATTTACATATGGAGGTGGCATGTTACTATCATGGCTGGAAATGCAGATGTCCCAGCGTAATCTCAATGTATACTTTTTGCATGTTTGACTAGCGGATGTAATTTTATTGGCTGATTGTCCAAATATATTAAAAACTATTTATCTTTTGAAGACTACGACTACTGCTTAAGCTGCTTGCACTCTCAATTTCTCATCTTTAATGCACTGAGAGGAGAGTTAGCTTAATTAGTTTCCCTAGTAATGATTATCTTTGTCTTAAATATGAATGCTTGCAATCTCCAATTTCAATTATTTTTCTTTTGATGGTTGCTTTCAATAATAACTAGTTTAAATGTACGTGCACAACATATATATCACTACTAAAAATCAGGTTTTAGCAACAGACAAAATCTATAGCTAAACAGAAAAATCCATCGTTAGTCTCATTTAGCGATGGATTAGCGATGGATTATCAAAAGATTTTGCTAGCTACGAGCATTTTAGTGACAGATTAGCGACGACGTTCGTAGCTAATTCCAGTTTTTTTTGTAGTTGCATGTGCATCTTATTTAGAGAATTTATATGTAAAAAATAATTTTAGATACAAAATGTGAAATATATGTGCATCCCACATCAATTGCTAAAAAGGTTATTTGTAAAACATGACGAACTTATAACGAGTTAATATGCAGAGGCGGACCCACAATTCGAAAGCACTGGGGCACCTTTATCTTAACATAGTCATGACGCAATGGCAATTACTAGCTACAAAATATGGCGGGCAACTCTCTTAATAAAAATAGGGAATGAGCGGTGGAAATGATGTGACACTTGGAACTTCTCAAGGCAAAACTATAAAGGATGTGGCTGGTGTCGCCATAATTCTAGTCAATCCAAAGGTCGTCAGCAATACCACTTTTGAAGTTGCTCATGTCCTTCCAGCAACTACTTTGGGTTATGCTGAGGGAGAAAAAATTAAGAGTTACATTAACTCATACTCACAGCCGAGGAAGGAATTTATTCCGAAGGAACAAAGATAGGCTTTATGGATACACCATCTGTAGTATTTTATTCTTCCAGGGGCCCAAACTCCGCAAGTCCAGGCATACTCAAGCCTGACATTATTGGCCCTGGAGTGAATATTCTTGCTGCATGGCCTTTCTCAATGGAGAATATAAAAGGCACAGATTCAACATTTAACATCATCTCAGGTACCTCAATGTCTTATCCCCACCAAAGTGGCATTGCAACTTTGCTCAAAAGTGCACACCCGGATTGGTCACCAGCTGCAATTAATTCGCAATTATGACTAGAGCTGATCAATCCAACCACAAGGGTTAGCCCATCCTTGATGAAAGAAAACTTCCTGCTGATGTATTTGTCATTGGTGTTGGGCATATAAATCCATCAAAAGCAAGTAATCTAGGGCTTATTTATGATATCCACCCTATTAACTATATTCAATACTTGTGTGGCTTTGGATACAAAGAAAAGGAGATTGGGCTCATTGTGCATCAAAGTGTCAACTGCTCGTTAGTATCAAGCATATCTGAGGCGGAGTTGAACTATCCTTCTTTCTCCGTTGTACTTGGAGCGGAGAATCAAATTATACATCGAGAGTTACAAATGTTGGTGATGCAAATTCCATTTATGTTATTGGCATCACTCAAATTCCAGGAGTTCATACGGTGGTTAAGCCTATCAGGCTTTTCTTCTCCAAGGTCAACCAACAAGCCACATATATGATATTTTTCACCCGAACGAGTGAAATTTTCGGAGGTTTTATTCAGGGGTCAATATCATGAATCTCAGAAAAATATGTTGTTAGGAGTCAAATCTCTATCAGCTTAAAACAAGGAATACTTTCCAACGAGTCACCAGAAGTTCAAATCGGCTTTGTATTTCATGTCACACTCTGCTTGATTTATTTCATTGTATTTTGAATTATCTTGGAATTGAGATAGTAGCTAGCCATAAATTCAAGGCATATTTTCTAATGCTTCTTATTATTCTGGCACCAATTTCATTGTCTGCCATGATTGTCATTCCAAGTGTTGATTATACTTAAAATCTTGCTCAAACAGTTATGAACAATGTAAATTAAATCCCTGTGTCCTCGGTTTGTTTTGAAGTTTGAGTAGTTTAATTTGACCCATTGAGAGGAAATTATAATATTTTCTAAAACCAACTATTAGTTTAATGTACATTTCATTCAGAGGAAATATTATAACATGTAAGTGTAATAAGTAAAAATGTCAAATAAAAAAGTTATAGAGAATTTGTTACTTGAACGTAATTAAATTTAAAACGCAAATTAGATCGCGGACTACCTTCTTCATATCATGGAAAATAGTCCAATTAGGTCAAGTTTCTTCAACTCCAGGTATTGCCTACAATTACGCAGAACCATGCACACTTAACAATTTTCCCAATTAAAATTAACCACTTTTGCATTTAGAAAAATATTTCAGTGTCATATATAACGATGACATGAACAAAATTATTTAAATAGAATCATTTTTGCCGTTTATCATAAAAAAGGAATTCTCATTTAATGGTTACTTAACTTTGATTATTTTGCGATGATTACATAACAAAATTGGAGCATTTCACAAACTCAACCATGAAATGCAAAGTAAAAGAACCCAATTGGGTGGGTCATTTTATGGGCTTTTTCTCATTTTTAGCCCGCGCCACAAACTATTTACATTCGGTAGTCGAAAGAGTATACAAATTAATTTAATATTTGTGTATAAATTTATTTTAATAATAACTAGTTTAAAGGTACGTACATAGCATGTGCATCTTATTTAGAGACTTTATATATAAAAATTAATAATTTAGAACTAAATGTGCAATATACGTGCATCTCACATCAATTGTTAAAAATGTTATTTTGCAAAGCATGAAAAACTTATAAATGGATACATATTTTAATTTTTTTTTTAAGGTATAAAATAGAAATTGAAGTGAGAAGAGTAAAAATGTCTCGTGAAACTCGCATTTCTCTTTCCATTTGCATACGTAGGTGGCATGTTACTATCATCGCCGGAAGCGTAATCTCAATGTATACTTTTTGCATGTTTGACTAGCGGATGTAATCTTATTGGCTAATTCTCATTTATCTTTTGAAGCGATTTATTTCGTAAGATGCTTGCACTCTCAATTTCTCATCTTTAATGCAGTGAGAGGAGAGTTAGCTTAATTAGTTTCCCTAATAATGATTATCTTTGTCTTAAATATGAATTCTTGAAATCTCCAATTTCAATTATTTTTCTTTTGATGGTTGCTTGCAATAATAACTAGCTTAAATGTATGTGCACAACATGTGCATCTTATTTAGTGATTTTATATGTTAAAATTAATTTTAGATACAAAATGTGCAATATACGTGCATCCCCCATCAATTGTTAAAAACGTTATTTGTAAAACATCATGAACTTATAACGGGTTAATATGCAAAGGAGGACCCAAAATTCGAAGGCACTGGGCTACCTTTATCTTAACATAGTCATGACGCAATGCCAATTACTAGCTACAAAATTTGGCAGGCAACTCTCTTAATAAAAATAGGGAATGAGCGGTGGAAATGATGTGACACTTGGTGTAACGATCCGACCGATCGTTTTGAGTTCTAGCGTATCGTTCGGCAGTTTGAGGCCATGAGCAACTTTACTTCAAGTATTATAACTTGTACGCGTGGTCGGAATTGAATTTCGGGAAGTTCAGAGTCGGTTTGGAAAGAGAATTCTCATTTCGGAAGCTTTAAGTTGAAAGAATTAACTAAGACTGGATTTTTAAGTAAACAACCTCGGAATCAGGATTCAAAGGTTCCAATAGGTTCGTATGATGACTTTGGACTTGGGCGTATGTCTGGATAGGGTTTTGGAAGATCCGGGAACGTTTCAGCACCTATTGTGGAAGTTAGCATTTTTGGAAGAATTTCATAAGTTTGGGTTGAAGTGCATTTTAGTTTTATCGATGTCCGTTTGGGATTTCGAGTCTGAGAATAGCTCTGTATGGTGATTCTGGTATTGGGAGCGCGATCGAAAGTGAATTCGGAGGTCCGTGGGTCATTTTGGAGTCATTTGGCTAAAGATAGAAATTTGAAGGTTTTTGAGAAGTTTGACTGGAAGTGGACTTTTTGATATCGGGGTCGAATTTTGATTCCGGAAGTTGGAGTAGGTCCGTAATTTCAAATATGACTTGTGCACAAAATTTGAGGTCAATCGGACGTGATTTGATAGGTTTAAGCAACGAAAGTAAAAGTTTGAAATTTTAAAGTTCATTAAGCTTGAATTGGAGTGCGATTCAAGATTTCGACGTTGTTAGATATGATTTGAGGCTTTGAGCGAGTTCGTATCATGTTTTGGGACATGTTGGTATAATTGGTTAAGGTTCCAAGGGCCTCGGGTGAGTTTCGGACGTGCGGGAGGGGTTGAAACCGCACCAGATATTCTGGTGTTCTTGGCAGCAGTTGCAGGTCTCGCAAATGCGAGAAATTGTTCGCATTTACGAACCTCGCATTTGCGAGTGAAGCTTCGTATTTGCGATGGAGCCTGGCCTGAGGCAGATTTCGCATTTGCGACCTCAACAGGGTCCGCATTTGTGGCCTTAGCAGGGGAGGCCCATGTTCACATTTGCGATAGTTTTGTCGCATTTGCAAACTAGGTGTCGCAGATGCGACATCTGAGGACTATGCACATCTATTAATTTTGAGACTTAGTCCATTTAGCTCATTTCCATTCATCTCTTGGGCGATTTTGGAGCTTTTGGAAGAGAGCTCTCACCTAGCACTTTGAGGTAAGTAATTTCTACACAACATGAGTTAAAATACATAGATTATGGGTAGATTGACATGTGAAAATCAGGGAAAATCAAGGGTTTAGATAAAAAAAACCTAGGGTTTTGATATAAACAAGATTTAACCACGAAATTTGTTATAGAATTTAGTATAAATCATATATTCTTGATCCTTAGGTTATGGGCAACAACTTTCTTCAAGAATTTTCGGAATCCGGGCACGTGGGCCCGGGGATGAATTATAATGACCCGGTCGGTCATTTTGAATAATACAATCTCGTTTCTCCCATTTACTGCTAAATTCATGTTTTATAGTTGTTATGTGACTTATCAGGGTAATTGGTTAGGGTCCGGTGAGGTTTATGAAATGAATTGAGTCACTTAGTCTCCAAGAAGAAAGCTTAAGTTGAATAATTTGATCGGAAGATGAAAAATGTGTAAACGACCCCGAAATAGATTTTTGATGATTCCAATAGCTCCGTATGGTGATTTCGGGCTTAGAAGTGTGTCCGAATAATTATTTCAAGGTCCGTAGCTAAATTAGGCTTGAAATGGCAAAAATGAAAAATTTAAGTTTTGAAGTTTGACTGGGGAGTTGACTTTTTGATATCGGGGTCGAAATCTAGTTCTGAAATTTTTTTCTAGCTCCGTTATGTCATTTATGACTTGTGTGAAAAATTTGATGTCAATTGGACTTGATTTGATAGGTTTCGGCATCGAATATAGAAGTTGGAAGTTCCTAGATTCATTAAGCTTGAATTGGGGTGTGATTCACAGTTTTAGCGTTGTTTGATGTGATTTGAAGTTTTGACCAAGTTTGTATCATGTTTTAGGACTTGTTGGTATATTTGGTTGGGGTCCCGGGGGACTCGAGTATGTTTCGGGTGTGTTTCGGATCATTTTGGGCTACTTTGGATGTTGATTTTCTGATATTTGGTGTTGTTCTTCGCGTTCGCGTGGAGCCTCTCACGTTCGCGAAGAAGAATTTGGCGTCTAGAAGTTTGTTCTTCGCGTTCGCGAAGAGACTCTCGCGTTTGCGAAGAAGGAAATCTCTGTTGCACAGGTCTAACTTCGGAGGTTCATATCTCACAATCTATAAGGAATTTGGAGATGATCAAAAAACAAAAGTTGTAGCCCTTTGTGTCTAGTTTTCAAAAATTTAAATTAATCGGCATTTTTCTTTGTGTAAAAAAGGTTATGGCATTTGTAGAACAGGCTGTCTGGGGAGAGTTTGGAAATCTCTGCTGCACAGGGTTGAGTTTGGAAGCTTATATCTCGCAATATATAATGACTCAGGAAATGAGAAACCTATGAAATTATATCCCTTGGAAATTGCTAATGAGGAATTTGCTCATCGGGAGCGCGAGGAAAGGGTCGCGAACGCGAAGAACAAACCCCTGGGCAGCAGAATAAAGTCCAAATTCGTTCCATTCTTCCATTTTTGGACCAAGGAAGCTCTGGTGGGGGGATTTTTCAAGGGATTTTCAAAGAAAACAACAGGGTAAGTGTTCTTAACACAGTTTTTGATAGATTACTCAAATCCATCGTTGTTTTTAACACTTAATTGTTGATTTTAAGTTGGAAAAGTGTTCTTACTCAAAACCCTCTTAGATAGATTTGAAGATTTGAGGGTGGAAATGTTATCAGAATTTAGTAATTTTGGTATGGTTAGACTCGTGGTTGAATGGGTTATCAGATTTTATGAGTTTCATCGGATTTTGAGACGTGGGCCCCACGGGCGATTTTGAGTTAAATTTTGGATTTTGTTGGAAAATTAGTATTTTCATATGGAATTAATTCCTATAATTAGTATTGACTGAATTGAATTAACTATGGCTAGATTCGGGTCGATTGGAGGTCGATTCAAGGGGCAAAGGCATTTTGGAGTAAGATTTTCCTCGGATTAAGGTGAGTAATGATTGTAAATGTTGTCCTGCGGGTATGAAACCCCGGATTGCACATCGTTGTGCTATATTGAGGTGACACACACGCTAGATGACAAGCGTGGGGTCGTGAACTGTTGGGGATTGTGACTTAGTCCTTCCCGAATGATTGTTTTACCGCGTATTTGACGGAAAATTATTTGCTATCATCATGTTTTGGGCTAATTACCATATTTGGGCCTCGTTCCAACTATTTGAACACTTAGGGGACTTTTCCTGATACTTCCTCACTGTTTTAACTTTATACTTGAACTTAGTCATGCTATATTCTACTGTTTTATAACTCATCAATGTTTACTCTATTTTAACACATTAAATGATATTTTAAACGATATTTTGGACTGAGCATCATGTTTTACTATTGCCCGAGTGGCTTATGAGATTTTGACTGAGTAAGGCCGAGGGCCTGTGTTGTGACACTTTTGGGTCGGGCTGCACGCCACAGCAGTGATACACTGATTATGATTATGAGGTCGAGGGCCTGAGATTGTATGTCACGAGGTGGCTTGTTGATATGAGGCCGAGAGCCTATGTGATTATGCCACGAGATGGCTTGATATTGCGCTAGGGCCGTAAGTGGCCCCTCCAAGAGTATGCACACCCTCAATGAGCGCGGGTACCCATTGTGATATGAGATATAGCCCGAGGGGCTGGTGATTGTTCCATGATATTGCCCGAGGGGCGGATTCTGTTGACATTGTGCCCGAGGGGTGGATCTTATGTGTTTATCTGTTCTAGCTGCTTTGCATTTAGTTACTTAACTGTTAAAAAGGCATTTCCAAATAAGCTTAAATTGAACTAAAGTGACTATACATATTTCCACTATTTCATTATTTTTACTGGCTTTTACTGCTTCTTTATAGCCTGTTGGCGTGCCTTTACGTGATTTCTTATCGCTCAGTCTTCATTTATTATTATTACTCACTGATTCGGAGTACTCACATTACTCCCTGCACCTTGTGTGTAGATTCAGGTATTTCTGAACCCAGTAGCAGGTATTGGTTAATCAGAGGCAGAGTTATCGGAGTTTAGCAAGGTAGTTGCTCGACGTTCGCAGCACTGATTTTCTCCCTCTTGATTTCATTAGATTGTATTCAGTACATTTTCAGACTTTCCATTTTATTTAGACCTTAGTAGATGCTCGTGACTTGTGACACCCTGATGTCGGGCTGTATTTATTTCCGCACTTATTTATTTCGCTAAATCTATACTTGTTGGGGATTTATCCTTATAAATGACTTAAATTGACTTAGTAAACTGTTAAAAACTAAATTTGGGAATTGTGTCGGCTGGCCTTGTCTTCATGAGAGGCGCCATCACGATCGGGTTCGGTTTGTGGTCGTGGCATGAATTTTAGGAATCCTTGCATTTAGGGTTGGAAAATTGGTTTAATAATTAGAGTATGAACTTTTGAGCATGTATTGATTAGTTCTTTCCACATTTGAATAGTTTTGGATCGTTCGGCTTCGATGTGGGGGTTTGAGCGCGTTCTTGAATTGGGAAATAGTTTTCGCAGCGAGGTGAATCTCCTTTCTAACTTTGTAAGAGGGAATTGTCCCCATAGGTGAATTAATTGGATATGTGCTTCTCTTTTGGGGGCTACGTATGCACGAGATGATGAGAGTCCGTACGTAGCTACTATTATGCTTAAGTACAGGTAGTTTAGGACCCAAAAGCATGCTTTACTTGAAATATTTGAAATCTTGTTGTCAATTTAAAAATGCTTAAAACATATCGAACGTGTAAATGATTTCTAAAAGACTAGTCATCTTTTCTTGATTTTTAAGAGAGAAATTGCATTTTCTTGGATAATTTGCTCTTTGATGAGTTCTTGATTGACTGTTTGAATGTGTTTATATATTGTGAAACGGGATGAATGGATGGGTAGATTAAATAGATGCATCTATGGTTTGCGTCATTCGACCATCTGGCAGTGCACAGTTTAAATATTGTTAGATCGGGTTGTACGTCCTCAGCATGAATTTCGCATGCTTGTATTGCTTGCCTTGAGATTCATAGGTGTTGATATTTGTTTCCTCCTGGCCTAAGATAAATGTATAAATGATGAAAATGAGTTTGGAAATTTCTTATTAATAAAAGAATTGATTACTTGCTTCATGTTATTGAATTACAACCATTCTTATGAAAATCCTCGATTTACTACATTGTCGGTATATTATTATTGGACCACTAGTAAGTGTCGAAGTCGACCTCTCGTCTCTATTTGTTCGAGATTAGGCGGGATACTTACTGTGTACACATTATTTTTGTACTCATACTACACTTGCTGTGCATTTTGTAGCACATGTGCATTTGTGTTTAGTGGCCTAGTTTGGTGCAGCGACATGGTTGATACGGAGACTTAGGTGAGCTGCACTTCTCGAGACGACCCGCCACCAGTAGAGTCTCTTTCAGATTACTATATTTACTTTCTGTCCAATTTGTATTCCGGACGGTTGTTGTATTATATTGTTCCCTAGAGATAGCTCATGCACTTGTGACACCGGGTTCTTGGATGCTTTTGGGATTATTCAATATTAAGTTTGCTAAAGGCTTCTGTGATGACCCAAAAGGTCATCAATCGATTTACGAGTAAGCTCTGCATTTTGAGGCCTTAGAAGCCTCCTCTCTCCTCACCTTGATTTGCGTGCACAGTCCGGGTACACTGCCGGGAAGCCATTATGTGAAAATCTATGAAAAATGACAAATTTTGCCTTTAAAATGAATTTAAGTTGACTTTGGTCAATATTTTGGGTAAACGGATCCGGACCCGTGATTTGACGGTCCCGAAGGATCCGTAGGAGAATATGGGACTTGGGCATATGCCCGGTATCGAATTCCGAGGTCCCAAGCCTGAGAAATGATTTTTTAAAGAAAATTATTTTCTGGAATATTTATGAGTTTTTAGAAATGAAATGTGTTTAAAATTTGATGGTATCTGGCCCGTATTCTGGTTCCGGAGCCCGGTATAGGTCTTATATGTGATTTAGGTTGAGTCTATGAAATTTGGTAAGAAACAGACATGAAATGACGTGAATCAGATCGTATTTGAGAAAACTGGAAATTTGAGGTTCTTAAGTGATTTCATGATTTTGATGCTATTTCATAGTTGTTGGTGTTATTTTGGCGATTTGATCGCACGAGCAAGTCCGTAGGGTATTTTTGAGGTAGTGTACATGTTTGGTTTGGGCCCCGAGGGCTCTGGTGAGTTTCGGATAGGCATCGGAGTGTTTTTGGACTTAGAAATCTGGTATTTCTGTTGTTTGCTGGTATCTGAGTTTTTACTCTATGCGAACGCATGGTAACCCACGCAAATGCACAGCACAAATTGGGAGGGGGGCAGGTTTTCACTATGCGATCGCATAGAACCATGTGCGAACGCGGAGCCTTAGGAGTTCACTCTACACGAACACACTCGGGCTGTCGCGAACGCATAGAATAGGAGATAGGTCTGGGGGCTGGGTAGTTTTAACTCTATGCGAACGCATCCCTTGTGATGCGAACGTGAAGGGCAGGGGAAGGGAAACCTATGCGGTCGCATAGGCTTTGTCGCGATCGCATAGCCTATTTTTGCCCAGTCTTTTAAAACAATAGTAGAAACGGGATTCTTCAAAATTTTCATAACTCTTTCACCTAAACTCGAACTGGGCGATTTTTGAAGAGGAATTTCACTACAAAACCATAGGTATGTATTCTTAAACTCGGTTTCTTTAATTTCCATTAACACCCATCAGATTTCTAGGCCTAAATAATGCTCTTAAGGGTAGAAAATTAGGGATATGGGTAGAGTTAGGGATTTTTGAATAATTGAAATTTAGACCTCATTTTGGGGTCAGATTCCGAAACTAATTACATATTCGGGCTCGTGGGTGAATGGGTGATCGGGTTTTGGTCTGAACCTTGTGTTTTGATGTGATGACCCGGCTAGTCGTCTCATGAGTTACCGCTTCGTTTAGCCATTTTTTCTTCTTTATGCTTTGTTTATCCGTTTTATGTGGTCTCGGGTTGGTCAGATCGAATCCGGAATGATTTTGGTAAGGTTTGAGACACTTAGTCTCTTTTAAGGAAGCTTAAGTTGGAAAAGTCAACCGGATGTTGACTTATGTGTTAGAGGGCTCGGATGTGAGTTCCGATTGTTCGGTTAGCTACGGGGGTGATTTGGGACTTAGGAGTGTGATCGGAATGAGTTTCGGAGGTTCGGAGTAGATTTAGGCTTGAGTTGGCGAAATTGATATTTTGGCGATTTCCGGTTGGTAGGCGAGATTTTGATATAGGAGTCAAAATGGAATTCTGAGAGTTGCAATAGTTCTGTTTTGTCATTTGGGATGTGTGTGCAAAATTTCAGGTCATTCGGATGTGGTTTGGTTGAGTTTTTGATCAAAAGCGGAATTCGGAAGATTTTAGAAACTTAGGCTTGAATTCGATGTGTTTTGGTTAATTTGATGTTGTTTGAGGTGTTTTGAAGATTGTTACAAGTTTGAATAAGGTTTTAGGATATGTTGGTGCCTTTGGTTGAGGTCCCGGGGGCATCGGGGGAGTTTCGGGTGGTCAATCGGACCTTTTCATGAAGTTTGGAGTTGCAGATTTGTAGGTTCAGCTGTTGCAGAGATTTCCTCTTCACGAAGGAGGAGTTGCGATCGAATAAGGTGGAGGAGTTGTTGATCGCGAACGCGTAGAGCGAAGTGGACCATGGGTGTTGGCTTGAAGTTATTCATTGCGAATGCGGTAGCCATTTCGTGATCGCATAGTGTTGGGAACTTGATCACCGCGTTCGCATATGCTTGTACGGGTTCACATAAGGTTATTTTTGGGAGCTAAGAATTTGTGCTTCGCGATCGTGAAGGATGTCCCACGATCACGATGAAGGAAATTAGGCCTGGGCAGAAGGTTTAAAATGTTGTCTTGTCCGCGAATGTGGGGTTTATTTCTTCCATTGTTGGTCGTTTTTGGAGCTTTTTTGAAGGGGATTGAAGAGGGATTCAAGGAGAATTACTTGGAGGTAAGATTCTTGGACTTAAAACTCGATTCTAATGTGAATTCCACCTAAATAATCATGGAAATTAAGCCAAAAATTGAGGAACAAGGGCTTGGAAATTTAGACCTTTGATTGAGGATTTGAAAGACCATTTGAGGTCAGATTTCAGAACTTTTGATATGTATGAACTCGTGGGGAGATAAGGAATCTATTGATGTAAAAATTATCGAATTCCGAGACGTGGGCCCGAGGGTTGGGTTTTGGTAAATTCGGGATTTGTGTTGTATTTTGATTATTTTTGCTTGGGCTTTGTTCCCTTAGCATATTTTGACATCTTCGTTCTATTTTGGATAGATTCGACGTGAGTGGAGGCCGATTCGAGGGGAAAAAGGCGTCGTGAGCTAGAGATTTGACCGGTTCAAGGTGAGTATGATTGTAAATGACGTTTTGAGGGTATGAAACCCTGGACTTGCACATCGTTGTGCTATATTGAGGTGACACACACGCTAGATGACAAGAGTGGGGTCGTGCACTGTAGGGGATTGTGACTTGGTTCGTCCCAAATGACTATTTTACCGCATATTTGACTGAAATCTATTTACTATCATCATGATTTGGGTTGAATGCCATATTTGGGCCGTGTGCCAACTATTTGAACCCTTCGGGGATTTTTATTGGTACTCCTCACTGTTTTGACTTTTTACTTGAATTCAGTCATGTTATATTTCACTATTTTTCGTACTCAGCCATGTTTACTCTGTTTTAACACTTACATGATCTTTTAAATGATATTTTGGGCTGAGAAACATGTTTTTACTACTGCCTGATTGGCTTGTGAGGATTTTTGACTAAGGCCGAGGGCCTATGTTGTGAGGAAACATTTGACACTGATTATGAGGCCGATGGCCTAAGATATGTACGCCACAAGGTGGCTTGATTGATATGAGGCCGAGGGCCTAGTGACGATGCCACGAGGTGGCCGAGACCCCTCCAGGAGTCTGTACACCCCCAGTGAGCGCGGGTACCCATTGTGATGTGAGATTGAGCTCGAGGGACTGGTATTGTTATACATGATTGCCCGAGGGGCTGGTACTGTTCTATGTGATAGCCCGAGGGGCGGATTTGTTGATATTGTGCCCGAGGGGCGGATTTGTTGATATTGTGCCCGAGGGGCGGATTTGTTGATATTGTGCCCGAGGGGCGAACCATTACGTGTTTTTTCATAACTTACTGTCAATTCCCTGCTTAATTGTTGAAAAAGGCTTTTCATGAAGTTAAATTGAGAAAAGGGATTTTTACCTATCTTTCGCTGGTTTTACTATTTTTATTGGTTTTACTGCTTCATTATAGCATGTTTTATGCCTTACGTGATTTCCTTCTTTCAGTCTTTATTTATGATTATTACTCACTGAGTTGGGGTACTCACTTTACTCCCATCACCCTATGTGCAGATTCATACGTATCTGGTCCCGCTCCCAAGTGATAATCATTTCCAGCTCCAGGCGAATCCGAGGAGTCTTTAGGTAGCTGGTGGTATTCGCAGCCCGGAGCTCCTCCCAATCTTATCTCTTCATGTCTTTAGTTTTTGTATTAAACTCTGTAGTTGCTTTGGAGTATTTCGTGTTGTTAGATGCTCGTGACTTATGACATCCCGGTATCGGGCTATGTTTGGGTTGTATTCCGCATATTATACTATCTTTTGCTTAGACTTTGATTTGTTTACTCATGCTAAGGCTGTTTATTACTGGTTAACTATTTAAAAGGTGAATTGGGTTTAATTGGCTGGCCTTTTCTTCACGAGAGGCACCATCACTATCGGGTTCGGGTTTAGGGTCATGACAAGTTGGTATTAGAGCCTAGGTTACATAGGTCTCACGTGTCATGAGCAGGTTTAGTAGAGTCTCACGGATCAGTATGGAGACGTCTGTATTTATCCTCGAGAGGCTGCAGAACCTTTAGGAAAAACTTTACATTCTTGAATTCTTCTTGTGTGTCCTTGATTCAGCTTGAAAAGTAACTCTATGAATTCCTTCCACACGTTCGTATGCGCGCATGAGCGCTCGGTATCGGATATGCATTGATGGCTTGTGATTCCCTGATCGAGGGGCGAGATGTTATCTTTGTGCATTGATGTTGGGCCAGTCTGTAGGACTCGAGGCTGGATTTTTGCCTATAGTTTGATCCCTGAGCTGTTGATTTTGTGAGCATGTATTTCTGGATCTATATGTTCTATTGTGTCCCTATTAAGGGAGGTGATGACTGGATACTTACGTGATGAGTGTGATGTGACTGCGAGTTGTATTCATGTGATTTGGAAGCGACGAAAAGGGTCTTCTGGAGGATAGAAGGACTATTAGGTGCTCGATTTTCATCTTGATTTGAGGTATAGCCCCGCGTTATGGGTGTGTGAAGAATCTTTCCATGTTTCCTAGTGGGAAGTGGAGTAAATTTCATGTTGCGTCTCGAGTTCATACTCAAGAAGTTTAAGTGACTGCGTAATATTTATGACGGTGGGAGGTATACATGAATGGCAGTTCGAGGCAAAGCAGGTGGGGTTATTTCCTGCTGATTGTTCCGAAGTTTGCGTAATCCCTTGCGTCATTTATTGGAAGATCTCTGTTACCAGGGAAATATATGTTTTACAATTTGAATTTGGGTTGCTCAAGAGAGTAGGCTTGACTACTACGAGAGTGAATGCGAGAATATGTTGTACTCTAAACTAATTTTCAGAATCAAATTGTACTCTACCATGTTTATGTGCACAATATATTGTTATTATACTTTCCTTACTTGAAAATATTCTGTACTTAGTCCTTATTACATGCTACATGCTTTTATTATTCCTGAGTCTTACGAGCAATTCTTTTCCTTATTTGATACAACTGGTACCTGTTTGAATTGTGACTCCCTAATTGAAAGACGTCAGGGTCTTTAATTGATTCTAATTTGTATTATTTCTATAATTATGATAAGTCAGTACTTGTTACCTTATTTTCCTACATGTTTTCAAAAACTATATATACTCTACCCCTCTTCTTTAAACACACGAACAATAGTTCAGAACACACACATACACACTCAAACTCTCTTTTCTCTCTCTACTACTTGTGCTACTACTTTGTCTAGCCGGTTGAAAGCCAAGGCTAGACTGTGAAACTCTGATTGCTTTATTTTTTCTGCACTTTGCTTCTTCAACTGGTATGTTCCTATTTCAAATTCTGCAACTCAACTCTATGTGTTCCCTTGTTTGTTAATCCTTGTCTCTTTCTGCACTAACTTAATGGCTCATGCTATTAAATTGCACTTCTTGTTTACTGCTTTACTCAGCATGCTTAAAATTCTGCCTTTCCTTGTTCAAAATGTAATCAGCATGTCTGCTTGTTCCTGTTTGTGCCCCTCAACTAGTATGTCTCCTAATGTACTTGATTAACACTAATTCATAACTAATTATCTGTTTCTGATTTGGGTCCTCTATGTCCCCAACCCCTACTTCCCTGTTTGTAATTGTTGAAGCTGTACTACTCTCTGAACTTGTTCTGTGTATGTTGTTGCTCCTATCCCCTTTCCCTTTCAAAAAATTGTTTTCACTAAGCAACTCTTTTGCTGTTTAACAAACTTATTTCAAACATGTTATTTTCAAAACTGTTTTCCAACTCAACTCCTTTAAATCTATGTCAAGCACTCTCACATATACTCTTAAACAACTAGGTTTTGCCCCTTTTGTGTGAGCCTTCCCTTGGGACCCTAGAGCTCCCTCTGAACTTGGACACATAAGAGATGGCCCTTCCATACTGCACTCACTCTGTTTGGTTATGCAATCTGGGTGTGAGCACTGCCCGGGATCCCTTGAGGTCCTTAGGGAACTCTGACACACCCAGATATAAGAGAGGCTATGGAACAACATTGGCGTTCGAGGTGGTTTATTACATAACTCAGAAAGGAAGTCCAAATCAGGCTTTCTATAGTTGTAACTTCTTATTTTTCATTTCTACTTATGTAATTCAACCACATGGTCTGTAGTAATTTGTAAACAAGTATTGGGGTGTTAGTAAAAAGGGATAGGGTAAATATGCATGCTATAATTTGTTAAGGGTAGAAGACATGTTATTAGGTTTATATTCCTAATTGTGCAATAGAAACCATGCTTATGATTCATACAATGCATTAGAAATCATGTTCTTAGGGCCTATGTTTCTTGCTTCAGCACTTCATTCATTGATCCATGCTATATGTCTATGCACTTAGAAATCCTACTCTTAGGGAAATTCTGCAATCTTGCCATATGCATTTAGAAATTCTGCTCTGAGAAAATTCTGCAATCCTGCCATATGCATTTAGAAATCCTGCTCTTAGGAAATTTTGCAATCCTGCCATATGCATTTAGAAATCCTGCTCTAGGAATTCTATGTCATGAGTTTTATACATGCACTTTAAACACCATGTTTTAGGATCTTATTTGCACTTGCATTCACACTTAGTGTAAATTGTTGATTATAAAAGAGGTAAAAAAAGCTTCACACTTGATTCTCCCGTTTAAAATAACGGGTAATAATCTCTGCATCTTACTAGAACAGCATGCTCTAGGGTAAAAAATAAGCTCCAAACCGTCTTCCAATAATTTTGAATAACTACTGCATCTTGCTTTACACCTATGCAAGTCTTAATTAATAACTTAAATAAAATTGGAATTGCCTTTGTTTAATTATCAACTGTTCAAATCAGTAGGCAAACTTGATTCGGAATTTTTTTCTAAGTCATGTAATAAATCTGGTCCTGCTGTTATCACTTAAACACCCTGCTTTAGGATTTTAAATTTAGACCTTAATTGTATATAATTCATGCTATCTCTGTGCATTATTTATGGAGGTATATCTGAGTCTTCTACTTCTTTCTATGTTTTCCCCCTAAATGCAGTCTTATATGTTCTTGTTTGTCGCTTAGTATTTTGCCTTTAAACCCGAGGGTCTACCTAGAACCTCCTCCTTATAGGATAGAGTCCCAAATTCCTCCGGGACTGATAGGAAGGGACGGGTAACAACATGTAGTAGGGGTCGAGACCAAACCTCGCTTTAATTACCTTTACAAGCGGGAAAGGGTAGATATGGATATGATGACTGGTGCGTTAATACCACGTGTTGCCCCTCTTTTGAGGAGTGTCATACCGGGTATTGCATTGATATGATCCATATTACATACAAACCTAGGACACCCCCTTTACATTCATATGCATGCTTTATATTGTAATTCGTTTTTCAAAATTTCGCCTTTCGCTAATTGTTTTCAAACACTTGTGTACTTGAACTTAAATCCCCTATTATTTGAGCCCTACTTGTCTATTTACTAATTGCACAAATTCACAAAAATTGTCTGGCCGGGAACCACACTAGTGGATCCTTAGGGGTACCTACCACCTTCCCCTTAGGATAATTTCAAGCCCTTACCCTATCTCAGGTTACCAAAATATAGTTATAAATGAACCTCATAGGTGTCCTAGCATACCTTAAATCGTTAGGTGGCGACTCTCCAAAATTGCAAGAACCCCTTCGGTTGATACCCAATTTTTTCCTGTATTTTTATGTACAAATACCTTTCAAAATAGCATGTATATCCATATATAGGTCTGTCCCAAGGTCCAATTATTTTTCCCTAATTTTTGAAGGATTTTTAAATCAATTTACTACCCTATTTTATCAAGAAAAACCCAATAATTATCCCTAAAATTATCATTTTAGTGATTCATTTATTTGAGTCTCATGTTTACACTACAATATGGCTATTATATTTTATATATTTTTTTTTACAAATTTATTTGGTATTTTAAGGATAAAATTGCATAATTGCAATATTAGCCATTTTTAGGTTTAAATTCGTCCCGTGTTTATAAAATAGGGTCTTATATTTTTAAATTGTTAATTTATATTATAAACCATTTAAGCACTTTCAATTTGTTTTCAGAAATTCATTTACTATTTTTATAAATTAAATGGGAAAAAGGAGGCTATTTAACTTATAACTAGATTTGGCTTTATAATCTAGCCTAAATTACACCATACCCCAACCCAAATTAAACCAGCCCAAAGACCCAAGCCCAATCCCTAAATCTACCTGACCCAAACCGGATTAAATCTTGTTCGTTGATCAAAATTGATCAACGCCCAGATTCACTCTTACTAAATTAAACCCAAACGACCCCCACCCAAACCCCTCTCACTTCTCACTCAACCGACTCTCTTCTCTCTCTCTCTCTCTATCTCTAGTTCTCTCTAGAACCTTCCCCCTTCCCCTCCGCTCCGATGAGCTCCACTCGCCTTCTCCGGCCACCTCCTGGCCTGAATCCATGGTTGTCTAACCACCTACCAGCCTGATATGGTTCCTACATGCTTGGTTAATAAAGACTCATGACTTGACCATGAAGAAGCTGGATCCAGACGTTGATTGATTCGAGTTCCATGTTTATCTCTGGCAAGCCATGTCTGTTCGAGCCTGGCCTCGACTCCTCCTGTTTAGATAAATGACGATCCTAGTCTTTCTCACCGTTTGGGTTCCTCTGAACCCGTAGCTTTTGATATTCTTCTGATTTCCTTAGATCTGTTCTAGATCCATGTTTTTCCTAAACTTTTAAAACGATTTCTTGACATTTCTTTTAAAACTATGCTTTCAAAACCTTTATTTCTTCTGATCTAGGGTTTTTGAGTTATGTTTCTCTGATTTTCTTTTTTCTCTTGTATGTTTCTCTGATTTTCTTTTTCTTGGTGTGTTTCTTCCACTATGTTGTGTCTGCTATGTTCTTTGTGTGTTTCGTCTACCTTGTTTTCTCCTACTGTATTCTTGTTAAGTTTTTTTTTCACCATGTTCTTATTTGTTTCTTCTACTTGTTCTTCTATTGGTTTCGCATGTTGTTCTTTTACTATGCCTATCATGAGTTCCTACAAATAAAAGAGCATGTTAAAGGTCTCAGTTCCTTTCTGATACCTCTGAACCTATTTTAATTAGTATCTTCTCCGTTAATCACTTGCCCTTTCGTCTCTACACTCGGTTAATGGCAAGAACCCTAAATTTGGGGGTTCATCCGAGTTTTGAGACCCTAGGCGATGTGATTTTCTTGCTCTTCATCTTTGAACTTGTTTGATTTCAGAAAACCTAACTCTTTTGTACCTATTTCGAGTTTTCTGAATTTGTTAACTGAGTCTTGAAATCTCTGTTTCTTTAAGCGATTATAATTTTTCTACTAAAACTCTTATAAGGTCCTTATACTGGACCCGTTGTATGCTATTTAATACTATCTCTTCTAACCTATGTGACTACCTACTGATTTTGCAATGACATGACATTTTCTTTTCTCTAAATTCAACCTAGCATACTTGTGTGCTCTTTATATATGTTGAACTTCCCTCTAAAAATGGCTTTCAATTTTGGTTGATTTCAGACTTCCCTTGTATAAGTTTGATTGATCTTTCCTTGTTTGCTGATTTCCCTGTTACTTGATTTGAGTCAAAAAATTTCCTTAGCCCATTCATGAGCCAGTAATTTCAAACCTCTGACACCTTGATTTACTGTATACTGATTGATCCTTACCTTATTTGTTTTAGCTATGTATTTCAAAATCCTTCCCTAATTAAAACCCCTATGTATTTACCCCTAATTGCCTACTTTGCACAAGATGTTTATTTGATTCTTTTCCTTAAATAGTTTTACCGTTTGAATTTGAATTCCTTAATCAAAGGAACTCTTGTATTGATTGATTTTTAATTGATAACCAGTTCCTTAATTGTTTTCTTACCATTATTTCTGCATGTTTTCACACTATAAATATCGACTCTTTCATTGACACAAACACATCAATCCATCACTCCTAGTCTTTTTGAACTTATACTTACACTCAAAGTATTCTCTCTTGTTGCTTGAACTGTGGCCTGTTTACAAGACCTCTTGCCTACTTTTCTCAATTTACTTCTTTGAAACCGGTATGTCCTGATTTAAGATTTCAGCTTCACAACAATGTGTTTATTTATTACTTTTTGTATCCATGTCTGCTTTTTGCTTCTGTATAGTTCAACACTTGCTCTAACATATTGATTTCTTTCTGCATGCTCTATTATGAATCCCAAACCCCTGCTCCCCTATGTGCTTAAGCTATGGTTCGAGGCATGGAAATATTGCAAGTTATTGTCCATGAATCAAACTCGATCCCTTGGGATCCTAGCCTCTAAATAGTGTGTTCTGGCAGGTTTGAGAGTATGCTATTATCCTCCATTGCTGAGCATGCTTGAAGCCTGCCCTTGCCTAAGCAATAGGCTCTTTACAATCTCCCTATTCCTTATTCCCCTATGTGTACTTATTTGTAGTTGTTTCCCTCTCCCTTTCCCCTTTCAGAATTTTGTTTCTGCACTTGCACCCTCTCTTAGTCTTTAAGTTCTGCCCCCCTCTTGTGAGTCTTGCCTTGGGACCCTTTGAGCTCCCTCTGAACTTGGACACTTAAGGGCTGGACCTTCCACACTGCATTTGTCCTAATCTGATAGTACATTTGGGTGTGAGCATTGACCGGAGTCCCATTGAGGCTCTTAGGTAACTTTGACACATTCAATAAGGAGAAAGGCTTTGGATCATGATCTCTTGGAGTTGGTTTACCTCATATTTCAGACATGAAGTCTCAATCAGGCTCTCCTTTAGTTGTAGTTTTATATTTTTTGATGCATTTTTTTTACTTTACTCCGGGCTGTAATAATTTGTAATAAACTCTTTGGGATGGCTAGTGAATAGGGCGGGTAACTATGTATGCAAAGGGTAGATACTATGCCTACAAGTCATTCTAAATTCTACATTCTCACATAGATACCATGTCTATAGGTGTTTTTGAATTCTGCACATTCAAATGAACATAGAAAACATGCCTATAGGGGATTCTGAATGTCCATTTTCACATAGAAATCATGATCATAGGATTACTACATTCGTATAGATATTATGCTCACAGGTTTTAAACAAATGTTGTGGCTAGATATCATGCTCATAGGTTTTTTTGCCAGTTAGATACCATATTTATAGGTTAAAACCAGTCTTATGCATTTAGATATCATGTCTATAAGGCTTCTGCATTTTTTTACCATGTCAACAAAAGGCTTAAAATCAACTACGCGTAGAAAGCATGTCTATAGGATTTTCTAATCGAATCGTAATCGTTTCATTCACGTATAGAGCTAAAACCAGTAATAATAAGTACCATTAGTTGCAGAACTTATAACCTTCGTTAAAACTTGCCTTTTCTTTTTGACTACCGTATTTAGTTTATTTTTTTAGACCTTGTTATTTCATTGCTTTCTGAATTCAGTAGATGCCATGCCCATAGGATCCTTGTCCAATACTTAGTCAAGCCTTAGGGTAAAGTTATAAACTGAATCTGTTCTATTAATTACAACCAGCAAGCAGGCCTGATTCGGGCTTTTTATCTGAATTATGTAATAAATCAGTCTGCCTCAACCTTTAAGTCCTCTTATGTTAGTATTTAATCAGGCCCTAAACAACATGTGTAAGTCATACTAATTACGTGCTTCTTTATTTAAAGGAGGTGTATCTGAGCCCTATTTGCTTGTTATGTGCTTTCCTCCAATTTTCTATACATGTTTTGTGTGTTGCCTTAGAATTTTGCCTTTGAAACTACAAATAAGCCTAATACCCCTCCCCTTTAGGATTAGTAGACCCAAATGCCTCCGGGACTGATAGGATTGGGACGAGTAATAGCATGCAATAAGTGAAACGAGACCATCCCGCGCTTTAATACCTTAACGGGGTGGGAAGGGTAGATATGGATATGATGACCACGCGATAATGTCACGTGTAGCCCTTCATTGAGGAGTGATTACCGGGCATTGTGTGGGGTGATCCATATTATTAATAAACCTAGGACCCCATTTTCCTTTGTTTCTTTGTTTCTTCTAAAGATTGCAAACTATATCTTTAAGGAAAATCAACTTTCTTTTAGTTCTTTCCAACTTTGTTTATTTGTCAACCATTATGTGAAAATACCCTCTTATTTGAAGTTACATTTGCTTACATGTTATTTGCACCTAAAGTCACAATAATAGTCTAGCTGGGAACCATATTAGTGGATCTTGAGGAGTGCCTAACACCTTCCTCTTGGGATAATTTCAAGCCCTTACCCACTCTCTGGTTACTCAAATCAAAACCCTCTTGGTGTCCTAATGCACCTTAATCATTAGGTGGCGACTCTTCAATTCAAACCCAAATTCCCAAAAGGGAATGAGTTGCCCTCCCAAATGTCATAAACCCGATTTCGCAAGAAAAAGGGGGCACGACAGCATGGCGACACTGCTGGGGATCTTTTAAGCTTTTACTATTTCAGACTATTATTGTGGCTTGACATTTTCTTTATATGCCTTTATTTGTTTAATACCTTTAAGCATTTAATTCCCCTTTTCAACTACAAAACTGACTTGTCTTTTGTTTCTTTCCTTTATTTCTTTTACTGCTTTCCTTTACTGCTTTTCTTTATTACTGCTTTAAATTATGAAGAACTGTTGTATTTACTGCTTTGTCAACGTGCAAATACATGACAACCTGCTTTAGTTATTGCATAAACATGTTTTCAACATCATATTCCACTCGTGCCAAACAAAATACCATAACAACGCTTATAATGAGTGGTTGCTCTCTTTCGATGTTATCGCCCCTAAATACGGCAAAGGCATATTTGCGGTAAAACTAGCCGATCGACGGTGTAGTCGATGGTTCTGCACCTTTCCCTCTTGAGTTGTCTGCTCAAGGGTACCAGTCGAAAAACCTATAGAAACTTTACTCTGTTTAATTGTGCATGCATCATGGTCAAACCTAGCTGAGTCAGTTATGTTGTCCGCATAATGACTCTTTAAGATAGCCTTGTCCAAAGTCCACTGGGTTTCCCTAAAACCCAAATGGACACTACCACATTTTGTGAATTTATTTGGAGAACTAAATGTTTTATGCCAATTATTGATATTTAATAGTCGAGTCTGGTGGGAGTAAGGGCCTAACCCTTTTGTCTTGCAGAAATATGAGGCACGAAGTCCCCAGATTCGGCATGGTCACCAACATCCACCCAAAATTGCTAAGCTGGTGGGAGGATCTTCGTTCCAGTGATCAGACTCTTGTCCGAAAATACCTAGGAAATCTACCTTCTCTCCTGGAAATCCAACCTAACAACAAGATCATAGAAGCTGCTACTCTATTCTGGGATTGTGATAGGTCTGTATTCCGCTTCGGAGACCTTGAGATGACACTCCTGCTGGAGGAAATAGGAGGATTAGCCAGTATACCATGGGAAACTCCGGGTTTGTTAATGCCAAAAAATGGCAAGGGTAGAGGTTTTCTCAAAATGATGGGTCTGAAGAAGAATCCAGAACTGACATGTTTGAAGGAATATTATGTCCCCTTCGACTACTTGCATGAGAGGTACGGTCACAGCAAGTCCTACCGTACCTATCCCGATGAATTTGCCATCAACTCATTAGGGAATATTCACCGAAGGGTCTTTGTATTTATGTTTTGTTTCCTGGGGTTGATAGTGTTCCCAATGAAGAAAACAAAGATCCATACCAGGCTGGCTATGGTAACTAAAACTCTGATGGAGGGAATTAGTGGGCAACCATTCAACATAGTAACCATGATCATTACAGAGATATACTAAGCCTTGGATAAGTGTCAACAAGGAGCCAGACACTTCGAGGGCTGCAATTTGCTATTCCAGCTCTGGCTCATAGAACACCTCCAAAGGGGTGAATACCGGGAAGAGATTCAGCGAAGGGACTAGGATGATCATATAACTTTCCATCATCCAAGGCGAATGAATTACATGCCCAACATGTTCCCCCCAACCAGAAGACGCTAAGGGATGGTTAGAGCTATTTGAAAACCTAACTGAGAATCAAATACAATGGATGTTCGAATAGGTCCCTACCGAGGAGTTTATCGCTCGATCCAGGGACGCGTCGTTTCTGATATTAACCGGTCTAAGAAGAACCTACCCTTATGTCCCTCTTCGAGTTATGAGACAAGCTGGTAGGAAGCAGGTTATACCAAGGGTCGATAAGATGAGTCACTTTCGGGCCGACTTCCAAGCTGATGATAGTCCTTATAAATGCCAAGCTCAGCATATGTGGCATTGCAAGATCATCATGGGAAGAGATATTATGTAACTTGACAGATACCACGCTGGTTGCGCTCCCGACTATTCAGGCTAGTTAGAATCTAATCACGACGGTCTGAGTCAGCCAGGACTTGCTAGAGGCCACAAGATCATAGACGAGAGGGTCGAGGCACAGGTCAAATACAATCAACTACGCAAGAGGATTCGGGAATGTGAAAACGAGCACCGTGAGATACAAGAAGCCCACCAAAGGCTGATTGAAGAGTGGAAAGACATGGCTGTCAGTGCCAACAAGCGACTGGGATACTTGGAGCAGGGTTTAGTAGAGATGGAAAGGAAATTTCTCAAAATAATCGAGGATTTCCAGAATGCTGAAGGAAACGAGGGCGGACACCTAGCCAGAGCTTACCTGTTGCTGGGACTTCACGGGTTGGTGAAGCTGTTCGATGGAGCCAAAAATGCCGAGTTTGGGGAAGGTCCTTCTGGGACCAAGTAGATAGGAGTTTTTCCTTTTTCGCTTTACAAAATGTAATAAGGCCAATAGCCATTAGTGATTTTTTATTTCCTATTTATTTAGTGTCAATTTGGGATTCGTCTACTTTTTATCAATAAAATGAGGCATTTAGTATCCTAAGTTCTCCAAATCAATTTGTCGCTAGGCCTACCTCAGGCACAAAGAGTCCCCCAAATTGGGATACGATTTAAATTCCCACACTATGTGTTTAAATACCGCAATACTTTTTATGATCCTCACTAACTTGGTTACCTTTTGTTTTATTCTTTGTTTTTGTTTTTATTATTCCCCTCCCTAAAGGTTAGTTCGTGCACTCTGGCATCATCATCCTATTCAACGAGATCCAGGGGCCCTCCACCCACTCCTCCTCTTAGTCCTATCAGAAACAAGAACAAAGGGAAGATGGAAGATTCGAACAACACCAGAAAGGAAAACTCAACTGAACGGGTAGAGGTCACTCATGGTACTCAGGTTTCCAAAGAAAGTGTGTCCCAACTCGAGCAGAAACTATTGAAGTTCTAGGAGGAACTTGATCAAGTTCGAAATCTGGCGAACTTGTCATTTTCCCTCACTACTCCAGATGTCAACTTCCCAAATGCTCAAGAACCCACACCTCCACAAAATATCCCAAAGCCACTAAACCATCCCGCCCCTCACCGCTACTGCAACACCTGCCATACTTCCAACAATACTCCACTGCCCATCCCTAAACTCCAAAACTCTACAAATGACCACTTTCACACCCATCATAACACCCCCATCTAAGTGGAAACCATGCCACACTCCACCCAACTCATCTCAAGCGCACCCGAGTTTGATAATAAAAACTTGCTCATCAGGAATCAAGCTGAAGAACTCAAGAAATTGACTAGCCGAATTCAGGGTGTCGAAGGAAGTAAGGGGATTGAAGGGTTGAACTACGAAGATCTTTGCATACAACCTGATGTCGAACTGCCCGACGGGTACAAACCTCCTAAGTTCGAGATATTTGATGGTATAGGGGATCCAAGAGTTCATTTCAAAACATATTGAGACAAGCTGGTCGGGGTAGGAAAGGACGAGAGGATCCACATGAAACTTTTCATGAGGAGTCTGAAAAGAGATGCTCTATCTTGGTACATTAGCCAAGACCCGAATAAATGGTCGAATTGGGTGAATATGGCATCCGACTTTATGGATAGGTTCATGTTTAACGCAAAAAATACACCAAACATGTTCTACATCCAGAACCTAAAGAAGAAGCCGACGGAAACATTTTGTGAGTATGCTACTCGTTGAAGATCAGAAGCTGCTAAGGTCAGGCTTGCTTTAGAAGAGGAACAAATGAACAAGTTTTTCGTCCGGGCTCAGGACCCGCAGTATTATGAAAGGCTAATGTTGATTGAGAACCATAAATTTTCTAACATTATTAAGCTGAGAGAAAGGATCGAAGAAGGCATCAAATGTGGTATGGTTACAAACTTTGAAGCCTTACAAGCCACCAATAAGGCTTTACAGTCTAGTGGTACGTCCACGAAAATGATGTAGGTGTCATAATGGTAGCACAGAGAACCAAATCCCCTATCAAATACCAAACCTATCCAATGCCTCCACTCATATATCAGCTTACTCCGAACTACCAAGCACCCTCACCATCTTACCAAACTCCACCACCCACTTATCAATCACCTCTACCTCCCATATATCAACCTACCTCACCAAGATATTCCCAACCTGCACATGTCAACCAAGCCTATAATGCTCAACCATCCCACTATCAATCGCCTGCCACATGTCAAAACTTTCCTAGACTTCGACCAAATTTTGACCGAAGACCTCCCAAATAGTATATCACCATTGTTGAACCCATTGACCAGCTGTACGAAAGGCTCAAAGCTGCTGGTTATGTCACTCCTATCCCTGCCATAACCCCTGATAACCATCTTCAATGGGTCAACCCAAACAAATCATGTGCATACCATTCTGGCATAAAAGGACATACCATCGACGAATGTCGCTCCCTGAAAGACAAGATCCAGGCCCTAATTGATAACAAGATTATTGTGGCAATGAGCCTGCTCCGATTGTCCGCAATAACCCTCTGTCAGACCACAAGGGTGGAGGTGTTCACATGATTTAAATAGAGGATGATTGGGACCCCAAGGGATCTATCGGTTTAGTCACAGAAGGCGACGATCCAAAGAAGCCAATAGTCACCCTTAATACGATTGTAGTCCAGATTCAGCTTTCTGGGAACGCCGAGGTAAATATGTCCATGCTACTTTAGTTTGAAGCACCATCCTCTGCAAAGACACCAACACCGATTGAGGTCGAATTTATGTAACCAGCAAATGCATCTACACCTTTCGAAATTGCAGTTTTACCGCCTAAGGTGCATGCTCCGTTCGGAGTAAAGATAGCCACGCTAATTCCGGTGGCAACGTCTGTCGTAACACCATTCCATACAAATTCCATACCTTGGGACTACACAGCCGAGGCAATAATAAAAGGGAAGGTCAAGTTCGAGGAAGTCGTTGCGGTACAGGGTATGACGAGAACCGTTAGGGTTTATACCCCGGAATATTTGGCTGAGTCAAGCAACCAGGCCTCTGGTCAACCAACCATCACTGAAACCGGACCCGATGATCTTTGGAGAAAGATACAAGCCAAGGAATACTCGATCATTGATCAGCTGAACAAAACACCGGCCCAAATTTCTATCATGGCTCTGTTACAAAATTCTGATGCACACAAGAATGCCTTGTTAAGGGTGTTGAGTGAGGCCTATGTACCAAGCACATCACCGGAGGAGAATTGGAAAACATGGAAGGGAAGGTATTTGAAAGTCACAAGATCACTTTTCATGAAGATGAGCTGCCACCAGAAGGGTTGAGTCACAACAAGGTGTTGCACATCACCGTGCAATGCGAAGATTATTTTATCACCAGAATCCTGATTGATAGAGGGTCCAGCCTTAACATTTGTCCATTGGTAACACTTAGGACATTGAGAAAGGGGCTGCACGAGATCAAGGATTGGGCCATCAACGTCAAAGCTTTCGACGGTTCCCAAAGGTCCACCATTGGGAAATTAGCCTGTGTTTGCAAATGGGGCCTACTTGGTTCGATGTTGATTTCCAAGTAATAGACGTGCCAGCGTCTTACAATTTGTTGTTGGGACAACCATGGATTCATGCCGCTGGGGCCGTAGTGTCAACACTACATCAGGCAGTGAAGTTTGAGTGAACCACCAAGAGGTGATCAGTCACAACGACGGTAGCAATCCCATATACAGTCGCCAAACCATCCCAGGAATTGGAGGCAGAAGAAAGATAGGCGGGGAGACCTATCACCACATTGAGCGAGTCAACGCCATTGACAAGGACAAATGGTGGGACAACAAAATTGAAAGCATATTGAACCTGGCAAGGGACTTGGCAAGAACCTCCAAGGAATCGCTAAGCCTATCAAATTAAAAGAAACATGGAACCACCTTTGGTCTGGGATATGAGTATTGCCACACCTCCTTTTTGCGCGCCCGCCCCGAAGGGTTGAATGCGTGAGGGAGTTTTTCCAATTTAAGTGACAATATTCGAAATGGGATTATTTATTTAATTCAGAGTCGCCACCTGGGAAAGATTTGGCTTTTGGTGTCCCAAGTCACCGGTTTATCTTGAATCCCAAATCGAGGAAAATATTCGACTTTCCAAATGAAGTCTGCGAACCAGAAATTCTAAGTAAGGAATTCTGTTGACCCGAGGGAAGGTGTTAGGCACCCTCGAATCCCGTGGTTCTAGCACGGTCGCTTAAATTGTTATAATGGCTAAATATCTGATTTAAATACATGTTATGACTTACGTGCTTTTATTAAGTTTAAACCGCTTTTATTATTATCATTTATTTTTATAGAATTGCAACGTCGTGAAAATGCATCTCGAACCACGTCACAATCAATGCACCTGGAATTTTGCTAAACGGCTCATCCCGAAGTCTAAGTAATTTTAACTAAACATTTATCGAGGGCCCCGCAATTTGTGCGTTTTATTTGGCAAGGCTCATCTCATTTATTTTTATCAGGATAATCCTAAAGAGCCTACATTTTCTATTAAAATTGTCTCTACAAAAACTGAAAGAGAAAAAGTCTTAATTTATTTACATGTTTGAGTTGCTATAGTTGAGTTTCGAATATGATTCGTAAATTCTGAAAAATGATACAAGCAAGGCAGTCCGTTGCCAATACGGGCACAGGCCCAACGTATATGGCATTAAACTAAACCTGGGCTTCACGTATTACTACCTAATTATATTATACTAGGCATGTTCTAAGTTTGTCAAAAATTAAAAAAAAAACTTGGCAATCTAATTTTAATCCTAAAACAATTACATGCTGGAATTAACCAATATTATTTAACTAAACAATTTTCTTACAAGTTCCGAAATGGTCTATTCGTTTGATTTTTAACTTAGACGGAGTTACTACACCATTTATTTATTTACTTGGCAATCTAATTTTAATCCTAAAACAATTACATGCTGGAATTAACCAATATTATTTAACTAAACAATTTTCTTACAAGTTCCGAAATGGTCTATTCGTTTGATTTTTAACTTAGACGGAGTTACTACACCATTTATTTATTTTTAAGCAATATATAGATAGTTCATCCGTTAAGCTATCGTTGGATGTTCCACTATATATACATTAAATAGCTACATGATTCCGATTTTTTGTAAGCTAAATAATTTATATATACAATAAAATTAAGAATATAATTCAAAATAAATTTAGAACTTCAATTCTTCATTTTTTGTATTCATGCTTCCTGTTTCAGTTTACAATAATCAGCGTGTCAGTTGTGTACCTGATATTGGAAGCAAAAGAAAAGTGAGAGATCAGCAGAAATTCAGTAGCATACAACAACAGCAATCCCAGCAACTAGTAACAACCAGCGACGAGAAACTTAGTGACAGATTTTAAAATCAAGACAAAATCCGGAAACAACAACAACCAACGGACAGAAGCAAAGGGAAACTTTTCAGATTTTTGAAAGACTAGTTAGTGTTTAACCCTTAATTTCTCAATCCGTATCTCAGAATATTTGGACTATATATCAGGTGTATATTCTTCTTCTTTTGAATTTCCAGAATGTTTTTCTTTTTGTTTTTCTAAAGTCTTAGTATTTTTTTTTCGGATTTTTCTCTCTTAAATTTTTCTCCTCCTTAAATCTGATTCAAGACCTCTCTATATATCCCCCAACCCATAAATCTTTTAATCAATTAAAATCAACCCATTTTCTCTACCAAACCCATTATCTTCCCACTCATCCCCATTACATTAAATAAATATATCACACCACCCCATTATATTTTGTCCCCCATGCTTAACATAAATAAATACAAGATTCCCCCCACTAAATTTTGTCTTATTCCCCCTTTATATTAAACAACTATATCAAAACCCACCCCATTTCATTTTGTCCCCCATGCTTCATATAAACAATTACAAAATGTACAATTCCTAAACTACCCCTCCGACCCTATTACAAATTACTATTTTACCCCCGAAAGTACTATGAATTACCAAACTACCCATCAGCTATAACACATCAATTAATCAAACTTAACCAAAATATAGACAATATGATTAATTTCTAACAATGTTCAAACAACAAATTTCATGAACATGATTTCTTCAACATTTCAACAACAAATCACATGAACATGATTTCTTCAACATTTCAACAACAAATCACATGAACACAAATTGAACAACAAAGAACAACTAAAATTTGATTGAACAATATTTTAGCAACAAACAATCCTATTTTCGGATTCAACAACAACAACAAACAAGTATATTTAGATTTCTAAATTCAATAATATTGAACTTAAAATCAACTACTCTAACAACATTACAACAAACAATTCCTATCTTAAACTTAAACAAGATTATGAGACAAATTCAAGAAATAATCATAAATGATAAACAAGAAATCAAACTATACAAAATTCGGATTCAAGATCATCCAAACAAAGTATGAACATGAATGAATCTATTTTAACACAACAAACATGACGGATTAAAACGATTAAATCAATATATTTCCTTTAACACAACTAAATTCTTTTTAGACAAATAACAAGATCGACGAATAAACAATTATGAACTTAAGCTTGAACTTAACAATATTAACAATTCCTAACAATACATAAACATATGAAACAAATTGAAGAAACAATTAATTAAATTTCAATTTGAATCTAACAAACATCAAACTAACAAATTCTTACTTAAACAATAAAACAAACATGAAATAAACATGAAGAACCACTAATTAACTTTCCATTTGAAATCTGAAAATTAATTCAATCAAACACATAACACACTAGAAAATTATTTCAACGATGAACAACGAACAAGACAAGAATTGAATCATTTAACGAGTTTGGATTCGGAAAATATCAAACAAAAATATGGACAAAAATAAAACATAGAACAACTAACCGTAAATGACCAACGACGAACATCGAACGAACTCTAAATGAAACCAACGAAACTTTGACATAACGAAGAAGACGAAGCAAGAGCCGAAGCATGGAACGTGAAGCAGCAGCGCCGGCAGCAGCAACGACGACCCAGCTCCGGCGAACTAGCAACGGTAGCAGCAGCACGATGGAGGGGACGGAAACAACTACCACGACTAGGCAGCCATGGTTACGAGCAGCAGCAGCATGATGGAGGGGACGGAAACAACTTCCACGACTAGGCAGCCATGGTTACGAGCAGCAGCAACATGGCGGGGGAGAGTGTGCTCGTGTGAGTGTGTTGACGCGGCTATGTATGTGTGTGTTGATGAAGAGCTTGGAGGTGGGGAGGTGATGAAGACGAAGAAGAAGGTGAAGCAGCAGCTACAACGCTGCGTTATGCACGACGACGAGGATGAAGAAGACGATGGGTTCTTGGAAGATCTCAACACAAAGTTAGCATCTTTACAAGAAAATGAAGTCGGTGGTCGTTGGAGCAGGAGGATGACGATGGTGGACTGTTAGTTGTAAGGTGGTGGTTTGGGTGTTGAGGATGGAGGGGCAGCCATTGATGCTAGGGAGGGGAGCTTGAGGAAGAAGAAGGAAAATAATGGGGGGGGGGCGGATGTTTTAGGCATTTTTAGGGTTTTCTTACTTTTGTTTTTTGTTTTGTGTTGCTTGTAAGATAATAGGGGTGTTGGGTTATGGACTGGGTTGACCCAGTTCGAAATGGACTGGGTCATAGGGAAGGTTGGGCCATTTTTTGGGCCTGTGGCTTGAAATCGAAGAAGAGGCCCAATTCCTACTTTCTTTATATTTTCGCTCTCTTTTCTTTTTTTATTTTTCTAAGACTAAATTATAAAAATACTTAAACTATTATTAAGAACTAAATTAAGTCATAAAAGCGCAAATTAACTCCCAATATCAATTAACGCACAATTAAATAATAATTAAGCATAAAATTGTATATTTGGACATTAAATGCTAAAAATGCAAATGATGCCTATTTTTGTAATTTTTTAATTTTTGTAAAACACATCTAATTATTAACAATTGTAGAATTAAATCCTATATGCAAAATGCGACATATTTTTGTATTTTTATTAATTTAGCAAATAAACACGCACAGACAAATACAAATAATTATTCAAAATATCACAAAATTGCACACCAAAGAAAAATCATTTTATTTTTTTATTTTTGGGAGTAATTCTCATATAGGGCAAAAATCACGTGCTTACAGCTGCCCCTCTTTGCCCGGAGACACGAAGGGTTTTCGTGCAAAGATAAAGTGAGCGATTTTTGCCCATCCGAGTACTCCGTGTGAAGCATTTTTTTTTTTTTGAAAAATATTTGACCGAACCTTTGCTTCAAAGGTTTCCTACATATCCTGGCTAAACAGGAATCAGGTCAATGTAGTTCGGGAAATTTTGGTAGCTGAGACTACCATGGGATTGCAATGCTTGCTGTTACTGCTGTTGCTGTTGCCACTACTGCTTTACTGACCTCCTTATTACAACCAAAGGAAATTGAAACTGAACTAACTACTTATGCTTGTCAACCGCTAGTTACAAGATTCCTATCTATAATTCTTTTGCAACTTGATCTTGGGTCTCAGCTAATTCTGCTTGTAGACTTCGATCCGAATCTTGATGCTCGCAAGTTGTAGGCGTTTGTTTATTTCTGCAGTATTGAATGAAACGGGATTGGCGGAGCTCGGGAATTTGATCCAATTTTTGAGCGACCTGCCCTTTGTTTGTTCCAATATGTGGGAACATCTTCTTTTTTTTCTTTTGTTCTTTTGTTCTTTTCTTTATTCTGGATTGAGACTCACCCCGTAGGTCGTCTCGATCCATCCACCTCAGGGTCAGACCTGCTGAGACAACAAAACAAACGAACGAAATTTCTTCCCCAGTTTCACTAGGAAAATTTCATGAGTTAATTGTCATGAAAATTTACAGCACTGATGAGGGGATTGGAAAAAAAAAACCCTAGTCTACAAAGCGCAACTCAAGGATTGGAGCCCTAATGTCGCAAAAGGTAAAAGTGCACAACTCAGGGATTGGATCCCTAATGCTGGCTAAAGGAAGGTTGCTCAACTCAGGGATTGGAACCCTAATGTCGGCTAACAGAAAAAAAAACGCTCAGTTCAGGGATTAGAGCCCTAATGCTGACTAAATAGAAACCTGTTCAACTTAAGGATCGGAGCCCTAAATTGGGAGAATTGCCAGGTTATGCTGGAAAGGGTCCACGGGTTATGCCGGGAAGATTCATCGGGTTATGCCGGAAAAGAGGTCCCTGGGTTATGCCAGGGAGGTCCACGGGTTATGCCGGAAAATTCAAAGAGGTCCCTAGGTTATGCCAGGGAGGTCCACGGGTTATGCCGGGAAAGGGACAGAGTCCTCGGGTTATGCCGGAAAAATTATCGGGTTATGCCGGAAAAGGGAGAGAGGTCCCTGGGTTATGCCAGGGAGGTCCACGGGTTATGCCGGGAAAGGGACAGAGTCCTCGGGTTATGCCGGGGAAGTCATCGGGTTATGCCGGAAAAGGGAGAAAGTCCTCGAGTTATGCCGGGGAAATTATCGGGTTATACCGAAAAAGGAAAAGAGGTCCCTGGGTTATGCCAGGGAGGTCCACGGGTTATGCCGGAAAAGGGAGAAAGTCCTCGGGTTATGCCGAGGAAGTCATCGGGTTATGCCGGGAAAGGAAAAGAGGTCCTGGGTTATGCCAGGGAGGTCCACGGGTTATGCCGGGAAAGGGAAAGAGTCCTCGGGTTATGCCGGGGAAATTATCGGGTTATACCGAAAAAGGGAAAGAGGTCCCTGGGTTATGCCAGGGAGGTCCACGGGTTATGCCGGAAAAGGGAGAAAGTCCTCGGGTTATGCCGGGGAAGTCATCGGGTTATGCCGGGAAAGGAAAAGAGGTCCTGGGTTATGCCAGGGAGGTCCACGGGTTATGCCGGGAAAGGGAAAGAGTCCTCAGATTATGCCGGGGAAGTCATCGGGTTATGCCGAAAAAGGGAGAAAGTCCTCGGGTTATGCCGGGAAAATTATCGGGTTATACCGAAAAAGGGAAATAAGTCCCTGGGTTATGCCAGGGAAGTCCACGGGTTATGCCCCTTTTATTTATCAAAATGCATGAAAGAATTCTGGGTAAACTTCCCTTTGGTCGTTTTCTTGCTGCAAAGCTGTTTCAACGCTCGTGCACTTCATTTCTTTTTTGGGCTACACCTGCTTCTTGCACGGTTGCTTTGGATCGCACCTGTCTCAATTTTCCTAAACAAAGAAAAATTGTCAGTTTGAAATTGTGGTCGGTTTTGTGGCCTTCATTGTTTTTCTTGGTCCCAAGCTTCATTTCTGTTGAGAAAATTCGCCATTGATTGGCTTCCAAGGCAACCTCCTTTAAAACTGATAAGACTCAATATTTCAGGATTTCACGATGATTTGTGCATGTACGGCTCTGTTTCTTCCGTCTCACTCTGCTTGGGGATTTTGAGGTAATCAAACGCCATGATCAGTCGGGATTGGACTGACGCATCATTAAGGCTGGGTATGTTCCCCACCTCTTGCCAAACAGAGCCCTGTGAAACCGGTCCTGCCACCTTTTCTTTCTAGCATGTTTTGGGGCTTAGGGTTAAACCGAAAAGGAATCCAAAGAAAAGTAAACAAAGAACGAGAAAAAAATGAATTTAAAAAAAAAGCGTCTTCGTTTTTTTTTTTGGGAAAAGAAAGACTTATCTTGGCACATGCTAGCTTTAAATTGACATAACCTGCTTTTTGGACTGGATGCCCAACTCTCACGAACCTACATTTTCTCACGAACCAAACGGATCTATGTTTCCAAACCAGGGAACCTTGCCAGAACCTTCTGTGGTGAAATCCTCTTTCGGCCGACAGCGCTCTTTGCGAGTTTTCGCTAGCCGACCTCTCTCATTTCTCTTCTTACCGTCGCCTTATAGTGCTCGTCATGAGATTTCACTAACAAGACTCTCTCATTTTGATTTCTCTGCTCGCCATCGCCTTATGGTGCCCATAGGTTTTCACCAATAAGACTCTCTCATTTTGATTCTCTCATCCTGACTGTGTCGGATCTGAGCAATTGTGTCCTTTGATTTTGAAGAAACTTTTGCCGATTGATCAGAAGGACTTGCAACAGGTTTGGGGTCAAAAGAACTTGGATCGAATTAACAACTTTGGAACCGTCCAGGCGGGATTATCGCCGAATTATTATAATGTCTGCCCCAGTTTAAATTTTGGGGAAAACTGGATTTTTGTTTTGGTGTGACTGAACCCCATAGAGAGGCTGCCTACGTATCCTTTCGGAATCAAGTCAAACGTAGTTCAGGAAATTTTGGTTTTTTATTTTTTAGAACTTCACTTCTGGGTTCCAAAGAGGGTAATGAAAGAAAGGTAAATGGCTCAAAGGGTTAGCAAAGGATTTGAGTGTTTGGGTAGCGGGAATGAAAGCCTTCGTCCTCTCAAATGTGCAAAGACATCGTCAGAGCAAGTTCAAACATAGTATCTTTTTACTGCATCTGCATTCACGGCTGTGTCGGGATCTTTTCCTTCAATATCACCTAGATATAATGCTCCCCTGGGCAATATCTTCCTGATGATGTATGGACCTTTCCAATTAGGAGCAAATTTTCCTTTCGCTTCCTGGTGATGTGGAAGAATGCGCCTTAACACCAGTTGACCTACTTCAAAATTCTTGGGTCGCACTTTCTTGTTGTAAGAACTAGCCATTCTTTGTTGGTACAATTGCCCGTGACAAACCGCAGCCATTCGCTTTTCATCGATCAGCGTTAACTGTTCCAAACGGGTTTTGACCCACTCACTGTCTTCAATTTCAGCTTCAACAATGATCCGGAGAGAAGGGATTTCTACCTCTGCCGGTATTACAGCCTCGGTCCCGTAAACCAACAAGTATGGGGTTTCCCCTACTGAGGTGCGTACTATAGTGCGATATCCAAGCAGGGCGAAAGGTAACTGCTCATGCCATTGTCTGGAACTCTGGGTTGTCTTCCTCAAAATATTTTTTGATGTTTTTGTTCGCTGCTTCAACAGCGTCGTTGGCTTTGGGCCGATAAGGAGTGGAATTCCTATGCGTTATTTTGAATTGTTCACACACATCCTCCATCAAATGACTATTCAGGTTTGCTGCATTATCTGTGATTATAGTTGCAGGAATACCGAAACGACAGATAAGATTTGAATGTATGAAATCCACCACGGCTTTCTTAGTGACTGATTTGAGAGTGACAGCCTCGACCCATTTTGTGAAGTAGTCGATAGCGACCAATATGAATCTGTGTCCATTTGAAGCTTTGGGCTCAATCGGACCAATGACATCCATACCCCAGGCAACAAATTGCCAAGGTGCAGACATGGGATGCAGTTCTGTGGGAGGTGCGTGAATCAGATCTCCATGCACCTGACATTGATGACACTTTCGAACGAAGCTGAAACAATCCTTTTCCATGGTCATCCAATAATATCCGGCCCGCAAGATTTTCTTAGCCAAAACGTACCCGTTCATATGAGGTCCACACACCCCTGCATGTACTTCATGCATGATCCTGCCTGCTTCTTCGGCGTCAACACATCTTAATAAGTTGAGATCAGGGGTTCTTTTATACAATATCTCACCGCTCAAAAAGAATCCACTTGTCTGCCGCCTAATAGTTCTCTTCTGATCTCCAGTAGCATGTTCAGGGTATTCTTGTGTTTTCAAGAACCTCTTAACATCCTGGTACCATGGCTGGATACTTGGTCCTGCCTCGATGGCGTTGTAATAACCATGTCTTTCCCTGATTTGGATTTCCAAGGGATCGATGTGGGTGTTGCCTAGATAAGGTAACATTGAAGCTAAAGTGGCAAGTGCATCGGCTAATTCATTGTGACATCGCGGGATATACCTGAACTTTACTGATCTAAACCGCTTGCTGAGATCCTCTACGTGCTGTCGGTAAGGAATAAGCTTGACATCTCGAGTTTCCCATTCTCCCTGGGCTTGCCGGATAATCAAATCAGAATCCCCCATAATCAACAAATTCCCAACATCTTGATCAATCGCCATATTCATGCCCATGATGCAGGCTTCATATTCAGCTGTATTGTTCGTGCAAAAGAAACGAAGCCTAGCTGTAGCCGGATAATGTTGACCAGCAGGTGAGATCAAGATTGTCCGTATTCCTACACCTTTGGCATTTACGGCCCCATCAAAGAACATCTTCCAAACGTGAGCATTTTCCGAGACCACTTCTATGGTATTTATTTCTTCATCTGGAAAATAAGTACTCAATGGCTGGTATTCCTCATCAACCGGATTTTCAGCCAAATGATCTGCTAATGCCTGGGCTTTCATTGCCGTACGGGTGACATAGACTATGTCAAATTCAGTAAGCAAGATTTGCCACTTGGCCAGTCTTCCAGTAGGCATTGGTTTCTGAAATATATACTTCAAAGGATCCAGCCTGCTTATGAGGTAAGTAGTGTGAGTTTGAAGATAATGTCTCAATTTTTGGGCAACCCACGTTAAAGCACAACACGTTCTTTCCAGCAGAGTGTACTTGGCCTCGTAGCCGGTAAATTTCTTGCTCAAGTAGTAGATCGCCTGCTCCTTCTTTCCGGTTATGTCATGTTGCCCGAGGACGCAACCGAAAGAATTTTCCAAGACTGTCAGATACAAGAACAGGGGTCTCTCTGGCTCTGGCAGGACCAAAACTGGGGGATTTAAAAGATATTCTTTGATCTTGTCAAAGGCTTCTTGACATTCATCCGTCCATTTGATCACTGCATTCTTCCTTAATAGCTTAAATATGGGCTCACACGTGCTAGTTAGCTGGGCAATGAATCGACTGATATAGTTTAACCTGCCCAACAGACTCATCACGTCTTTCTTCGTTCTTGGGGGAGGTAGATCTCTGATAGATTTTATCTTTGTTGGATCTAACTCTATACCTCTCCTGCTTACTATGAAACCCAAAAGCTTGCCTGATGGGACTCCGAAGGCGCATTTGGCCGGGTTCAGCTTCAAGTCGTACTTTCTCAGTCTCTCGAAGAATTTCCTCAAGTCTTGGATATGATTGTCTCGAGTCCTGGACTTGATTATCACGTCATCCACATACACCTCTATTTCTTGATGCATCATGTCATGAAAAATGGCAGTCATGGCTCTCATGTAAGTTGCCCCAGCATTCTTCAGACCGAATGGCATAACCCGATAACAGTAAGTGCCCCATGGTGTAGTGAATGCAGTCTTCTTCATCCATCAACACCTGATGATATCCAGCGTAACAATCTACGAAAGACTGGATCTCATGTTTGGCGCAATTATCAACAAGGATGTGGATGTTGGGCAATGGGAAATTGTCTTTGGGACTCGCTCTATTCAAATCTCGATAATCCACACAGACCCGAGTTTTCCCATCTTTTTTCGGCACTGGAACTACATTCGCTAACCACGTGGTGTACTGGATTACCCGAATTACTCCCGTTTTCAGCTGTTTGGTGATTTCTTCTTTAATCTTGTCACTGACATCAGTTTTGAACTTTCTTTGCTTTTGTTGAAATGGAGGACAATCAGGGTGAATTGGCAATTTATGCACCACTAGATCAACGCTTAATCCTGGCATGTCATCGTATGACCAAGCAAACACATCTTTAAATTCAACAAGGAGTTGAACTATCACGTTTTGCGTTCTCTCGTCCGTGTGAATGCTTATTTTGTTCTCTCAGATTTCTTCAGGAGTTCCCAAATTAACTGGTTCGGTGTCATTCAGATTCGGCTTAGGTTTGTTCTCAAAGTGTTCCAATTCTCGATTTATTTCCTTAAAAGCCTCTTCTTCGTCGTATTCCATTTCTTGGTTCATTATTTCGCAGTTAGACCGCATGTTTGAATCCGGGCATGAAGTCCGCAAGCATGTCATGTTATTTAAAGCCGCATTATTAGAACTGAAAGAAATAAAACAGAAAAATAAAAAAAATCAGAGAGAATAAATAAGATAAAAGATGAAATATTTATTTCATTTCATTGAATTTTGAAGATAATAGGGTTTACATCAGAATTTAAGGACAGGAAACTAAAAGGAAATCATTCAAGTTACACCCCAAAATAACTCGTGATGCAGAAAAGGTGGCAAGACTGGTCTACCAGGATTCCCGCTTGATCGGAAACGGAGTAGCCTTCCAGTTTTGCAATTTGGCATTGGGCCCCATGTAAAGCACCTCAGCGGTGCTCGAGCCTTCTCCTGGCTGAACCATATGGGTTTCGTACAGCATTTGCCCCATAACCTCACAGATTTCTTCAATTTCCTCGGTTGTGAAGGTCTCGTCCTCTCTTTCTTCATTGTACTTGGGTTTGACGAATGTTCTGTAAAGATGGGGAATTGGCTGAGATAATACCCAACCATTGCTCTTCCGTTGGTTTGCCCACATTACGTCAGCTTTTTCAGCATAAAAACCAACACCGAAGAACTTTTCGGCGGCAGGTAATGTGATAGGTTCAGTGATACCTTGCAATGATGCCCTGAGTCCCTTTCCCAGTTTATAACCATGCCTGATCATTTCCTTGGCAACCATAACTGACGCTTTTGAGAGAAATGGTTGAGGGTAGGGGCTTCCTTTTTCGCATTGGTCTGCGACCACAACCCCGAAAACTTGATAGACTATGTGTTCACTACCCTCCTTAGCTTCGAGGCATAGAACCGACGGGTCTCGATAAATTGAATGCTCATCCTCTCCATGGACTATAATCTCTTGATTTTCATGTACAAATTTTACCATCTGGTGGAGAGTAGAAGGTATGGCTTCCGTCGCATGAATCCAGGGCCTTCCTAGAAGGAAATTGTAAGAAGTATCCATATCTAGGACCTGAAAGGTCACCTCAAAATCCACAGGTCCAATAGTCAAAATCAAATCGATCTCGCCTAGGGTGTCCCTTTTGATGCCGTCAAAGGCACGAACACATACGCTGTTGGGCCTGATTCTCCCTGTTTCGATCTCCATTCTTTGCAGAGTCGAAAGGGGACAGATATCCACTCCGGACCCGCCATCCAGCATGACCCTCTTCACATAGTACCCTTCACATTTAACTGTTAGGTGGAGGGCCTTGTTGTGAGCGGCCCCTTCCGGGGGCAGATCATTTTTGCTGAAGGAAATTTGATTGATCATGAAAAATCTTTCTGCCATCCTCTCTAGCTGTTCCACGGTAGTTTCAATTGGGACGTAAGCTTCGTTGAGGGTCTTGATCAACACTTTTTGATGCTCAGTAGAATTCATCAATTGAGACCACAACGAGACCTGAGTGGGAGAGTTTCGGAGTTGATCAATTATCTCGTAGTCCATAGTTTTCATTTTCCTGAAAAACTCTTCCGCTTCCTCGGCGCTAACCGGTTTCTTGCGTGGGAAACGCTTCTTTGTAGAATCATTCAACTCCTCCAGGTTGAGGTATTTCTCAGTTGGGTTAGTTTCATTCACTTCTCCCAGGATTTCTTTTCCTTTGTAGGTTACTACCGCCTTGTTATAATTCCATGGGACGGTAGTAGGATCCGTCATGGGCCTCTGCGGCGCGCGTCCAATAATCACGGGCTCATTCAGCCTTGGTGAAATTATTGGCCCCCGTTCCGCATAGGTACCTTTGGGCACATACATCTTAGATCCTTTGTTCAGCTCAAACCTTCTTGGAGGGCTCAATGTCACTTGTCCTTTCTTCGAACCTCGGGGGACATAAAGGACAGTATCTTTCGAGGGTACTGGCACAATTTTTGTTTTCACTACTTTTTCTGTGTTTTGAGGGGGGTTTTTACTCTTCTTGTCCACTTTTTCTTGCTTTGCATACGTCTTGGGCTCTTTCTAAATGTCGGCGATTGCAATGATGGCTTTCAAGACAGGATCAAACTCTTTATCTTCGCAGATCATCCCAATAATCGGTCCATTGTTGTGAGCCGGTAACGGATTGTTGGTCACATTAGGAATGTCTTCGTCCTTTAACACTATTCGCTTTTGTTCTATGAGGTTTTCAACAACCCTTTTCAAAGTCCAACAGCTCTCAGTGTCATGTCCTTCCACTCCAGAATGATAGGCACATCGGGCACCAGGTTGGTAAGAGGGTGACTCTGGGTTTTGCCTATTTGGGGGTACGGGTTGTAACAAACCCATTTGGACCAATTTGGGGAAAAGGTTGGAATATGATTCACCAATAGGTGTGAAGTCCATTTTCCTGGGCGGCTCTCGAGTGCGGGCGTTGTAGGGGAGATTATTTTGTAGAGGTCGGGGATTATACTGAGCTTGGTGAGGAGGTTGATTTCTTAGAAATTGAGCTCGTTTTTGGTGAAATTGTTGTTATGGCCTAATATATGGTTGTGCATTCATTACTGTGTAGGGCTGAAGGTTCATAGCATAGGCCGCATCTTGATGGGGGTAGTAGTGTTGCGGGGGTCTTTCAGAGAAATGAAATCTGGACGGATGGGGTTTTCTTACACTCGAAGTTGCCATTGTTGCTTCTTCCTTCTTCTTTCGGTTTGCTCCTCCTCCAGACCCGCCTTGGATTGCTTGGGAGGTGGCCCTTATAGCAGACTGACTCAAGATTCGCCCTGTTTTTAAACCATTTTCCACCATTTCACCGATTTTGATGGCTTCAGCAAACGGCTTTCCCATTGCAGACATCATGTTTTGATAATAATCAGCCTCTTGAGCTTGAAGGAAAACGCTGACCATTTCTGTTTCATCCATGGGAGGTTTGACTCTGGATGCTTGTTCGCGCCATTTGACAGCATATTCTCGGAAGCTCTCCGAAGGCTTCTTCTTTAGATTTGACAATGAATTCATGTCGGGGGCAATGTCGATGTTATATTGAAACTGCCTGACAAAATCCCTAGCCAAGTCGTCCCAAATGTGCCAACGAGATACTTCCTGATCCGTATACCATTCAAAAGCAATGCCAGTCAAAGTTTCTCCAAAGTAAGCCATAAGAAGTTCTTCTTTTCCGCCCGCTCCCCACAACTGGTTGCAGTACCTTTTGAGGTGGGCTATGGGGTCCCCATGCCCGTCATATTTCTCAAACTTTGGGGTTTTGAAACCCAAGGGTAGATGTACGTGTGGGAACATGCACAGGTCAGCGTAAGATACGCTTTTTTGCCCGCTCAGACCCTGTATATTTTTGAGAGTTTGCTCCATGCTTCTCATTTTTCTGGTCATTTCCTCTTGTTCAGGCGTTTTCTCGGCTTTCTCCTGTCCTGCGATAAACTCGTACCGAGACGGCTGAGGGTAAGCATTGGTAGTGAACTGACTAGGTTCCAATGGAAGAGGTGGTGCTTGAAATGTGAAGGATGATGAATCGAAGTTAGGCCTGGGTAAGACAGGTTGTGCCGTGGATGAACAAGGTGGAGCAGTGAATATGTTTGAAACCGCTCCGGCAGCTAACACCTGGGGGCGAGACTCAGAAGGTGTTCCAGTAAAGTAGGTTGAGATGGTAGGAAATCCCAATGGGGTATTTGGATAATTTGTGGGGATGTTGGAGGTCCCACTTGCCCTAGGAAAAAGCTCAGGGAATCCAGGGATCGCACTTGGTGGCTCTTTTCCATTGGCCCAGGCGTCCCACATTTCCATCATGCGGAGACGCAGAATCCTATTTTCCTCGACAGTTGCTGACTCAGAAGTTGGGATGACTGAGATTGAACTTTCCTCCGAAATAGGAATCGTTGGCAGAGGAATTTCTGAAGACATTTCGACACTTCCCTTCGACCTTGTGAAATATGTATGAGCAATTCCTCTTGATTTAGCGAAGGGTGGCTGAACGTTTCCTTTTGATCTCGTGAAGTATGTATGAGAGGCCAGATTACCACAAAACCAAACCACTTTTCTAGGAACCTGAACTTATCAGCAAACATGACGGTTAGTGTAAAACAAATAACAGACAGGTAATCTCACATTGGGGTGTGATGCACCTATACAGTCAGGGGAGTTTCTACATGCTTGCAACAAAGACGTGTCATTCCGGCTTCTCCTTAGGCTTTTCTTTTATTTATCACCATTTTTCTTTCTTTGCATTTTTATTTTATTTTATTATTTGCAGTTAAAAATGTGACCGGATCCGATGAGGATTGCCTACGTATTACGATGCCGCGTGAATCAGATCTTGCGTAGTTCGGAATAGAGGAGTGTAAAAGAAGCACATATTTTATTACTTGAAGCAATCTATTACAACCAACATTTGAAAAAGGGGAAAATAAACAAACCTTGAAAACAAATGCAGACTCAAACAAACTAATGCACCCTGATGCGAAAAGACGGACAGAAGATGCTAAGATACAGACTCGACCTATGAATACATCAAGGTTTCGAGAACTGGCGCCCGCGGGGCATCGTTCGGCCTCGCCGCGATCTTAGGTGTGAGATCCCTTTCAAGTTGTTCCAGCTCATGCATGGTTTGCTTGATATACACCATCACTGCCGAGAGAACGGTAATGGTGGTCATGTTTTCACACCGTAGACATCTTCTGATGATGGCATGGGCAATGGTCCTGATCTTATACCTGGTTCGCCTCTTCTCTTTGAGTAAGTGCTCTATTTGATCATTACGGGCTGTCATAACCCGAGAATCCTGGAGTCATTGATTTTGCCACTGCCGAATTTCTACTTCCATCTGGGCTAAAAGCTTACGGCAATGTCTATTTTCACCTCCTAGGGTTCGGGTTTGCTCAAACGCTCTGTCCACCTTTTCCTTCAAATTGGCAATGGTTCGCTCGTGATCCCTTTCCAACTGCTGTAAGTGCCGATTACGTTTTTCTGTCCTTCTTGCCCAGTGTGCCTCGAGCCCCGCTATGGTATTTTCTGACTCAGTCCGGCGCTCCCCAATTTCCGTCCTTAGAGCTTTTATCAATCGTTCATCCGACCGGCTCTTTTGTTGGTTATCAGCATCTAACCTTATTTGTTTTATCCGGGCCTTGAGCATCTCGTTTTCCTGAGCCAACCTGTTCTTTTCTCCCAGATCGGTAGCAACTTGCACGTTGTGCTCATATTTTAGACCTTCCACTTGTTGCTTCAACTTGCTGATTTCGGTACGATAACCTCTTTCTTTTGCCAACCAATCCCACTGCTTTTGCGATGACTCGGCGAAATTCAAGATGTGGGGTCTTTTAGCCGGCCTTTCGTGTTCAAGTTCTCTTCTGTACCATGCAAGGTAACCTGGCGCCATTTCACTTTTGGCCGGATCCTACACACAAGTATCTGCTTTCAAATATTGACATTCGTTCCAGATCTGGCGGATTTTTGCTTCAGGAAATTGTCCGTCAGGGCTTATCTCAATTGTTTGAGCACTAAGATCTTCCTCATGTGGCACTATCTGATATCTTCCGAGTTGTCTCAAGACTCAGCAGGGCGCGTAAGGTTGAATGCTCTTAAGTCCCATCAGTAGGAAATGAGTTCTAGTTGCTGGCATATACATGATCTCATCAACAGGCAACCATCCCAGTGTCCACTGTATTTGGCTGGCAGTAAGAGCTTGAAAGAATGAAGTCCATGCCATAACTCCTTTGGGTAGACTGATCTCTTTGGTTCTCGTGTAAAACTCTTCTATGCAAGTCTTCTCCGAAGAAACATGGCTCAAAAATTCGGAACGATGGCAGAGATGTTCAGTCATCCATATTTGTAGCAGCAAGTTACAACCTTCGAAGAAACTCCCTCCGGCTTTGCAGGCTGTGAGAGCTCGAAAGATATCGGATACCACCATAGGCGCGAGAGTACTGTCATTTTGAGTGAGCAAAGTACTGACGACCCCGGATATTTTCAGATCAATATTCCCATCTTTCCTCGGAAATACCAGAAGGCCCAAAAATGTTATCATGAAAGCCACCCGTCTGTGCTTATCCCACTTCTGACGACTTCCTTTGCTGCATAGCTTGTTAATCGGATTGTTGAATCCTCCTACATGACCATACCTGTCGTATATGAAGCATGGATTACAGAAACCGGCGGCCAAATCTGGGTTATGGACCGTCCTGGGTATTTTTAGTGAGTCTAGAAATCGATGCACCGTGACAGCTCTTGGGGCGACCAGGTATCTTTGCCTTAATGGAAGTTCAGCATTTCCGATGTACCCAGCCATTTCCTCCAGAGTTGGGGTGAGTTCAAAATCGGAGAAGTGGAAAACATTGTGCGCTGGGTCCCAGTAAGTGACCAAAGCTCTTATGATATCTCCCCGAGGCTGGATTTTCAGTAAACCCGTGAGACCTTTCAGATATTTCTTGACTTCATTTTGTCCTTCAAGACCTAGATCATTCCACCATAGCCGTAACTTGACAGGGATTTTAGTCATTATCGAAAAGTGCTCATTTTTCATTGTGCTCATCCTGCACATTTATTAAGGTGATTATGCCAACGAAAAACTTTTATTACACTCAAAAAAAATAAAACTATCTATTTTTTTATTTTTTTATTTTTTTTTTAAAAAAAAGATTTTGTTTTCAAAATAATGGACTCGGTTTTCAAATGCGGCCTTTTAGTACTTCGGGAACGAAGATTTTAAGGCTGCGAGGATCAACCGGTCAAAAATAAAAACGATGACCAAAGATGACCGTTTATGCAATGTCAGTCTTTCGCCGTCCCTTTCGGGAACATTCGGCTGTTTTTTACAACAAAAACATTACTTGATTTTTTTTTTAGAATGGTGACACGACATTGGGAACATGGCCTCACAGAGCCTCGGGGACGAGGATTCCGAGGGTGTCAGGCAAATTGGTCAAAGTTCAAAATGACAAAAAATGACTGTTTGTGCAAAGTCAGCCTTCCGGCGTCCCTTTCGGGAATATTCGGCTATTCTTGACAAAACAGCATCACCCTACTCATTTATGATGAAGTTAAAAAAAAATTCTGACATTTTGGCTATTTCTGAAAAAGGGAAGGTTGGACCCGATGAGGGTTGCCTACGTATCTCACACCCTGTGAGAATCAAACCGGCGTAGTTCGGTCAATCAGGCGTAGAGTACAAATAAACTAAACCCCTTCTGACTACAATCTTTTAAAGGAAAAAAGTATTTTTCCTGGAATTTTTTTTATTTATACTTTGTTTTTTTTTAAAAGGAAATATTTATGAATTTTAAACTTCTTTTCACCCTTTTTTTTAAATTTCGAATTTTTTTTTTTAAAACGGAACAAATACCCTTTCTTTTTGAGTTTTGATTTTTCTCCCCTTTTATTTTTACTTTTAAATAAATACCCATTTTTGGATTTTGAAAGTGATTAAAAGGATTTTTTTTTTGTTTTTATACATAAATCAAACTAAAATACAAATTTTTGTTTTCATTTTTTTTTAAGAAATTCCGGTGAGGTTTTGACACTACTTGGACATTAGTTTTATTTTTTCCAAAATAAGTAATTATCTCCCTACGCTGCTATTTTTCTCTTTCCTCTTTTTTTTGAATTTTTTTTTTTTTTAGAAACCGGTCAACATGCAGATCTGAAGCAAAACAAACGGGATGCAACATGATGGTCTTTTCATTTCAGGTTGCCTGTCCTAGACGGACCCAACCCCTGTGTTGAGTCCCCTACGTCAAATGCAACATGATGCAAATAATCGTTCCTACTAGGGATCCAGCATGAGGTTTCGTTATGCTAGGTTTATAACCTGGGTATATGTTTTAGACTGTGTACCCGAGCGGACAACTCGAGTCGAGGAGGGGCTACGTACCGGGGACCCGCGAGATCGTCCGGCTTTGTAACTTGTCCGGCCTCTTTCTTATTTAAGGTATTGACACTAACAGAATGGGGAGTCTCGACCAGCGAGCTTCTCCCCGGAGGTAAGAAGAGAAAGGTTTCGGCACAGTTTATATACAGTTCAGATAAAATCAAAGCGGTAAAAGACAACATTTAGCACGTTATGCCAAAAACATGTAATAAAGATCAGATAATAAAGCCAAATATAACAATTATTTTAAGCTCGAATTCTTGAACCCTGAACCAAAGGTTCTGGGGTTTCCCCAGCAGAGTCGCCAGAGCTGTCACACCTCCTTTTTGCGCGCCCGCCCCGAAGGGTTAAATGCGCGAGGGAGTTTTTCCAATTTAAGTGACAATATTCGAAATGGGATTATTTATTTAATTCAGAGTCGCCACTTGGGAAAGGTTTGGCTTTTGGTGTCCCAAGTCACCGGTTTATCTTGAATCCCAAATCGAGGAAAATATTCGACTTTCCAAATGAAGTCTGCGAACCAGAAATTCTAAGTAAGGAATTCTGTTGACCCGAGGGAAGGTGTTAGGCACCCTCGAATCCCGTGGTTCTAGCACGGTCGCTTAAATTGTTATAATGGCTAGATATCTGATTTATTACATGTTATTACTTATGTGCTTTCATTAAGTTTAAAACCGCTTTTATTATTATTTATTTTTTATGGAATTGCAACATTGTAAAAATGCATTTCGAACCATGTCACAATCAATGCGCCCATGGTTGTTAATACATTCCGACTCCGTTGAGATTTGGATTTGGGTCACATAAATGCGCACCCGAATTTAAGAAGGTAAGATTATTAAAATGCACGCCTGAAGCAATTATCGTATTATTATTTCTGGGTAAGGCCGTGGAATTTTGCTAAACGGCTCATCCCGAAGTCTAAGTAATTTTAATTAAACATTTATCGAGGGCCCCGCAATTTGTGCGTTTTATTTGGCGAGGCTCATCTCATTTATTTTTATCAGGATAATCCTAAAGTGCCTACATTTTCTATTAAAATTGTCTCTACAAAAATGAAAGAGAAAAGGTCTTAATTTATTTACATGCTTGAGTTGTTATAGTTGAGTTTCGAATATGATTCGTAAATTCTGAAAAATGATACAAGCAAGGCAGTCCGTTGCCAATATGGGCACAGGCCCAACGTATATGGCATTAAACTAAACCTGGGCTTCACGTATTACTACCTAATTATATTATACTAGGCATGTTCTCAGTTTGTCAAAAATTAAAAAAAAAACTTGGCAATCTAATTTTAATCCTAAAACAATTACATGCTGGAATTAACCAATATTATTTAACTAAACAATTTTCTTACAAGTTCCGAAATGGTCTATTCGTTTGATTTTTAACTTAGACGGAGTTACTACACCATTTATTTATTTACTTGGCAATCTAATTTTAATCCTAAAACAATTACATGCTGGAATTAACCAATATTATTTAACTAAACAATTTTCTTACAAGTTCCGAAATGGTCTATTCGTTTGATTTTTAACTTAGACGGAGTTACTACACCATTTATTTATTTTTAAGCAATATATAGATAGTTCATCCGTTAAGCTATCGTTGGATGTTCCACTATATATACATTAAATAGCTACATGATTCCGATTTTTTGTAAGCTAAATAATTTATATATACAAATAAAATTAAGAATATAATTCAAAATAAATTTAGAACTTCAATTCTTCATTTTTCGTATTCATGCTTCCTGTTTCAGTTTACAATAATCAGCGTGTCAGTTGTGTACCTGATATTGGAAGCAAAAGAAAAGTGAGAGATCAGCAGAAATTCAGTAGCATACAACAACAGCAATCCCAGCAACTAGTAACAACCAGCGACGAGAAACTTAGTGACAGATTTTAAAATCAAGACAAAATCCGGAAACAACAACAACCAACGGACAGAAGCAAAGGGAAACTTTTCAGATTTTTGAAAGACTAGTTAGTGTTTAACCCTTAATTTCTCAATCCGTATCTCAGAATATTTGGACTATATATCAGGTGTATATTCTTCTTCTTTTGAATTTCCAGAATGTTTTTCTTTTTGTTTTTCTAAAGTCTTAGTATTTTTTTTCGGATTTTTCTCTCTTAAATTTTTCTCCTCCTTAAATCTGATTCAAGACCTCTCTATATATCCCCCAACCCATAAATCTTTTAATCAATTAAAATCAATCCATTTTCTCTACCAAATCCATTATCTTCCCACTCATCCCCATTACATTAAATAAATATATCACACTACCCCATTATATTTTGTCCCCCATGCCTAACATAAATAAATACAAGATTCCCCCCACTAAATTTTGTCTTATTCCCCTTTTATATTAAACAACTATATCACAACCCACCCCATTTCATTTTGTCCCCCATGCTTCATATAAACAATTACAAAATGTACAATTCCTAAACTACCCCTCCGACCCTATTACAAATTACTATTTTACCCCCGAAAGTACTATGAATTACCAAACTACCCATCAGCTATAACACATCAATTAATCAAACTTAACCAAAATATAGACAATATGATTAATTTCTAACAATGTTCAAACAACAAATTTCATGAACATGATTTCTTCAACATTTCAACAACAAATCACATGAACACAAATTGAACAACAAAGAACAACTAAAATTTGATTGAACAATATTTTAGCAACAAACAATCCTATTTTCGGATTCAACAACAACAACAAACAAGTATATTTAGATTTCTAAATTCAATAATATTGAACTTAAAATCAACTACTCTAACAACATTACAACAAACAATTCCTATCTTAAACTTAAACAAGATTATGAGACAAATTCAAGAAATAATCATAAATGATAAACAAGAAATCAAACTATACAAAATTCGGATTCAAGATCATCCAAACAAAGTATGAACATGAATGAATCTATTTTAACACAACAAACATGACGGATTAAAACGATTAAATCAATATATTTCCTTTAACACAACTAAATTCTTTTTAGACAAATAACAAGATCGACGAATAAACAATTATGAACTTAAGCTTGAACTTAACAATATTAACAATTCCTAACAATACATAAACATATGAAACAAATTGAAGAAACAATTAATTAAATTTCAATTTGAATCTAACAAACATCAAACTAACAAATTCTTACTTAAACAATAAAACAAACATGAAATAAACATGAAGAACCACTAATTAACTTTCCATTTGAAATCTGAAAATTAATTCAATCAAACACATGAACACACTAGAAAATTATTTCAACGATGAACAACGAACAAGACAAGAATTGAATCATTTAACGAGTTTGGATTTGGAAAATATCAAACAAAAATATGGACAAAAATAAAACTTAGAACAACTAACCGTAAATGACCAACGACGAACATCGAACGAACTCTAAATGAAACCAACGAAACTTTGACATAACGAAGAAGACGAAGCAAGAGCCGAAGCATGGAACATGAAGCAGCAACGCCGGCAGCAGCAACGACGACCCAGCTCCGGCGAACTAGCAACGGTAGCAGCAGCACGATGGAGGGGACGGAAACAACTACCATGACTAGGCAGCCATGGTTACGAGCAGCAGCAGCATGATGGAGGGGACGGAAACAACTGCCACGACTAGGCAGCCATGGTTACGAGCAGCAGCAACATGGCGGGGGAGAGTGTGCTCGTGTGAGTGTGTTGACGCGGCTATGTATGTGTGTGTTGATGAAGAGCTTGGAGGTGGGGAGGTGATGAAGACGAAGAAGAAGGTGAAGCAGCAGCTACAACGCTGCGTTATGCACGACGACGAGGATGAAGAAGACGATGGGTTCTTGGAAGATCTCAACACAAAGTTAGCATCTTTACAAGAAAATGAAGTGGGTGGTCGTTGGAGCAGGAGGATGACGATGGTGGACTACTAGTCGTAAGGTGGTGGTTTGGGTGTTGAGGATGGAGGGGCAGCCATTGATGCTAGGGAGGGGAGCTTGAGGAAGAAGAAGGAGAATAATGGGGGGGCGGATGTTTTAGGCATTTTTAGGGTTTTCTTACTTTTTTTTTGTTTTGTGTTGCTTGTAAGATAATAGGGTTGTTGGGTTATGGACTGGATCGACCCAGTTCGAAATGGACTGGGTCATAGGGAAGGTTGGGCCATTTTTTGGGCCTGTGGCTTGAAATCGAAGAAGAGGCCCAATTCCTACTTTCTTTATATTTTCGCTCTCTTTTCTTCTTTTATTTTTCTAAAACTAAATTATAAAAATACTTAAACTATTATTAAGAACTAAATTAAGTCATAAAAGCGCAAATTAACTCCCAATATCAATTAACGCACAATTAAATAATAATTAAGCATAAAATTGTATATTTGGACATTAAATGCTAAAAATGCAAACGATGCCTATTTTTGTTATTTTTTAATTTTTGTAAAACACATCTAATTATTAACAATTGTAGAATTAAATCCTATATGCAAGATGCGACATATTTTTGTATTTTTATTAATTTAGCAAATAAACACGCACAGACAAATACAAATAATTATTCAAAATATCACAAAATTGCACACCAAAGAAAAATCATTTTATTTTTTTATTTTTGGGAGTAATTCTCATGTAGGGCAAAAATTACGTGCTTACAAGTATACTTGGGACGAATTCAACAATTGGTCGCCACCATGGCGCGGTCCTTACTATCCACTGGAGCAGCCAATACCACGCTTGGAGCAGACTTTCCAACCAGCCAATGTTATCTTTGGATCAGAAGAAGAGGAAGCACTAGCAGTAGTGAGGAATTTGTTTCTAGAAGACAATGATATGGATTGTTGTGTCATTTTCGAGGAGGAGGGGGAGGAAGGCCCTTCCATACAGGCAGTAAGTAGAGGAGCATGCCTCAATAACGGGACAATCAGAACCACCAGAGCCCGAAAAGCCTCGGGGTAGCAAGGTTGAACAAGCATCATGTACTATCTTTTATTTTTACTAGTTGACTTTCCTTTCGCATTTTAAAATTTCGCAATAAGATCTTCAATGTTCAAAACAATTATGGAATTTATCAAAGAATTTCGACTTTCCCTATAAATCTTACTCTTATTATTTTCTCTCATTTCTTTACTTATACAGCATTACTATTACTTATCTTGATGAACCAATGACTGTGACGTGCAACGAGACAATGCAACAAACGGATACAGATTCAGATGAAGATGACATACCGGAAGAGATTTTTAAAGAAGTCCAGAATTTTGAGAACAGACTTAAGTTCAACCTGGACGAGACTGAGATTGTTAACCTGGGAGATGCAGAGAACATCAAAGAAACACGAATCAGCGTTCATTTGTCACCGTCAGAAAAGGAAGAGTACCCAAAATTTCTAAGGGAATATGAGGACATATTCGCCTAGTCGTATGATGACAGGACTGGTCTGAGTACATCCATTGTGGCTCACAAACTGTCAACCGATCCAGCATGGCCGCCGGTAAAGTAAAAGCTCAAAAAGTTTAAGCCTGACATGAGTCTGAAAATCAAGGAGGAAGTCGCTAAGCAAGTCAAAGCCAAGGTTCTCAAGGTAGTAGAATACCCAACATGGTTAGACAACATTGTGCCAGTACCAAAGAAGGACGGGAAGGTCAGAGTCTGTGTCAACTACCGGCATCTCAACCGAGCCAGTCCAAAAGACGACTTCCCCTTACCAAATATACACATCCTAATTGACAATTGCACCAAGCATGAGTTGCAATCATTTGTAAATTGTTTTGCAGGGTATTATCAGATATGGATGGATGAAGAAGATGCTAAGAAAATGGCTTTCATTACGCTGTAGGGGATGTACTGTTACAAGATGATATCGTTCGGATTAAAGAATGCTGGGGCCACCTACATGAGGGCTATGACCACCATTTTCCATGATATGATACACAAAGAGATTGAAGTATATGTAGACGATGTTATCATCAAGTCCAAGAAAGCCACTGATCACATAGAAGATTTGAGGAAGTTCTTCAATAGGCTGCGAAGGTACAACCTAAAACTGAATCCCGCAAAGTGTGCATTTTGGGTTCCTGCCAGAAAACTACTTATTGTGAGTCGCCGAGGAATAGAACTGGATCCATCAAAAGTCAAAGCTATTCAAGAATTGTCATCGCCAAAGAACAAGAAGGACGTAATGAGTTTCTTGGGGAGACTCAACTACATCAGCCGGTTCATAGCACAATCTACTCATCTGTGAGCCAATTTTCAAGATGTTGAAGAAGGACACCGCTACAAAATGGACTGATGACTACCAAAAGGCCTTCGACAGAATCAAGGAGTACATGTCAACACCACCAGTTCTGGTCCTGCCCGAGCCAGGTAGACCTCTATTACTCTACCTTGTGGTACTGGACGGAGCTTTCGGTTGCGTCCTAGGGCAACATGATGAGACGAGAAGGAAGGAGTAGGCCATTTATTACCTAATCAAGAAGTTCACCCCATACGAGGCCCAGTATTCTCTGTTAGAATGCACTTGTTGCGCTCTAACTTGGGTAGCTCATAAGTGAGGCATTACTTTTGTGCCTATACTACATATCTCATATCAAGGATGGATCCTTTGAAGTACATCTTCTAGAAGCCCATGCTCACTGTAAAGCTAGCCAAGTGGCAAATCCTGTTGAGTGAATTTGACATTGTCTACCAGAAAGTGATCAAAGGATAGGCACTAGCAGATCACCTTGCTAAAAATCCTGTAGACGGAGAGTACGAACCCCTAAAAACATACTTTCCTGACGAAGAGGTATCATTCATAGGAGAAGATATTGCAGAATCCTATGACGGTTGGAGAATGTTTTTCGATGGAGCAACAAATTTCAAAGGATTCAGCATAGGAGCAGTCCTAGTATTAGAAACCGGTCACCATTATCCGGTGTCTATCAAACTTAGGTTTCCTTGGACTAACAACATGGACAAGTACGGAGACTGCATCTTAGGGCTCAATATGGCCATTGACATGAACATTCAAGAATTGGTAGTAATTGGGGATTCAGACTTGCTTATCCATCAGGTCCGAGAAGAATGGGCGACCAAGAACTCCAAAATACTCCTTTATCTGCATCATGTACAGGAGTTGAGAAAGAGGTTCACAAAGAAAGAATTCCAGCATGTCCCCAGAGTCTAGAATGAATTCGTCGATGCACTGGCTACCCTATCATCCATTATACAACACCCAGACAAGAACTTTATTGATCCCATTCCGGTAAAGATCCATGATCAGCCAGCTTATTGTGCTCATGTTGAGGAAGAAGCAGACGAAAAGCCTTGGTTTCATGATATCAAGGAATATTTGACGAAAGTAGAATACCCAGAACTTGCAAAATCTACTCAGAAACGCACACTTCGAAGGTTGTCCAACAATTTCTTTCACAGCGGAGGTATCCTGTATAGGAGGACTCCTGATTTGGGATTACTAAGGTGTGTCAACGCAAAAGAAGCATCTAAACTGCTAGAAGAAATCCATGATGGGACCTGCGGTCCACATATGAACGGCTTTGTCTTAGCCAAGAAGATACTCTGGGCTGGTTACTTCTGGATGACTATGGAAACGGACTGCATCCAGTATGTCCAAAAATGCCACTGTTGCCAGATACATGCAGACATGATCAAGGTGCCCCCAAATGAGCTTACTACAACAAGCTCACCATGGCCATTCGCCGCCTGGGGAATGGACGTTATTAGACCAATCGAACCTGCCGCGTCCAACGGGCACAGATTCATCCTAGTAGCAATCGACTATTTCACCAAATGGGTTGAAGCATCATCTTACAGAGCGGTAACTAAGAAAGTCGTGACAGACTTTGTCCGCGACCGCATTGTTTGCCGATTCGGGATTCCGGAGTCAATCATCACTGATAATGGCTCCAATATCAGGAGTGACTTGATGAAAACTACGTGTGAAACCTTCAAGATCAAACACAAGAATTCTACAACCTACAGGCCTCAGATGAATGGAGTCGTAGAAGCCGCTAATAAGAATATCAAGAAGATATTGAGGAAAATGATAGAGAAGCATAAGCAGTGGCACGAGAAGCTATCATTTGCTTTATTGGGATATCGCACAACAGTCCGCACATCAACCGGGGCAACCCCCTACATGCTGGTATATGGCACAGAAGTGGTCATTCCCACTGAAGTAAAAATCCCTTCCTTGAGGATCATACAGGAAGCAGAGCTTGACAATGTAGAATGGGTAAAAAGCCGATATGAGCAGTTAGCCTTCATAGACGGAAAGAGGATGAACGCAGTTTACCATGGTCAACTTTATCAAAACAAGATGTCCAAAGCCTTCAACAAAAGAGTCAAGCCGATACAGTTCGCACCGGGGCAGCTGGTGTTAAAGAAAATTTTCCCGCATCAAGATGAAGCCAAAGGGAAGTTCTCTCCCAACTGGCAGGGTCCGTACATGGTTCACCGAATTCTGATAGGAGGAGCCCTCATACTTGCAGAAATGGATGGAGAAGTCTGGCCAAAGCCAATTAATTCAGATGCAGTCAAGCGTTACTATGTGTAATCTTTATGCCTTCCTATACTATGTAATTTGAACTATGCTTGACCTGATTCTCGTTTAGAAGGGAATACGTAGGCAGCCCTAAGGGTTCGGTCACAATTCAATAAAATTTCCATTTTTCCCCGCTATTGGAAACTGGGGTAGAATTTTGAGGAGGACCCTCAAAATTCCGAAGTTGATTTCAGCCAATCATCGCAAACAACAGTCAGAAACATCAACCCATTAAACTGGGGCAGAATTTTGAGGAGGACTTGTTGATACCCAATTTTTCTCTGTATATTTTTATATGCAAAATATTTTTAAAATAGCAGGTATATCCGTATATAAGCATGTCCCAAGGTATTACTGTTTTTCTCTTAATTTTTATATAGATTTTTAAATATATTTATTGCCGTATTTTATAAAAAAAACAATAATTATCCCCAGAATTATTATTTTGGGGGATTCACTTATTGGATTCTCATATTTATATTAAAATATATCTTGCATAATTTTTGCATATTTTTACAAATTTGTTTAGCATTTTTAAAGTTAAATTGCATATAATATCAATTTTAGCCTATTTTAAGATTTAATTGTATTTATAATTACAAAATTGATTCCAGTATTGTTAATTTAATATTTATATATTATTAGTCGATTTAGTACCTTTAATTTGTTTCTAGAAATTATTTTACTATTTTTTAAAAAATGAAAAGTGAAAAGTGGCTATTTAACATCTGGCCCATTTTGTTTCAATTATAGCCAAAATTGGTTACCCTAATTGACCCAATTTCAAACCCAATTTTGGACCAGCCCAATTCCATTTAACCCAACCCTTAACCCATTTAAAACTACCCGACCCAAACCCCTTTTAATCCAGACCGTTAATCAATCTGATCAACGGCCATGATTTTCCCTTTCCTTTTTTAATCCTTCCACACCCCTAACCCTAACTCATTTCATTCTATCAACCTCCTCTGAATACCCCTCCCCTCTCTCAAACTCTCTCGAAGGTTCTTGAAACCCTAATCATCTCCTATTGTCTTCTACCTTCAGCTCACCGGAATCCATGGCCTCTCAGGCCATGGATGACTTAAACTCATCTCCCTCTGCTCTTAAACACTTGGTGTTCGAAGTTTCGAGGTCTGACCTCAATGGTGTCCATTCAGATCCTCTCCGATTCAAGGTTCTATGGCCTCTCCGGCCTTGCTCCGGCATATCCAAGCATTATGATCCTATTTCTGACTTATCTGACTCCGATCGGACCTTTTCCAAGCCTTTCTCGCTTTAGGGTTCCTCTAAAACCCTAGCTATTTGAGCTTTTCTCTGATTGTTTTCTTAAATCTATTCTATATTTGTGCTTTACTTGAGTTTTTAAACGTTTTCCCTAATTTTTCTTTCAAAAATTACTTCTTTCCGATTTAGGGTTTTTCTGAAAAGCTTAAAATGTTTCTCTGACTTTTCTTCTTCTTTTCTTTGTGTGTATTTATCTATACTATGTTCTTATATTTTCTTTTCTATCATGCATGTTCTTCTACTGTGTTCTTATATTTACCTTTATCATGTATGTTCTTCTGTGCTTTATTTTTCTACTGTGTTTTGTACCATGATCGCATGTTTATCTTGCTGTATTTTCCTATATGATCTTTTTCTCTGCTTTTTCGGTATTTTTGTGTTCTTCTACGTTATGTATTTCCTATTGAGTTATTAAGTTTTGTTTGCCTTCTACTGAACTCTGTTTAAGTCCCTTCTAAAAGGTTTTCTTAAACATGTTTCTTTTATTGTCGTGACTATTCTCTCATTATGCTCCTACGCTCTATCCGCTTTGAATATTATTTGTATTTTCTTGTCTTCTCATGAGATTCTAAAAGGAAATCTTTGAGCTTGCTGCCTCCTCATCTCTGTATTTGACTCGAGTCGGAAACCCTAGAATTTGGGGGTTTCCTCCGAGTTCGGTCATATGATCAAACTAGGGTTCTGTTTGAGGACCCTTGACTCTTTCAGACTTATTTCTGGGTCAATGGACTAAGTGTGAACTTCTTTTGTTTGCACACAATTCTAATTCTCCTACACTAGACTCTTGTATTGAATAACATGACAAATTTCTTCATGTTTAACGTGTCTGTGTACTTTTATGTATGAGGAATCTTTCTTCAAAATGGTTTTCCAACTTGTCATTGATTCAGAATTCCTTTTAATAAGTTTAATTGATTGGTACTAATTTTCCTTAGTCGAAATCCTTCCCATCTTTCTGACCTGGTTCATTCATACGAAATCCTCAATTTCTGATTTACTAGCTGTTAACTGATTTCCTTTCCTTATTTTCACAAATCGTGTACTATCAAGACTTTGTCCCTAAATAAACCTCTATGTATTTACCCCTCTTGTACTGCACTGGAAAAGTGTTTGATTGACCCCCTTCCTTAATTATTTTGCCCATTTGAAATCAGAATACCTTAATTAAAGGAAGACCTTGAGTAATTGATTTCCAAACTATTTTTCTAACTTATTTCTACTTGCTTTCTGCACTATAAAAGGGCACGACCCTTCTGCACTTTAGGACACCTTCAATTCAATACTTCTACACTTCACATTTCACAATTCTCTTCTAAACTCATAGCATTCTGATTCCTCGTTTGCAATTTGGCTTTACAAGACTACTGCTTTCTTTTTGTTTGTTTTCTCTGAAACTGGTATGTCCTAATTTTAGTTTCAACATCACCCCAATGTGTTTACTTAAAGTTTTTATATCCATGGCTACCTTACTGCTTATGTATAGTTCAATATTTAACTTAATATGCCTATGTTCTACTGCCTGTTTTTACTATGAATCTTTACTCCTACCCCATTACCCCTATGTGTTTGTAAGTGGTGACTTAGGGCATGGCAACATGAGTTGTTGCCCATGACTTGAGTTCTAAACCAGTGAGGTCCTAACCTCTAACAGGCTGGAGGGTGTGCCAGTATATCCCATTACTGAGTATGCCCATCAGCATGCTTCTCTTGTGTTCTTGAAAATTCTCTACTCCTCTATACCCCTATATGCACTGATTTTTAAGTTGTTCCCTTTTCCCCCTTTTCCCTTTCAGAATTTCACTTCTGCACTTGCACTCTCTCCTAGCTTCTAGGTTCTGTCCCCCTCTTGTAAGCCTTGCCTTGGGACCTTGAGTTCCCTCTGAACTTGGACACTTGAGGGCTGGCACTTCCACACTGCACTATGTTCTTAATCTGGTAATATTTGGGTGTGAGCACTTCCCAGAGTCCATATAAGGCTCTTAGGGAACTCTAACACATCCAAAGATGAGAGAAAAGCTTTAGATCATGATTTTTAGAGTTGGTTCATCTCATATTTCAGACATGGAGTCTGAATTAGGCTCCCCTTGGTTGTACTTTTAATTTTGCTTTTCTTATTTCATTCCGGGCTGTAATAACTTGTAATAACTATTGGGGATGGCTAGTGAAAAGGGAGGGAATCATGCCTGCAAATGGGTAGATATCATGTTCATAGGGAATCATTATACTTCTTCACTTCTGCATTTCATAAAGATATCATGTTCATAGGAAATTATTACTTCTGCACTTCTGCATTTCATATATATATATATATATATATATATATATATATATATATATATATATATATATATCATTTTCATAGGGAATTATTATACTTCTGCACTTCTGCATTTCATATAGATACTATGTCTATAGGTTTTTGCACTTCTGCATTATATAGAGATCATGTCTATAGGTTTCTGCACTTCTGTATTATATAGAGACCATGTCCATAAGTCATTTCTAAAATTCTGCGTACCATGTAGATAATATGCCTACAGGACTTCCTGCAATTTGCATGTGCATCTGTCATTAGCCAAACCTGTTTATAGGAGTTAAATAACTAACTGCATATAGATGACCTGCCTATAGGATTTCTGCATGTCAATAACAATGTTTTTAAAGTCAACAACGCCTAGAAAGCATGCCTATAGGAATTAACAACCTAGTATGAAACGTTTTCGTTCACCTATAAGTCTAAAATCGGCAATATCATTGTCCAACATCTGCAGAATCTTTTGTCAAAACTCATCTTCCCTGAATAACTGACGACCTCTTCTAAAATCAGTAACTTCATCTTTTGTGAAACCAGTAGATATCATGCCTATAGGTTTTGTCTAACACTTAGGCAAGCCTTAGGATAAAAGTTATGATTGCACCAGTTTTCTTTGGTAAGTACGCCATCGGGTAGGTCTAATTCGGACTTCTTATCTGAAAATATGTGATAAATCAGCCTACTTTTCCCTTTTAATCAGACCTTAATCAGTACATGCAAAACATGCTAAACTAGATGCTTTTCTTTGATTTGAGGAGGTTTATTTGAGCCATACCTATTTATGTGTTTTCCCAATACTTGCTATACATGTTTTGTTTGTCGCCTTAGTATTTTTACCTTTTGAAACCACAAATAAGCCAAATTTTCCACCATTATAGGATTAGTAGTCCCAAGCATCTCCGGGGCTGATAGAATTGGGGCGGGTAATAGCATGCAATAAGTAAACGAGACTATTCCGCGCTTTAACACCTTAACGGGGTGGGAAAGGGTAGATATGGATGTGATGACCGCGCGATAATGTCACGTGTAACCCCTCGTCGAGGAATGATTACCGGACATTGTGTAGGGTGATCCATATTATTTATAAACTTAGGACCCCTCCTTTCCTTTACTTGTTTATTTCAATGTTTACCTTTCAAAATTTTAAACCGTTTTTCTCAAATTTCAGCTTGCCTTTCACTTCTTTTAATTTTATCTATTTGCAACCCTTATGTGAAAACCTCCTCATATTTGAAACTCTTATTTGCATACTTAAAGTCACAATTATAGTATGGATGGGAACCACACTAGTGGATCCTGAGGGGTGCCTAACACCTTCCCTTCGGGATAATTTCAAGCCCTTACTCGATCTATGGTTTTCCTAAATCAAACTCTTCTTAGTGTCCTAATGCACTTTAATCATTAGGTGGCGACTCTTCTCTTTTAATACCCGTTAAAAGAGTTGTCAATGTCATAAACCCTATTTCGTGAGAAAAAAAGGGGGCGCGACAGGACCCTCAAAATTCCGTAGCAAGAGAGGTTGCAATTTCTTGAACCACGTCACAATTGTCGATTCATCTAAACGTTGTTTCTTAATTATATACTTATATTGCATTTTTACAAAATCATGCATGTTTGTTACTGAAATTACCTTGTTTAGCAATGCTACCCCAATGATACATATAGTTTCACCAGATCAAAGTCAAGCGGGTCAAGCAGAGCCAGCGGGGATACAAACTAACCTCCCCCCCTACAAAACTCACAATTTTTCTTTGGATGCAGGTACTTGAGTTGCAAAATCATCAAATATGCCATACACTTGTGAGACACACTATTCAGAAATACAACTCTCAGAACTGTTGCACTTATTCGCAGTTGCTATCCGCACACTACAGTGTCCCCAGTAGGCACAATGTCCCCAGCAGCCACAATATCGCAATCAGCTATCAACTAAGAAAACTCTATGTCTTTCATTTCTTGCATAAGGTTACTATTCTGCCTTCCGAGGTTAAGCTCTACCTCCATCTGCATTTCCTGCATTGCATAAGGCTACCGTTCTGCCTTCCGAGACTAAGCACTGTCTCCATCCACATTTCCTGCATTGCATAAGGCTACCATTCTACCTTCCGAGGTTAAGCTCTACCTCCATCTACATTCTTGCATTGCATAAGGTTACCATTCTACATTCCGAGGTTAAGCTCTACCTCCACTTGCATGGCTGAAAGATCGCCACCTTATTTACACTCGCAAGGCTGAAAGATCGCCGCTTTATTTACACTTGCATGGCTGAAATATCGTCACCTTTACACCTGCATGGCTGAAATATCGTCGCTTCATTTTACACTTGCATGGCTGAAAGATTTCCACCTTTACACCTGCATGGCTGAAAGATCGTCGCTTTATTTTACACTTGCATGGCTGAAAGATCACCGCATTATTTTACATTTGCATGGCTGAAAGATCGCCATTTATTGTATTTCATGGGCTGAAAGATTGCCACCTACTGCATTGCATGGCTGAAAGATCGCCAAACACTGCATTTCATGGGTTGAAAGATCGCAAAATTGTCCAAAGGCGTCATTGTTCGGAGGCACCATTTTCATTGCCCGAGAACACCATGCCATGGCCTGAGGACTCTTTTAATCTTTTGCATATAATTATTCAAAGACATCATAGTTTGGAGGCATCATTCTCATAGACCGAGAGAATCATTTCATGGGCCTGCGAATCCTTCATCATACGCTTCATAGCCTAGGACATCATGGTCTGAGGACGTCATCCTAACCGTCCAAAGACAATATTCATGGCCCAACAGGAACTTGCATCATGTTTAAATTTCTGCACAATATACGCTTGTATTGCTCATTTGTAGGTAAACCGACGAGAAATAGCCATCTCGGCAGGAGCGATTCCGCTCCAGTTCCCGCAGCCCTATTAGACCTTAACCATTCAGCCCAACCCGAATATTGCGCCCGTTCTTGAAATATCTCCATCGACATACTCTGCCAACGGATGCTGAACTACATATGGCCTGATTCCTATAAGACGATGGATATGTAGGCAGATCAGAAGCCAGGGCACAACCAAACCTCTTCAAACCATTTTGTTCGGTCAAAATTGGCCATCATATCTTTACCTGATAACTCTTTCATCCTTCCCGGGTAAAGAGAGGCAGCTGTTGATACCCAATTTTTTTCTATATTTTTATGTACAAAATACCTTTCACAATAGCATGTATATGCATATATAGGTATGTCCCAAGGTCCAATTATTTTTCCCTAATTTTTCAAGGATTTTTAAATCAATTTACTGCCCTATTTTATCAAGAAAAACCCAATAATTATCCCAAAATTATCCTTTTGGTGATTCATTTATTGGAGTCTCATGTTTTCACTAAAATATGGCTAAGATATGTTTTATATATTTTTTTTACAAATTTATTTGGTATTTTAAGGATAAAATTGCATAATTGCAATATTAGCCATTTTTAGGTTTAAGTTCATCTCGTGTTTATAAAATAGGGTCTTATATTTTTAAATTGTTAATTTTATATTATAAACCATTTTAGCACTTTCAATTTGTTTTCAGAAATTCATTTACTATTTTTATAAATTAAATGGGAAAAAAGGGGCTATTTAACTTATAACCAGATTTGGCTTTATAATCTAGCCTAAATTACACCAGACCCCAGCCCAAATTAAACCAGCCCAAAGACCCAAGCCCAATCCCTAAATCTACCCAACCCAAACCGGATTAAATCTTGGTTGTTGATCAAAATTGATCAACAATCCAGATTCACTCCTACCAAATTAAACCCAAATGACCCCCCCCCCAAACCCCTCTCATTCCTCACTCAACCGACTCTCTTCTATCTCTCTCTCTCTCTCTCTCTCTATCTCTGGTTCTCTCTAGAACCTTCCCTCTTTCCCCTCCGCTCTGATGAGCTCCACTCGCCTTCTCCGGCCACCTCCTGGCCTGAATCCATGGTGGTCTAACCACCTACCAGCCTGCTATGGTTCCTACACGCTTGGTTACTAAAGACTCATGACTTGACCATGAAGAAGATGGATCCAGACCTTGTTTGATTCGAGTTCCATGGCTATCTCCGGCAAGCCATGTCTGTTCGAGCCTGGCCTCGACTCCTCCTGTTTAGATCAATGACGATCCAAGTCTTTCTCACCGTTTGGGTTCCTCTGAAACTGTAGCTTTTGAGGTTCTTCTGATTTCCTTAGTTCTGTTCTAGATCCATATTTTTCCTAAACTTTTAAAATGATTTCTTGACATTTCTTTTAAAACTATGCTTTCAAAACCTTTATTTCTTCCGATCTAGGGTTTTTGAGTTATGTTTCCCTGATTTTCTTTTTTTCTCTTGTATGTTTCTCTGATTTTCTTTTTCTTTGTGTGTTTCTTCCACTATGTTGCTTCTGCTGTGTTCTTTGTGTATTTCGTCTACCTTGTTTTCTCTTATTGTGTTCTTGTTAAGTTTTTTTTCACCATGTTCTTATTTGTTTCTTCTACTAGTTCTTCTATTGGTTTCGCATGTTGTTCTTTTACTATGCCTATCATGAGTTCCTACAACTAAAAGATCATGTTAAAGGTCTCAGTTCTTTTCTGAGACCTCTGAACCTGTTTCAATTAGTATCTTCTCCCTTAATCACTTGCCCTTTCGTCTCTGCACTTGGTTAATGGCAAGAACCCTAAATTTGGGGGTTCATCCGATGTTGAGACCTTGGCTATTTGCTTTGCATGCTCTTCATCTTTGAACTTGTTTGATTTCAAAAAACCTAACTCTTTTGGACCTATTTTGACTTTTCTGAATTTGTTAGCTAAGTTTTGAAATCTCTGTTTCTTTAAGCGATTCTGATTTTTCTACTAAAACTCTTCTAAGGTCCTTATACTGGACCCTTTGTATGCTATTTGATACTATCTCTTCTAACCTATGTGACTACCTGCTGATTTTGCAATGGCATGACATTTTCTTTGCTATAAATTCAACCTAGCATATTTGTGTGCTCTTTATATGTGCTGAACTTCCCTCTAAAAATGGCTTTCAATTTTGATTGATTTCAGACTTCCCTTGTATAAGTTTTATTGATTTCTTTCCTTGTTTGTTGATTTCCATGTTACTTGATTTGAGTAGTAAACTTTCCTTAGCCCATTCATAAGCCAGTAATTTCAAACCTCTGACCCCTTGATTTACTGTATACTAATTCATCCTTATCTTATTTGTTTTAGCCGTGTATTTCAAAATCCTTCCCTTAATTAAAACCCCTATGTATTTACCCCTAATTGCCTACTTTGCACAAGATGTTTATTTGATTCCTTTCCTTAAATAGTTTTACCGTTTGAATATGAATTCCTTAATTAAAGGAAGTCTTGTATTGATTGATTTTTAATTGATAACCAGTTCCTTAATTGTTTTCTTACCATTATTTTTACCTGTTTTCACACTATAAATATCGACTCTTTCATTTACACAAACACATCAATCCATCACTCGTAGTCTTTCTAAACTTATACTTACACTCAAAGTATTCTCTCTTGTTGCTTGAACTGTGGCCTGTTTACAAGACCTACTGCCTGTTTTTCTTTATTTACTTCTTTGAAACTGGTATGTCCTGATTTAAGATTTCAACTTCACAATAATGTGTTTATTTATTACTTTTTGTATCTTTGTCTGCTTACTGCTTCTGTGTAGTTCAACACTTGCTCTAGCATATTGATTTCTTTCTGCCTTCTCTATTATGAATCCCAAAGCCCTGCCCCCTATGTGTTTAAGCTATGGTTTGAGTCATGGCAATATTGCAAGTTATTGTCCATGAATCAAACTCGATCTCTTGGGATCCTAGCCTCTAAATAGTGTGTTCTGGCAGGTTTGAGAGTATGCTAGCATCCTCTATTGCTGAGCATGCTTGAAGCCTGCCCTTGCCTAAGCATTAGGCTCTTTACAATCTCCCTATTCCCTATTCCCATATGTGTACTTATTTGTAGCTGTTTCCCTTTCCCTTTCCCCTTTAGAATTCTGTTTCTGCACTTGCACCCTCTCTTAGTCTTTAAGTTATGTCCCCCTCTTGTGAGCCTTGCCTTGGGACCCTTTGAGCTCCCTCTGAACTTGGACACTTGAGGGCTGGCCCTTCCACACTGCACTTGTCCTAATCTGATAATACATTTGGGTGTGAGCATTGCCCAGAGTCCCATTGAGGCTCTTAAGGAACTTTGACACATTCAAATGGGAGAAAGGCTTTGGATCATGATCTCTTGGAGTTAGTTTACCTTATATTTCAGACATGAAGTCTCAATCAGGCTCTCCTTTGGTTGTACTTTTATATTTTCTGATGCATTTTTTTTACTTTATTTCGGGATGTAATAATTTGTAATAAACTCTTGGGGATGGCTAGTGAAAAGGGCGGGTAACTATATATGCAAAGGGTAGATATGCCTACAGGTCATTCTAAATTCTACATTCTCACATAGATACCATGTCTATAGGTGTTTTTGAATTCTGCACATTTAAATGCATATAGAAAGCATGCCTATAGGGGATTCTGAATGTCCATTTTCACATAGAAATCATGATCATAGGATTACTACATTCGTATAGATATTATGCTCATAGGTTTTAAACAAATGTTGCGGCTAGATATCATGCTCATAGGTTTTTCTGCCAGTTAGATACCATTTTTATAGGCTTAAAATCAATTACGCGTAGAAAGCATGTCTATAGGATTTCCTAATCAAATCTGAATCGCTTCATTCACGTATAGAGCTAAAACCAGTAATAATAAGTACCATTAGTTGCAAAACTTATAACATTTATTAAAACTTGCCTTTTCTTTTTGACTACCGTATTCAGTTTATTTTTTTTAGACCTTGTTATTTCATTGCTTTCTGAATTCAGTATATGTCATGCCCATAGGATCCTTGTCCAACACCTAGGCAAGCCTTAGGGTAAAGTTATAAACTGAATTTGTTCTATTAACTACAACCAGCAGGCATCCCTAATTCGGCCTTCTTATCTGAATTATGTAATAAATCAATCTGCCACAACCTTTAAGTCCTCTCATGTTAGTATTTAATAAGGCCCTAAACAGTATGTGTAAGTCATGCTAATTACGTGCTTCTTTGTTTAAATGAGGTGTATCTGAGCCTTTTTTGCTTGTTATGTGCTTCCACCCAATTTGCTATACATGTTTTGTGTGTCGCCTTAGAATTTTGCCTTTGAAACTACAAATAAGCCTAATACCCCTCCCCTTTAGGATTAGTAGTCCTAAATGCCTCCGGGACTGATAGGATTAGGGTGGGTAATAGCATGCAATAAGTGAAACGAGACCATCCCGCGCTTTAATACCTTAACGGTGTGGGAAGGGTAGATATGGATATGATGACCACGTGATAATGTCACGTGTAGCCCCTCATTGAGGAGTGATTACCGGGCATTATGTGGGGTGATCCATATTATTAATAAACCTAGGACCCCTGTTCCCTTTGTTTCTTTGTTTCTTCTAAAGATTTCAAACTATGTCTTTAAGGAAAATCAGCTTTCTTTTAGCTCTTTCCAACTTTGTTTATTTGTCAACCATTATGTGAAAATCCACTCTTATTTGAAGTTTCATTTTCTTACATATTATTTGCACCTAAAGACACAACAATGGTCTAGCTGGGAACCACACTAGTGGATCCTGAGGGGTGCCTAACACCTTCCTCTTGGGATAATTTCAAGCCCTTACCCACTCTCTGGTTACTCAAATCAAAACCCTCTTGGTGTCCTAATGCACGTTAATCATTAGGTGGCGACTCTTCAATTCAAACCCAAATTCCCAAAAGGGAATGAGTTGCCCTCCCAAATGTCATAAACCCGATTTCGCGAGAAAAAGGGGGCACGACACCTTCCCAAAAGGAAAGAGTTGTCCCAACCAAAAATGTCATGAACCCGATTCCGCAGAGGAAAATGGGGGCGCAACAGCATGGTGACTCTGCTGGGGATTTTTTGGCTTTTACTATTTCAGATTATTCTTGTAAATTTGTACCTCCCTATGTGCAATTACTTGTTTAATTTCTTTAAGCATTTAATTTCTTCTTCAAAAGCAAAACTGACATATCTTTTTGTTTCCTTCCTTTAGCTGCTTTAAATTCTAAAACTGTTGTATTTGTCGCTTTCTTAATGTGCAAATACATGACAACATGCTTTTAATTATTGCATAATCATGCTCAACATCATACTCCACTCGTGCCAAACAAATACTATAGCAACGCTTGATGAGTGGTTGCGCTCTTCCTATATCATTACCCCCTAAATTCGGAAAGGCATATTTGCGATAAAACTAGTCAATCAGTGGTGTAACAGTTCAGTGCCTTCCCCCTTAAGTTGTCCGCTCAAGGGTACTAGTCTAAAACTCCATAGAAACCTTACTCTATTTAAATTATGCCTGCATCATGGTCAAATCTAGTCAGGTCAGTTATGTTGTCCACATAATGATCCTTTAAGATAGCCTTGTCCAAAAGTCCACTGGGTTTCCCTAAACCTAAATGGACATCATCACGTTTTGTGCATTTATTTGAAGAACTAAATGCTTCATGCTAATTGTTGATGCTAAATAGTCGAGTCTGGTGGGGGTAAGGGCCCAACCTTGTTTAACTTGCAGAAATATGAGGCACGAAGTCCCCATAATCGGCATGGTCACCAATATCCATCCAAGGTTGCTAAGTTGGTGGGAATATTTACATTCTAGTGACAAAACCCTTGTCAGAAAATACCTGGGTAATCTACCATACCTCTTGAAGATCCAGCCTAACAACATGATCATAGAAGCTGCCACCTTATTTTGGGATTGTGAAAGGGCCGTGTTTCGCTTTGGGGACATCGAAATGACACCTTTTCTAGAGGAGATAGGGGGAATGGCCGGCCTAGTGTGGGAAACTCCGAGTTTGCTAATGCCTGAGAATCGCACAGGAAAGGCTTTCTTTAAACTGATGTGTTCTAAGAAGAACGCATAATTGACATGCCTGAAGGAATCATACATCCCTTTTGACTACTTGTATAAAAGGTACGGTCACAACAAATCATATCGTACCTACCCGGACGAGTTTGCCATCACATCCTTGGGATATATTCATCGTAGGGTGTTCGTCTTCATGTTTTGCTTCCTAGGTCTGATCATGTTTCCAACGAAGAAAGGGAGAATCCATACTAGGCAGGCTATGGTGACCAAGACCCTAATGGAGGGGATTGGTGGGCAGACATTCAACATTGTGCCCATGATCATCGTAGACATATACCGAGCCTAAGAGAAGTGTCAACGGGGAGCGAGACACTTCGAAGGATGCAATCTACTACTCCAGCTTTGGCTCATGGAACATCTCCAAAAGGGAGAATACCGACAGGAAATTCAGTGGAGGGATTGGGATGACCATATCGCTTTCCACCATCCAAAGCGAATAAATTACATCCCTGACATGTTTGCTCAGCCTAAGAAAGCTAAAGGATGGATTGAGCTCTTTGATAATCTGACTAAAGAACAGGTTCAATGGATGTTCAAGAGGTTTCTGACAGAGGAGTTCATTGTCCGATCCAGAGATGTAGCTTTCCTGATACTGATTGGTCTAAGAGGAACATACCCTTACGTCCCTCTTAGAGTGATGATGCAAGCTGGTAGGAAGCAAGTTAAACCCAGGGTCGACAAGATGAGCCATTTCAAAGCTGACTTCTAAAAGGATGATAGTCCTTACAAGTACCAAGCCCAACACATGTGCACTGCAAGATCGTAATGGGTAAAGACACCATTGAGCCAGACATATATCATGCTAGTTGTACTCTTTTCTATTCAGGTTGGTTGGAAAATAATTGGAATGGTCTAGTCCAGCCAGGGTTTGTTCAAGGTCACAGAATTATAGATAAAAAGTCTGAGGTGCAAGTCAAGTACAACCAGTTGCGCAAAAGGATCCATGAATGCGAGAGTGAACACTGCGAGATACAAAAGTCCAACCAGAAGTCGATTGAGAAATGAAAAGACATGGCTATTAGTTCCAACAAAAGGCTAGGATACTTGGAGCGAAGCATAGTAGAACTGGAAAGAAAATTTCTCAAAAAGGTTGAAGATTGCCAAAAGGCTAAAGGGACCGAAGGCGGGCATCTATCCAGCGCATACCTATTGCTGGGACTTTGCGAGTTAGGGAAGCTATTCGACGGAGTCAAGGATACCGAATCTGGGGAAGGTCCTTATGGGACCAAATAGATAGGAATTTACTTTTCCACTTTATGAATGTAATAAGGCTAATGGCCATTAATGACCTTTCTTTCTTGCTTATTGTCGTTTTGGGATTCGTCTATTTTATCAATAAAATGAGGCATTTAGCATTTTAAGTTCTCCAAATCAATTTGTCGCTAGGCCTACCTCGGGCACACAGAGGTTGCCAAATTAGGACACGCTTTACATTCCTGCATTATGTGTTTAAATATTGCAATACTTTTTATAATCCTCACTGACTTGATTACCTTTTTGTTTTTATTTTGTTTTCTCTTATTATTCCCCTCCCCAAAGATTAGTTTGTGCACTCTAGCATCATCATCTTATTTCACAAGATCTAGGGGCCCTCCACCCACTCCTCCTCTTAGTCCTATCAAAGGCAAGAACAAAGGCAAAATGGAAGATTTAAACAACATCAGGAAGGAGAACACAGTTGAACGGGTAGAAGCCACTAATAGCCAGAGTATTCGTGTTCCAAACGAGAATGTGTCGCAGCTTGAACTAAAACTGTTGAAGTTCCAGGAAGAGCTCGATCAGGTTCGGAATCTGGCAAACTTGTCATTTTCCCTCAGCACCCTAGATATCAACTTCCCCAACACTCAAAACCCTACACCTCCTCAAAATATCTGAAAACAACAGAATCATCCCGCTCTTCACCATCATGTTGCTCCACCAAAAAACCCAATGTAACACTTGCCATACCCCAAACAATGTTGCACTACTCATCCCAGAACCTCAAAACTCCACAAACGACCATTTCCACACTCATACACTAGGCCACCATAACACCCATATCTACATGGAGACCATGCCACACTCTACCCAGTATCTCATGCACACCTAAGTCTGATAAGAAGGATCTGCTTATCAGGAACTTAGCCGAGGAACTTAAGAAACTAACCAGCCAGATTCAGGGTATTGAAGGAAGTAAAGAAATCGATGGGCTGAACTATGAGGATCTTCGCATACAGCCTGATGTCGAACAGCCCAAGAGGTACAAACCTCTTAATTTCAAGATGTTTGATGACACGGGTGATCCAAGGGTCCATCTGGGGACATATTGCGACAAGTTGGTTGGAGTAGGGAAGGATGAAAGAATCCGCATGAAGTTGTTCATGAGGAGTTTGAAAGGAGATGCATTATCTTGGTATATCAGCCAAGATCCCAAGAAGTGGTCAAGCTGGGTAGGCATGGCATCTGACTTTATTGATAGATTCAGGTTTAATACAGAGAATGCACCAAACGTGTTCTGTATTCAGAATTTGAAGAAGAAGCCCACGGAAACATTTCGCGAGTATGCTACTCACTGGAGGTTCGAAGCTACTAAGGCCAGACCCGCCTTAGAAGAGGAGCAAATGAACAACTTTATCTGGGCTCAAGACCTGCAGTACTATGAGCGGCTGATGATGATTGAGAACCACAAGTTCTCCGACATTATCAAATTGGCTGAAAGGATTGAAGAAGGTATCAAAAGTGGTATGGTTACAAACTTCGAGGCCTTGCAAGCTACAAATAAGGCTTTACAGTTCGGTGGTGTGTCTAAGATAAGGGACGTAGGGGCCGTGATAGTTGCATAAAGGACCAAGTCTCCCCTCAAATACCAAAATTACCCAACACCTCCACTCATATACCAGCCAACTCCAAATTACCAAGCACTCTCGCCTTCATACCAAGCTCCACCACCCAAATTACCGACCCGCTCATGTATACCAAACTTACAGTGCTCAACCATCCCACTATCAAGCACCCCCTGCACGCCAAAACTTCCCTAGACCCCGACCTAATTTTGATCGCATGCCTCCAAAATAGTACACAATCATCGCTGAACCCATCGACTAGCTGTATGAGAGGCTCAAAGCTGCTGGTTATATCACCCACATCCCTGCTTCGGCCCACGAGAATCCTTCTTAGTGGGTTAACCCAATCAAGTCCTGTGCATACCACTCCGGCATGAAAGGGCACACCATCGATGAATGTCACTCCTTGAAAGACAAGATATAGTCTTTGATTGATATCAAGATTATTGTGGCAAAGGAACCCGCTCTGAATGTCCGCAAAAACCCTCTACCAGACCATAAGGGCGGAGGTATCCATGTGATTTAAATAGAAGATGACTGGGATCCCGAGGGATCAATCGGGTTGATCGCAGAAGGTGATGACCCAAAAAAACCAACAATCACTCTCAATCTAATCATAGTCTAGATCCAACCGTCTGAGGATGCTAAGGTGAATATGTCCATACCACTTGAGTTTGAAGCAGCACCATCCGCAAAGACACCGGCACCAATTGAGGTTGAATTCGTGTCTCCCACAAATGCACCTGTACCATTTGAGGTTGCAGTCTTGCCGCCCAAGTCACATGTTCCGTTCGGAGTGAGGATAGCCGCGTCGATCCCGGTAGAGATGTCAATCATGATACCATTCTATACAAATGTCGTACCCTGGGACTATACAGCTGAGGCGAAAAGGAAAGGCAAGGTCAGGATTGAAGAAACTGTCGTAGCACAGGGTATGACAAGAATTGGTAGGGTATATACCCCTAAACATCTAGCTGAATCAAGCAAAAAGGCCTCCAATCAGCCACCCCTCATTGAGACAAGTTCGAACAACCTTTGGAGGAAAATATAGGCCAAGGAATATTCGGTCACCGACCAGTTAAACAAGATGTCATCACAAATATCCACTCTCTCTTTTCTGCAAAATTCCAAAACACATAAGAATGCTTTATTGAAGGTGCTGAATGAAGCATACGTACCAAGTAACATCACTATCGGGGGAGTGGCTAATATGGTAGGACAAGTGCTGGAAAGCCACAGGATCACCTTTCATGAGGACAAGCTGCCACCTGAAGGGCTGGGGCACAACAAAGCACTACACATCATCGTGCAATGCGAAGATTATTTAATCACCAGAATATTGATCGATGGAGGTTCCAGTCTTAACATTTGTCCATTGGTAACACTCAAGATATTGGGTAAAGGGCTGCATGAGATAAAGGATGGAGCAATCAATGTGAAAGCCTTCGATAGTTCTCAGAGGTACACCATTAGTGAGATTATTCTATGTTTGCAGATGGGACCAACCTGGTTCGAGGTCGATTTCCAAGGGATAGATATACTAGTGTCTTACAAGTTGCTGCTAGGACGACCATGGATTCATGTCGCTGGGGCCGTAGAATCAACACTGCACCAAGCAGTAAAGTTTGAGTGGAATCACCAAGAAGTGAACATTCATGGCAATGGTAGCAACCCTATATATGATCACATGGGTATCGGGCTCGTATGTTGGTTCCAGAGCCCAGTACATGTCCAATATAGCATTTACAACTTGCCCGCAAAATTTGGTGTCAATCCGAGTAGTTTAAGTGTGTTTCGGCTCATTAGAGGAGAATTAAGAACTTGAAGTTCAAAAGTTTGATTCAATTGGTTTTAGGGGGTGATTCTTAGATTTAGCATTGTTTCGAGCATTCCGAAGGTTTGAGCGGGTCTATTTCATGATTTCAGACTTGTCGGTATGTTCGGGCGGGGCCCGGGAGCCCCGAGCGTCAATCGGACGAGGCTCGAGTGAAGTTGGAAAAATTGGAGAAGTGTTGAAGCTTCAGTTGCTGTCATAACCACACCTACGGTTGGCCTGTCGCAGGTGCAAGACCACAAAAGTGGTACATCTCACGCAGATGTGGCCAAGCTAGGTCAGGCCCAAAACCGCAAAAGCGGCTATTCCTCTGCAGAAGCGAAGCCGCAAAAGCGGCTGGCAACTTGCAGATGTGGCCTAGCGGCCCAGGTTAAATTCCGTAGAAGCGGGCTCCCTTCCGCAGATGTGGTGGCCGCAGGTGCATCCTAGGACCGCAGATGCGGAAATCGCTAAAGTAGTGAGCTTCATTTAATATGGGTTCTAAGTTGTTTTTGCCATTTTTCACTCCTCCATTGGGCCATTTTAGAGCTTTTGAGAGAAGACTTCCACCTAGCATCTTGAGGTAAGTTTATCCCACTTATTTCTAGTTTAATACTTGTGTCTTAGGTAGATTAAACACTAAGATTAAGGTAAAATCATGGGGTTAGAGAAAAACCTAGGGTTTTGATAAAACTTAGATATTTCCATGAAATTGGTTATGAAGTGAAGTAGAAATCATATATTATTGATCCTTAGATTACAAAGAACAACTTTTTTCGAAAAATTTTGGAATCCGGGCACATGGGCTCGAGGTCGGATTTTAGGAAGCTTGTGTTTAAGGTTGGGAAATTGCTTTAATAGTTAGAATGTGATCTTATGAGCTTGTATTGACTAGTTCTTACCCTATTTAACTAGTTTTGGATCGTTCGGCTCCAAATTGAGAGTTCAGGCTCGTTCTTGGTATTGAAAGTGCACTTTGGAGCGAAGTGAGTCTCCTTTCTAACATTATAAGAGGGAATTGTCCTTATAGGAGTAATAATTATATAATTTGCCACTAAATGCGGGGGCTACGTATGCACTAGGTGACGAGAGTCTGTGCGTAGATACTATCATACTAATTGTTCGGGTAGTTTTGGACCCGTATCATGCTATATTTGCAAATATTATATGTCTTCTTGCTAATGTGATCATTTAGGATATGCTAGAGAATTGGAAATGAACATAAGTGAACATATGTTGTGTTGAACACTTGTATGAGTTTATTTGAATATAAATGCACCTTCTTGTATTTTTCTGTTTATAATTGATATTTGTGGATCGGGCCGATCGCCTCGATAGAAATAGATGCATCTATGTTTCGCGTCATTCGACCCTCTGGCAGCGCACAGTTTCTTTTATGTTGGATCGGGTCGTCGGCCTCGGCATAATGTGCGCATGATATTTATGTGAATTATCATTGATGACTTGCCTGATACATGGTCTGAAATGTAAAGGACTAACTGTGATATTAAAATGACATGACTTAGAAATCCTTATTTCAACTGTTATATAATTGTGACCATCATGCCTGGCATAACATCGTATTTTATTATTTGACCCTAGTAGGTATCAAGTCGACCTCTCGTCACTACTTCTTTGAGATTAGACGGGATACTTACTAGATACATATTGTTTATGTACTCATGCTACACTTCTGTACTTAATTGTACAGGACCTGAGGCAGGTACATCTGGCTATCAGACCGGTGCATGTCCCTGATCATATTCCGAGACTTCCAAGGTGAGATGCTTCCCTTCCTGTGCCGATGTTATATTATTTTGAAATGAAATCTCCACAGTATGATTCTCTGTGTAAAAAATACTTCCATAATGAAAATGTAAGTTAATCTAATTAGTAGTTATTTTTTTGTTTATTTGTTTTAGTTATGAAAACTTATATTTTTTTTGTTATGTAATAGTTGTATAAGTTGATCGAGATGGCACCATTTATTCCTGTTGAAGAAGATACAGAGCCTATTAGTGTGCATGAGCCAATTTTTCAAGATCAAAGCTCAATGCCTTCTTCCACACAATTTGATGAAACCATGCTTAAGGATATTGTTAAAGTAAGTTTTCTACCTTTGAATAGCATTAGTTTTTTATTTGATTATTTTTTGCTTAAGTGACTTTTTTGTTTTTATGGTTTTTGATTCAGAGATTATCAAAGAGCTTTAAAAAGGATCTGCATGCTGAAGTTACTAGAATAAATCAGAAAAAAAGATAGAGAATGAAATCAAGGTAATATCATTAATTTCTGTTAGTCTAAGTTTAGTACCTTGTGTCATTAACGTTTGAACTTGTAACTCAAAGTTAAGGACTGTCTGTCCTTAACTTTTTTACTTGTAAGTCTAAGTTCAGGACCATATGTCCTGAACTTTTGAACTTGAAAATTGAAGTTCAGGACCATTGTCCTTAACTTTTGAACTTGGAATTCAAAGTTAAGGACTGCATGTCCTTAACTTTTGAACTTGAAACTTGAAGTTACTGACATATTGTTCTTAACTTTTGATCTTGTAACTATAAGTTAAGGATTGCATATCCTTAACTTTGAACTTAAAATTTGAAGTTTAGGACCAAGTGTTCTTAACTTTTGAACCTGTAAGTCTAAGTTCAGGACCATCTGTCCTGAACTTTTGAACTTGAAACTTGAAGTCCAGGACCAAGTGTCCTTAACTTTTCAATTTGAAACTTGAAGTTCAGGACCAAGTGTCCTTAACTTTTTAACTTGGAATTCAAAGTTAAGGACTACATGTCCTTAACTTTTGAACTAGTTACTCTAAGTTAAGGACTTCCTGTCCTTAACTTCTTTACTTGTAACTTGAAGTTTAGGACTACTTGTCCTTAACTTTCTAACTTAGTTTCTTTCACATGATTTAAAGAAAAGTCTAGGATCAAAGCTTGATACTTTGTTAAAGATTTATGTAACGCCCCGACCGGTCATTTTACTATTTAGAACCTTGTTCCTCCAAATAAAACTTCACACACTTGCTTTATCTGATTTACGGCCTGTGGGGGTGGTTGGTTCGGATTTTGGAAATGTTTGGGTTGAAATAGGCTTAGTTGATTCCCTAAGATTTTTTTAAAAGGCTAAGTTTGAGTTTGGTCAATATTTTTAGCAAACTGACCCAAATTTGTGTTTTGACGGTGGGTCCATCGGAAAATATAGGACCTGAGCGTAAGCCCGGAATCGAATTCTGAGGTCCCTAGCCTGAGTAATGAATTTTTATTGGAAATTGTTAAACTAAAATTCTAAGAATTTAAATAAAACTAAATAATGATTGATCATATGGGTATTGGGCTCGTATGTCAATTTTAGAGCCTGGTACAGGTCCAATATAGCATTTAAGACTTGCCCGCAAAATTTGGTGTCAATCCGAGTAGTTTAAGTGTGTTTCGGCTCGTTAGAGGAGAATTAAGAACTTGAAGTTCATTAGTTTGATTCAATTGGTTTTAGGGGTGATTCTTAGATTTAGCGTTGTTTCGGGTGTTTCGAAGGTTCGATCAAGTCCATTTCACGATTTCAGACTTGTCGGTATGTTTGGGCGGGGCCCAGGAGCCCCGAGCGTCAATCAGACGAGGCTCGAGTGAAGTTGGAAAAATTGGAGAAGTGTTGAAGCTTCAGTTGCTGACATAACCGCACCTGCGGTTGGCCAGCCGCAGGTGCGAGACCGCAGAAGTGGTCTATCTCACGCAGATGCGGCCAAGCCACGCCAGGCCCAAAACTGCAGAAGCGGCTATTCCTCCGCAGAAGCGAAGCCGCAAAAGCGGCTGGCAACTCGCAGATGCAACCTAGCGGCCCAGGTGAAAATCTGCAAAAGCGGGATCCCTTCCGCAGATGAGGTGGCCGTAGGTGCGTCCCAGGACCGCAGATGGGTAAATCACTTAAGCAATGAGCTTCATTTAATATGGGTTCTAAGTTATTTTTGCCATTTTTCACTCCTCCATTAGGCCATTTTAGAGCTTTTGAGAGAAGACTTCCACCTAGCATCTTGAGGTAAGTTTATCCCACTTATTCCTAGTTTAATACTTGTGTCTTAGGTAGATTAAACACTAAGATTAAGGTAAAATCATAGGGTTAGAGCAAAACCTAGGGTTTTGATAAAACTTAGATTTTTCCACGAAATTGGCTATGAAGTGAAGTAGAAATCATATATTATTGATTCTTAGGTTACAAAACAACTTTCTTCAAAAATATTTTGAATCCGGGCACGTGGGCCGGGGTTGGATTTTAGGAAACTTGTGTTTAAGGTTGGGAAATTGCTTTAATAGTTAGAATGTGATCTTATGAGCTTGTATTGACTAGTTCTTACCCCATTTAACTAGTTTTAGATCGTTCGGCTCCAAATTGATAGTTCGGGCTCATTCTTGGTATTGGATGTGCACTTTGGAGCGAGGTGAGTATCCTTTCTAACCTTGTAAGAGGGAATTATCCCAATAGGAGTAATAATTGTATAATTTTCCACTAAATGTGGGGGCTACGTACGCACTAGGTGACGAGAGTCTGTGCATAGATACTATCATGCTAATTGTTCCGGTAGTTTAGGACCCGTATCATGCTATATTTGCAAATATTATATGTCTTCTTGCTAATGTGATCATTTAGGATATGCTAGAGAATTGGAAATGAACATAAGTGAACATATGCTGTGTTGAACACTTGTATGAGTTTAGTTGAATATAAATGCACCTTCTTGTATTTTTCTATTGATAATTGATATTTGTGGATCGGGTCGAACGCCTCGGTAGAAATAGATGTATCTATGGTTTGCGACATTCGACCCTCTGGCAGTGCACAGTTTCTTTTATGTTGGATTGGGCCGTCGACCTCGGCATAATGTGCACATGATATTTATGTGAATTATCATTGATGACTTGCCTGATACATGGTTTGAAATGTAAAGGATTAACTGTGATATTAAAATAAAATGACTTAGAAATCCTTATTTCAACTGTTATATAATTGTGACCATCATGCCTGGCATAACATCATATTATATTATTTGACCTTAGTAGGTATCAAGTTAACCTCTCGTCACTACTTTTTCGAGATTAGACGGGATACTTACTAGGTACATATTGTTTATGTACTCATGCTACGCTTCTATACTTAATTTTACAGGCCCTGAGGCAGGTACATCTGGCTATCAGACCGGTGCGCATCCCTGATCATAGTCCGAGACTTTCACGGTTAGCTGCTTCCCTTCCTGTGCCGAGCAATAGCTTGATGGAGTCTTTCTTACTTTTGGTTATCTATTCTGTTCAGGCAGTAGGATAGATCTATTATTTTATATATTCTACTAGTTGCCCACAGCTTGTGACACCAGGTCTTGGCACACACATTAGTAGACGGTTCTTTTGGGTTGTATAACTATTATTGAATATTGCTTATTATCACCAGTTTTAATTGCAAATTAAGAAAAATGTTGTAATTGCTTTGGTAAGTAAAATGAGAATTCACTAATATTTCCGCGTTGGCTTGCCCAACAACGATGTTGGGCGCCATCATGACCTGAGGTGAAATTGGGTCGTGACAACATGGTATAAGAGCGCTAGGTTCACATAGGTCTCACAAGTCATGGGAAAACTTAATAGAGTCTTGCGGATCGGTACGGAGACGTTTATATTTATATTCGAGAGGCTATAGGGTGTTAGGAAACTACTTTTTTATTCATTTCCTGTCGTGCAGTGGATGGTACACTAAATATTTATTTTATATTCTCTCACATATGGTGAGGACATGCACGGTAGAGGTTCCCGACTCGGGAGGGGCTGCTCTCCCCATTGCTAGAGGCCATGGCAGAGGCCGGGGGAGGGCACCGACCAGAGGTAAGGGACGAGGGCATTCCAGAGCTGTTCTAGTAGCACCACCAGCAGATCCTATGGGAGATCCTATTATTGAGGAGCAGGGCGAGGTGCCCATAGCTGAGCCTACCCCGACGGACTTTATGACAATACCGGGATTCCAGGAGGTCATGGGTCGTATGCTACGATTCATGAACACCATGAATCGGGCTGGTTTATTTCTAGAAAATCCAGCTACATCACAGGTAGGAGGGGGAGCACAGACCCCTATCGCTCAGGCTTATGGTCATGCAACTGCAGTGTATCAGACTCTGGGTGCACTACCCGCGGATGGGGCTTAGCCAGTTGCTGTAGTGATACCCGAGCCCAGACCAATTGTGGATGGTGACCCGGAGAAGCTGTTGGATAGATGGACTAGACTTCACCCTCTTGTCTTCGGGGGTGAGCGTCATGAGAATGCTCAGGACTTCATTGATAGGTGTAGGGACAAACTACACAACATGAGGATATTGGAGTCGCATGGGGTTGACTTCACCAATTTTCAGCTAGAGGGTAGGTCCCGCAGATGGTGGCAGTCTTATGTTCTTGGAAGACCCGCAGGTTCTGCTCCTATCAATTGGAGTCAGTTCACGCAGTTATTTCTGGATAGGTATATTCCACCATTTGAGAGGGAAGACCTGCGGTATTAGTTTGAGCAGCTTGAGCCGGTTCAGATATCTGTGGCCAATTATGAGGCGAGGTTTTCTAAGCTATCCCACTATGCATTAATGATACTTCCTACTAACGTAGAGAGGGTGTGGAGGTTTGTTACAGGGTTGCACTCTAGCATCAGGGCCAACATGGCCCGAGAGGTGGAGATGGGGACTCCTTATCAGTTAGTAGTGGAGATTACTCGAAGGATTGAGGGCTACCGTCTGAGGGGTAGGGAGCAGATGCAGTAGGATAAGAGGGATAGATCTTGGGAGGGGACAACCCAGCAGGCGCCCACATTCAGCACCACCACCTGCTCGGGGTGCTCCGGCGCGTCCCTATTTCAGCGCCATACCAAATAGTTCTTACCACCCACCAGCTATTCAGGGTTCCTCTGGTGGGTATTCAGGTCCTCAAGGTTCTTCTGATTCTTATTTTAGTGTTGTGCTGGAGAGTTCATACCATCCACCGGCTATTCAGTCTTCTTCCAGTGGGTTTACAGGCCATCAGAGTCAGCCATCAGGGCAGCAGGTAGCCGCACCGTGGGGTTGTTTCGAGTACGGAGACCTTGGTCATATGAGGAGATACTGCCCCAGGCTTCGGGGCAAGGTAGTACAGCAAGGTCAGTAGCCTATGATTTCAGCACTGGCTGCCCCGCCACCTAGAAGTGGAGGGCAAATTTGTAGGGGCCATCGTAGAGGTGGAGGATAAGCAGGGAGAGGTCAGCCAGCTACTACTTAGTTAGGTGGAGGCCAGCCAGCCGGCGCTCTAGCCAGATTTGATGCCCTTCCGGCTAGGCCAAATGTATTGGCCTCAGATGCTGTCATCACACATATTATTTCCGTCTGCGGTAGAGATGTTTCAGTATTATTTGATCCAGGGTCTACCTATTCGTATGTGTCATCTCTGTTTGCTTGTTTTCTAGTTATTGCTCATGAGCCCTTCGGCACTCCTGTTCATGTGTCCACTTTTGTTGGCGATTCTGTAGTTGTGGATCAAATATACCGATCCTGTGTGGTCACATTCTATGGTTTCAAGACTAGATCAGATCTCCTGTTGCTTGATATGATCAATTTTGAGATCATCCTGGATTGGTTATCTCCATATCACGCCGTCCTAGATTGCCATGCCAAGATTGTTACTTTAGAGATGTTAGGGTTAGAGTGGAAGGGTTCCATAGTTGATACATCTAGCCGGGTTATCTCTTTCCTGAAGGCTCCTCAAATGGTCGAGAAGGGGTGTTTGGCTTATTTGTCTTATGTTTGGGACACCCACCGCAAAGTCTCCGATGATTGATTCAGTTCCAGTAGTTCAGGAGTTCGTCGATGTGTTTCTTCTGATCTTCCCAGCATGCCACCGGATCGTGATATTGATTTCTGTATTGATTTGGCTCTAGGCACCCAGCCTATATCTATCCCACTGTACCCCACGGCTCCGAAGGAGTTGAAGGAGCAGCTTGAGGAGTTTTTAGCAAAGGGGTTTGTTAGGCCTAGTGTTTCACCTTGGGGCGCACCAGTGTTATTTGTGAGAAGAATGATGGGACTATGCAGATGTGCATTGACTACCGCCAGTTGAACAAGGCTACCATCAAGAATAAGTACATGTTGCCGCGCATTGGTGATTTGTTCGACTAGTTGCAGGGTGATAGGGTGTTCTCTAAGATCGACTTGAGGTCGGGGTACCATCCGTTGAAGATTCGAGACTCAAATGTTCCGAAGACCGCATTTCGGACGAGATATGGTCATTATGAGTTTCTGGTGATGTTCTTTGGCTTGACTAATGCCCCAACAACATTTATGGACTTGATGAACAGAGTGCTCAGGTTTATATTGATTCCTTTATCATCATCTTCATTGACGACATCTTGATATATTCATGTATCCTGGGGGAGCACGAGTAGCATTTGAAGGTAGTGCTTCAGACCTTGCGAGAGCAGAAACTATATGTTAAGTTCTCCAAGTGTGAGTTCTTGCTAGAGTTAGTAGCATTCTTGGGGCATATTGTGTCAGGAGAGGGTATTAAGGTGGACCCTAAGAAGATTGAGGCAGTTTAGAGTTGGCCACGTCCTACTTCAGTGATCGAGATCAGGAGCTTCCTGGGGTTAGCAGGCTATTACAGGCGATTCGTGCAGGGCTTTTCATCTATTGCATCACCTCTGTCGAGATTGACCCAAAAGGGTGCTCCTTTCCATTGGTCCGATGATTATGAGTCAAGCTTTCAGAAGCTCAATATAGTCTTGACTACAGCACCAGTTCTTGTGTTGCCTTCCGGTTCAGGGATGTATGCGGTATATTGTGACGCTTCACGCATTGGATTGGGGTGTGTATTGATGTAGGAGGGGCGAGTTATTGCCTATGATTCGCGCCAGCTGAAGATTCATGAGAAGAATTATCCTGTGCACCACTTAGAGTTGGCCGCGATTGTCCATGCTCTCAAGATGTGGAGGCATTATCTGTATGGGGTTCCATGTGAGGTCTATACTGATCATCATAGCTTGCAGCATTTGTTCAAGTAGAGGGATCTCAATTTGAGGCAGCGTAGGTGGCTTGAGTTACTGAAAGATTATGACATCACCATTCTTTATCATCCGGGCAAGGCAAATGTGGTCGCGGATGCATTAAGCAGGAAGGCAGAGAGTATGGGTAGCTTGGCATTCATTCCAGTAGGGGAGAGGCCACTAGCTTTGGACATTCAGTCCTTGGCAACAGACTTGTGAGGCTGGATATTTCGAAGCCTAGCCGAGTTTTTGCGTGTGTTGTTGCTCAATCTTCATTATTGGGGCAGATCAAGGCCCGGTAGCTCGATGATCCCCACTTGGCAGTTCTTAGAGAGACAGTTCTGCAGGGTAGTGCCAAGGAGGTCTCTATTAGTGGTGATGGTGTTCTATGTCTCCAAGGTCGCCTATGTGTTCCTAATGTTGATGGTCTGAGGGAGAGAATCCTGGAGGAGGCTCACAATTTGCGGTATTCCATTCATCCGGGTGCTACGAAGATGTATCGTGACTTGAGGCAGCATTATTGGTGGCGGAGGATGAAGAAAGACATAGTGGAGTATGTGGCTAGGTGTTTGAATTGCCAGCAGGTCAAGTACGAGCACTAGAGGCCGGGTGGCCTTCTCCAGCAGATGCCTATACCAGAGTGGAAGTAGGAGCGCATTACTATGAATTTCGTAGTTGGGTTGCCCCAGGCCTTGCGAAAGTTTGATGCAGTGTGGGTCATCGTGGATAGGTTGACCAATTCGGCACACTTTATACTAGTTATGACTACTTACACTTTGGAGAGACTGTCTCAGATTTACATTCAGGAGATAGTCCGGTTGCACGGTGTGCCTGTTTCTATCATATCATATAGAGGCCCTCAGTTCACTTCTCATTTCTTGAGAGTTGTTCGGGGTGATTTGGGGACCCGCGTGGAGATTAGCACAGTATTTCATCCACAGACCAATGGGCAGTCGGAGCAGACAGTTCAGATCTTCGAGGACATGCTTAGAGCATGTGTGATTGACTTTGGAGGATAGTGGGCTCAGTTCTTGCCTTTGGCAGAGTTTTCTTACAACAACAGCTACTAGTCCAGCATCGAGATGGCTCCATTTGAGGCTTTATATGGGCAGCGATGTCGTTCCCCTATCGGGTAGTTTGAGCCTGGTGAGGCTAAGTTATACGGCACAGACTTGGTGAAAGATGTCTTGGATAAGGTGAAGTTGATTCAGGAAAGGCTTCGCACAACTCAGTCCAGAAAGAAGAGTTATGCGAATCAGAAGGCGCGTGATGTATCATTCATGGTTGGCGAGAAGATCCTTTTGAAAGTCTTGCCAATGTCCGGGTTTCCACATGTCCATGCTCCGGAGGTATCATGCCGACTTGTCCCATGTGCTGGACTTTAGTACTATTCAGCTAGATGAGAGTTTGGGTTATGAGGAGGTCATTGTTGATAGACAGGATCGCCAGTTAAAATCCAAGAGGATTTTAGCGGTGAAGATCCAGTGGAGGAGCCAACCAGTCGAGGAGGTGACCTGGGAGTCCGAGGAGGACATGCGGAGCAGATATCCACACTTATTCCAGACCTTAGGTACTTTTCTAGGTCCGTTCGAGGACGAACGTTTGTTTAAAAGGTGGAGAATGTAACGACCCGACTGGTCATTTTGCTATTTAGAACCTCTTTCCCCTAAATAAAACTTCACGCGCTTGCTTTATCTGATTTACGGCCTGTGGGGGTGGCTGGTTCGGGTTTTGGAAGAGTTTGGGTTGAAATAGGTTCACTTGATTCCCTAAGATTTTCTTAAAAGGCTAAGTTTGACTTTGGTCAATATTTTTAGTAAACGGACCCGGATTTATGTTTTGATGGTCTCGAAGAGTCCGTAGGAAAATATGGGACTTGAGCATATGCCTGGAATCGAATTCTGAGGTCCCTAGCCTGAGTAATGAATTTTTATTGGAAATTGTTAAACTGAAATTCTAAGGATTTAAAGAAAACTAAATAATGATTGATCACATGGGTATCGGGCTCGTATGTTGGTTTCGGAGCCCAGTACAGGTCCAATATAGCATTTACGACTTGCCCGCAAAATTTGGTGTCAATCCGAGTAGTTTAAGTGTGTTTTGGCTCATTAGAGGAGAATTAAGAACTTGAAGTTCAAAAGTTTGATTCAATTGGTTTTTGGGGGGTGATTCTTAGATGTAGCGTTGTTTCGGGTGTTCTGAAGGTTTGAGCAGGTCTATTTCATGATTTCAGACTTGTCGGTATGTTCGGGCGGGGCCCGGGAGCCCCGAGCGTCAATCGGACGAGGCTCGAGTGAAGTTGAAAAAATTGGAGAAGTGTTGAAGCTTCAGTTGCTGTCATAACCGCACCTACGGTTAGCCAGCCGCAGGGGCGAAACCGCAAAAGCGATCCATCTCACGTAGACGCGGCCAAGCCAGGCCAGGCCCAAAATTGCAGAAGCAGCTATTCCTCCGCAGAAGCGAAGCCGCAAAAGCGGCTGGTAACTCGCAGATGCGGCCTAGCGGCCCAAGTTAAATTCCGCAAAAGCGGGCTCCCTTCCGCAGATGTGGTGGCCGCAGGTCCAGGACCGCAGATGCGGAAATCGCTAAAGCAGTGAGCTTCATTTAATACGGGTTCTAAGTTGTTTTTGCCATTTTTCACTCCTCCATTGGGCCATTTTAGAGCTTTTGAGAGAAGACTTCTACCTAGCATCTTGAGGTAAGTTTATCCCACCTATTCCTAGTTTAAAACTTGTGTCTTAGGTAGATTAAACACTAAAAATAAGGTAAAATCATGGGGTTAGAGCAAAACCTAGGGTTTTGATAAAACTTAGATTTTTCCATGAAATTGGTTATGAAGAGAAGTAGAAATCATATATTATTGATCCTTAGATTACAAAGAACAACTTTCTACGAAAAATTTCCGAATCCGGGCACATGGGCCCGGGGTCGGATTTTAGGAAGCTTGTGTTTAAGGCTGGGAAATTGCGTTAATAGTTAGAATGTGATCTTATGAGCTTGTATTGACTAGTTATTACCCTATTTAACTAGTTTTGGATCGTTCGGCTCCAAATTGAGAGTTCGAGCTCGTTCTTGGTATTGGAAGTGCACTTTGGAGCGAGGTGAGTCTCCTTTCTAACCTTGTAAGAGGGAATTGTCCCTATAGGAGTAATAATTGTATAATTTGCCACTAAATGCGGGGGCTACGTACGCACTAGGTGACGAGAGTCCGTGCGTAGATACTATCATGTTAATTGCCCGGGTAGTTTAGGACCCGTATCATGCTATATTTGCAAATATTATATGTCTTCTTGCTAATGTGATCATTTAGGATATGCTAGAGAATTGGAAATGAACATAAGTGAACATATGTTGTGTTGAACACTTGTATGAGTTTATTTGAATATAAATGCACCTTCTTGTATTTTTCTGTTGATAATTGATATTTGTGGATTGGGCCGATCGCCTCGATAGAAATAGATGCATCTATGTTTCGCGTCATTCGACCCTCTGGCAGTGCACAGTTTCTTTTATGTTGGATCGGGCTGTCGGCCTCGGCATAATGTGCGCATGATATTTATGTGAATTATCATTGATGACTTGCCTGATACATGGTCTGATATATAAAGGATTAACTGTGATATTAAAATGACATGACTTAGAAATCCTTATTTCAACTGTTATATAATTGTGACCATCATGCCTGGCATAACATCGTATTATATTATTTGACCCTACTAGGTATCAAGTCGACCTCTCGTCACTACTTCTTTGAGATTAGACGGGATACTTACTAGATACATATTGTTTATGTACTCATGCTACACTTCTGTACTTAATTGTACAGGCCCTGAGGCAGGTACATCTGGCTATCAGACCAGTGCACGTCTCTGATCATAGTCCGAGACTTCCACGGTGAGTTGCTTCCCTTCCTGTGCCAATCAGCAGCTTGATGGAGTCTTTCTTACTTTTAACTGTCTATTTTGTTCATACAGTAGGATAGATCTATTATTTTGTATATTCTACTAGTTGCCCACAACTTGTGACACCAGGTCTTGGCACACACATTAGTAGATGGTTCATTTGGGTTGCATAACTATTATTGAATAATGCTTATTATCACCTGTTTTAATTGCAAATTAAGAAAAATGTTGTAACTGCTTTGGTAAGTAAAATTAGAATTCACTAATATTTCTGTGTTGACTTACCTGACAACGGTGTTGGGTTCCATCTCGACCTGAGGTGAAATTGGGTCGTGAAATTTATGTGAAACCTGATGAAAGGAACATAGAGAGAGAATCTAGTATTCCAATTACTAAATATGGAGTTGATGATTATTATCATGGTGCAGAGCCTATTGTTACAATTAACAAAGATGAAGGTGGTGATGAATGTGATGATATGGATGTGCATGCAGAAGTTCAGTATGAAAGTGATTTTAGAGATGCACATCTAGATGATGAAACTGATAATGTCACTGAAATTGGGAAAGGTTAGATATAAATTTTGAATTTTTTTTCATTGAAATTTATATTCAATAGCGTAATACATATAAACTTTTTTTTAATTACAAATATTTGTAGAATCTATTGATGGGGTGGAAGTTCAAGATGTAGTAGAATGTTAAGACCAGGAAAATCCAAAAGAGACAGGAGTAACAGAAAAAATTTGTAAATGTGGATTGCAATCTCAGGATTTAGAAAGTCCATTGGGAATAAGTGTCAGTGAGATTGTATGCAAATGTTTAAAAGGAACATATGATATGTCTACACCTCTCTCATATAAAGAGAAATTTGGAGTTCAAAATTGTGCCAATCAAGAAACTTTTCATGATATGTTGAATGTTAGTTTTAGTTGAATGTTTTCTCATATATGTTCCTTTTCTCATATATGTTGAATGTTTAAATATTAGAATGGGTATTAATTGCAAATGTTACAGAATCTTTTGAAGCTGCAAGGGAAGAAGCTGGAGTGGAGTATCAAGAGAAAAGTGGAGTACAATCTCAAGACCTAGAAAATACCGAAGGAACAAGCATAAGTGAGATTGTTTCCAAATGCATAGATGGAACATGTGATCTCTCTACACCTCGATCTCTTACCGACAATATTGGAAGCCAAGAAAATACTAGTGAAGATAATGATTTAACTGGGATGATCTTGACAATTGCAAACGGTTAGCCAGTGTTTTTTTAATTTTATACATGTTTGTTTTAATCAAAGATTAGTAACAAGTACTAATTGTGTTATCTCTTGTAAATATTTTGCAGAATCTTGTGAACTTGCAACTGAAGAACATGGAGAACAGTTGTAAGATAAAGAAAATGTGCAGTTGGAAGATAAAGAAAATGATGCAACCAATATGTCAGCTCAATTGTCTGTTGAAAAAACACAAGAAGGCAATATGAACAAGACAGGTATTGATTGTGTCCTAAATATTATATTCATAATTGAAAATGCCAGTACATTTCAAAAATAATGTTTTTAGTTTTTGTCTCTTCATTTGACGACTTGCAGCAAACTAATATATATATATATATATATATATATATAGTGTTGTCTGCAGAGGAAAACAATGATGAAGCTCTTAACCAATATACTAGGAAAAGAAAGAGAGATAGTATTGGTTATGATGGTCCGTCATTTTCTATTCTTACTCCTACTCCTCCAAGTACACAAATGAGCATTGATGGGGGTTTGTCTATGAAGGTTGAAGTAAATGTTGAAGAAGATCTTGGTCGAGGTAAAAGGAATAAGAAGCTTAGTTGGTAGTTGAAATTTCCTTTTGATCAGGAAAGAAAAACAGGAACATCGATGGCGCACAATGAAAATACTCCCAAGAGTTCAGGATTAATAAAATCAACATATACTTGTAGATGTATTTTTCATTATGCCAAAGATGATGCAAAATTATTGAATAAATTCATTGTGTGGTTGGGCAAAGAGAAAAGGAAAGGTCACAAAAAACAGTAAGTCACTTAATGTATTTTATTATTTGTTAATTGCTTAAATTCATGCCCTTAACTTGCAATTTTAAATTTAGGACTAAGTGTATTGATATTGAAATTGCTAAAGTTAAATGTCCTTAACTTCTGTGATTGTAAGTCTATGTTTAGGACCAAGTGTCCTTAACTTTTGAATTTGAAAATCAAAGTTATGGACCAAGTGTCTTTAACTTTTCAACTTGGAATTCAAAGTTCAGGACCAAGTGTCCTGAACTTTTGAACTTGTAAGTCAAAGTTTAGGACCATGTGTCCTTAACTTTTGAACTTATAAGTCTAAGTTCAGGACCAAGTATCCTTAATTTTTGAAGTTTAAAGTTTAAGTTCAGGACCATGTGTGAACTTGAAACATGAAGTTCAGGACCAAGTGTCCTTAACTTTTGAGGTTGGAACTATAAGTTAAGGACTGCCTGTCCATAACTTTTATACTTGTTAGTCTAAGTTAAGGACAAAGTCTTTTGAACTTGTAAGCCTAAGTTCAGGATCATGTGTCTTTAACTTTTGAACTTGAAACTCAAACATCAGGACCAAGTGTCCTTAACTTTTGAACTTGAAACTCAAACTTTAGGACGAAGTTTCCTTAACTTTTCAACTTGAAAGGCTAAGTTCAGGACTAACTTCTAACTTTGATATTTTCAAAATTTTCAGGGGATAAACTGATATATATGCTGATGATAATGGTGTGAGAAAGAATCCATACAAATTGTATCATCAAAAAATCAGTAGCAAAATGTTCTTTCTTGATCTTTCAGATAGTAGCTTTATACTTGATGATAAGGTTTGATAACTCGCAAGGCATTTATTTTCTTTATTCTTAATTTATCATTTTTTAATTATTTTATGACTGATGGATTTGTTTTATTTTTTGCCTTTTTTATGAAGCATATTGACATTGCCCTATATTATCTAAGAAAAAAGGAATGCTACCACCCTCGCGACCATCCTTTTCGTTGCACAACTACATATATACTTTTTGATAACTTTATGGTGCTTGTGTATAAGGATTTCAATGCAGATGCTACAGATGAGTTTTGGTGTGGTAATAATCAATTGTTTCTGACACCATATGTGTGGGGTGATAGTCATAGATGTGGAATTTCTTGGACAGAGGTTGACAAAATCTTTTTTCCATGTCGGATTCCTTCAGAAGCTGATGATGCTGTGACACATTTATTTTTGGGGATATTGGACTTGAATGAGAAAAATATTGATGTTTACGATCCATATATAGTGAGCCATATGAGACAGGAATGAATCACATTAAAATGTATGCACGCATGATCCCCCACTTGCTAATGTTCTCACAGTTTAACAAACATCACAAGTCTTTTGGAAATGCATTCAACAAATTTGATATTCAGTAGCAAAGATCACCACACCAAACTAGATCGTACGTGTTGTTATTTGTTATATAATTTACATGTACTTTAGATTTATTGTTTAATTGACTCCATATCTTACATTTTTCTTAGGATTGATTGTGCTGTATTCCTAATCAAGTATGTGGAGTTGTTGATGATTGGAAAGGATGTGGAGAAATTCCAACTTGAAGACATAAAAGACTTTAGAAAAGAACTTGCCGCAAATCTTTGGGCACATGGTGAGTGGAAAAGAAATTCTGGTTATGACACACCACCAGAAAATGTTGGTGATGACTATGATAGTGAAAATGAAACTTGTTGTCCGAATGAGTTGTAGTTTAGTCGTAAAGAAAGTTAGTTGTGGTTGATCTTTTGTATAAAATTGCTGTAAAGAATCCATATGAATTTTGAAATATCCTGTAAATTCCTCAAAAGGCACTTTTATTTTTTTTGCATAGCATAATTTTTTGTCACATCTATGCAAAATTACAACTTCAGAAGTAATATGAAGGCATCATGTTATTAATTTCCTTGTTTCTGTCAAGTATTGATTTGTCCATTGAGCTTGTTAGTATTAGTTCATGACTAAGTGTAATTGAACTTCAAATTCAAAGTTAAGGACCAAGTGTCCTTAACTTTGTAACTTGTAAGTCAAAGTTCAGGACCATGTGTCCTTAACTTTTGAACTTGAAACTGAAACTTCAGGACCAACTGTCCTTAACTTTTCAACTTGTAACTCAAAGTTAAGGACTACATGTCCTTAACTTTTGAACATGTAATTCAAACTTAAGAACTGTCTGTCCTTAACTTTTGAACCTGCAAGTCAAACTTCAAGAGTCATGTCCTTATCTTTTGAACTTGAAACTCAAAGTTAAGGACAGACAGTCCTTAACTTTTCAACTTTGAACTCAAAGTTAAGGATTGCATGTCCTTAACTTTTGAACCTGTAATTCAAACTTAAGGACTACATGTCCTTAACTTTTGAACTTGAAACTCAAAGTTAAGGACATACAGTCCTTAACTTTTCAACTTTGAACTCAAAGTTAAGGGTTGTTTGTCCTTAACTTTTGAACCTGTAATTCAAACTTAAGGACTGGTTGTCCTTAACTTTTGAACCTGCAAGTCAAACTTAATGACTTTTGTCCTTAACTTTTGAACTTGAAACTCAAAGTTAAGGACAGACAGTCCTTAACTTTTGAACTTTGAACTCAAAGTTAAGGACTGTCTCTCCTTAACTTTTGAACCTGTAATTCAAACTTAAGGACTGCCTGTCCTTAACTTTTGAACCTGCAAGTCAAACTCAAGGACTCATGTCCTTAACTTTTGAACTTTGAACTCAAAAGAAACAAAAAGAATGTAAGCAGAAAGATATTTTAAAAACTCAGACATCTGCTCAAATAAGAATAATCTAAATGAATTCAATTTATAGCAAAAACTTAAAAGAGTCGACAAACATAAGTGGATATATCTACAATTCTCTATGCTTTCTTGAAAATGGACGGACTGCTGGAGAATATATACAAGTTGTTCTATTATGACCAATTCTTCTACAACGACCACATTTGAATGTTATTTTTGATGACTCGGTAGCTGGAATATGCCTTTTCTTCTGCCTTCTACCTGGTGGCACTTTGAAATCTGGAGGTTTAACTCTCTAGTACTATCCAAGAATCAGTATTTCCTACAGGATGTATTTGTCTTTCATATATTTTCAGCCAAGATTCCTTTAAGTACCAGTGCGAGCAAAAGTTGGACTTCTTGATGTTTCTCTTCTCGATAGTTGCAATTGCATGCATGCATGGTAATTCATCAAATTAAAACGAAAAGTAATCACATGTTCTTTTGTTTAAGTCCACCAAGAAAGTTATTCCTTCTTCTTCAACTCTAGAATGCCATGAATCAACAAGGAAGACCTTCAATGTTGAAAAATTATAAGTTAGTACATTATGTTAAATTATATTAAAATCATAACCTAAATATAGAACATAATATAGGCAGCTCCCTTGCTTCTAATAGGACAGAATTCATTGACTCAACTATGTTTGTTGTGAGCATGTCACATCTTCATCGTGGACTACAAGAACGTGCCCACCTTTCCGATGGTTCTTCCATCAAGTAGTCATGAGTCTTCTTATCTATTTTTGCTATATCTAACATGTATAGATCAAATTCTTTGCACCTGTATACTCTTGCAGCATTTTGGAAAAGTTTTATGACCTCACTTTTCACTTTCCTTCGCTTTAGGTTCTGCTCCAAATGATAGATACAAATCTCATGATGGCTTTCAGGATATACCTTTGCAATACCAAATGCAATAGCTTGATGCCTGTCTGATAAAAAAATTAAATTCTCATGGCTCCCAATTGCATTGTGAAGCTGACTAAAGTACCACTCATAGGAATTGTTATTTTCAGATTTTGCTATTCCAAAGGCTAGTGGAAAAATTTGGTTATTTGCATCCTTTGAAACTGAAATCATTAAAATACCACAAAATTTTGACTTCAAAAAAGTTGCATCAACAGCAATCACTGGTTTACAATGATTCCAACCAGATATTGATGATCCATATGCATAAAACATATAACAAAACCTGAAAATACATTATAAAAAAAGGCTAACAGAAATTAAGGATAGGTAGTCCTGAACTTCAGATTACAAGACCAAAAGTTAAGGACAAGTAGTCCTGTAGTTAGACTTATAAGGTCAAAAGTTAAGGACAATCAGTCCTTAACTTAGAGTTACAAGTTATAAAGTTAAGGACATATGTCATTAACTTTGAGTTCAAAGTTCAAAAGTTAAGGACAGGCAGTCCTTAACTTTGACTTACAAGTTCAAAAGTTAAGGACAACTATGACGACCCGGCCAGTTGTCTCATGAGTTACTGCTTTGTTCCCCCCATTACTGCTTCTTACTGCTTTGTCTATCGGTTCTATGAGTGATCGGGTTGGTTGGATTGGGTTCGGAAAGGTTTTGAGAGGGTTTGAGATACTTAGTCTCTTTTGAAGAAGCTTATGTTGAAAAAGTCAACTGGATGTTGACTTATGTGTTATAGGGCTTGGATGTGAGTTCCAATCGTTCAGTTAGCTTCGGAAGGTGATTTTTAACTTAGGAGTGTGATGGGAATGAGTTTTGGAGGTTCGGAGTAGGCTTAGGCTTGAATTGGCGAAGTTGATATTTTGGCGATTTTCGGTTGGTAGGTGAGATTTTGATATAGGAATCGGAATGGGATTCTAAGAGTTGAAATAGTTTTGTGGTGTCATTTAGGATGTGTGTGCAAACTTTTAGGTCATTCGGACATGGTTTGGTTGGGTTTTTGATCAAAAGCAGAATTCGGAAGATTTTGGAAACTTAGTCTTGAATCCGATGTGTTTTGGTTGATTTCATGTTGTTTGAGGTATTTTAAAGATTGGTGCAAGTTTGAATAAGGTTATGGGATAGTTTGGTGGTTTTGTTTGAGGTCCCGGGGGCCTCGGGGTGATTTCGAATAGTTGATGGGGAGTTTGAGCAATTGTTGCAGCTGCAGATTGTGTTGCTTCTGATATTTCCGCACCTGCGGATTGGGGACCGCAGGTGCGATGCCGCATGTGTGAGCGATTGGTCGCAGAAGCAAAAATGGGCTTGAAGAGCAGGAACTGTAGAAGCGGTTAGGAGGACCACATCTGCGATGTCGCAGATGCGGGTATGGGACCGCAGATGCGAATAATGGGGAGTTAAGGGATTTCTGCAGAAGAGGATCAAGAACCGCAAATGTGGTATTGCAGAAGTGGTGAAGTGGCCACAGATGCAAAAATATTTGGGCCATAAAGTATAAATTGTGTCCTCCGCGATTTTGAGCTATTTTCACCATTTCTAATTCGGCTTGGGAGCTTTTTGGACGATTTTGAAGAGGGATTTCAAGGGAACATCATTGAGGTAAGAAATTTGGACGTAAAACTCATTCCTATGCTATTATTTCACAGATTAGAGCTATAATTAATGGAATCTAAGGTTACAATTGGGGAAACTAAGGCTTGGAAACTTAGACTTATGCTTGATGATTTGAGGGACCTATTGTGGTCAGATTTTGGTACTTTCGATATGTATGAACTCGTGGGGGATAAGAAATCTATTGATGTAAAAATTATCAAATTCCGAGATGTGGGCCCGGGGGTAAGGTTTTGGTAATTTCGGGATTTGTGTCATATATTGATTATTTATGCTTGAGCTTCGTTCCCTTAGCATATTTTGATGTCGTGATTCTGATTTTGGATAGATTCGATGCGAGTGGAGGCCGATTCAAGGGGAAAAGGCATTGCGAGCTAGAGATTTGACCGATTTGAGGTGAGTAATGATTGTAAATGATGTTTTGAGGGTATGTTGCACATTGTTGTGCTATTTTGAAGTGACGCACATGCTTGATGACGAGCGTAGGGTCGTGCACTGTTGGGGATTGTGACTTACTCCATCCCAAGTGGCTATTTTACCGTGTATTTGACTGAAATCTATTTGTTATCATCATTATTTGGGCTGATTGCCATATTTGGGCTTCGTGACAACTATTTGAACCCTTCGGGGACTTTTATTGATACTTCCTCATAGTTTTGACTTTATACTTGAACTCAGTCATGTTCTTTTCCATTATTTTCATACTCAGCCATGTTTACTCCGTTTTAATACTTTCATGATCTTTTAAATGATAATTGGGCTGAGAAACACTGTTTTACTATTGCCCGAGTGGCTTGTGAGGATTTTGACTGAGTAAGACCGAGGGCCTATGTTGTGAGGAAACATTTGATATTGATAATGAGGCCGAGGGCCTAAGATATGTACACCATGATGTGGCTTGATTAATATGAGGCTGAGAGACTAGTGATGATGCCACGAGATGGCTTGTTATTGCGCTTGGGCCAAAAAAGTCCCCTCCAGTAATCTGCACACCCCTAGTGAGTGCGGGTACCCATTATGATGTGAGATATAACCCGAGGGGCTGGTATTGTTCTAAGACATTGCCCGAGGCGCGGATTTTTGATACTGTGCCCGAGGGGCAAACCTTTATGTGTTTATTTTCTTAATTTCCTGTCCTTTACTTGTTTAAATGTTCAAAAAGGTTTTCATGAAGTTTAATTGCTCTAAATGACTTTCATATATCTTTTACTGATTTTACTACTTCATTATAGTCTGTAAATGTACTTTACGTGATTTCCTGCTTTTAGTCTTTATTTATGGTTATTACTCACTGAGTTGGAGTACTCACTTTACTCCCTGCACCCCGTGTGCAGATTAAGGCGTTGCGGATCCTGCCAGTGCGAGTTGAGAGCTCTCGGCAAATTTAGGAGTCCACGAGGTGGCTACTTGGCGTCCACAGTCCCGTGTTTCTCCCCCTTATCATTTCTATCTCTTTATCTGACAGCTTGTAATAGATTATAGACTTCTCAGACTTGTATTAGAACTTGTATATGCTCATGACTAGTGATACCCCGGTATCGGGCTATGTTGGGTTGTTCTTCCACATATTTATACTGCTGACTGCTTAAACCTTGGGTCATTTTAACATGCTTTAGACTTGAATTTTATTGTTTAATTGCTTAAAATTGAAATGGGAAGTGTCGGTTGGCCTTGTCTTCACGAGAGGCGCCATCACGACCGGGTTTGGGTTTAGGGTCATGACAAGTTGGTATCAAAGCCTAGGTTACATAGGTCTCATGAGTCATGAGCAAGTTTAATAGAGTCTCGCGGATTGGTACGGAGACGTCTGTATTTATCCTTGAGAGGCTGCAGAACCTTTATAAAAACCTTCATATTCTTGAAATTCTTGTCGTACGACTTTGTTGATCCGAGTACTAAACTTACATTGTTCTATTCTATCATAGATGGTGAGGACACACGCTACCGGTCAGGATGGATGACCATCAATACCACCAGCTATGGCCATAAGAGACCGAGGACGCGGTCGTGGTCGTAGTAGGGGCAGAGGTGTGGCATGTATAGTAGCTAGGGCAGCACCTGCAGATCCACTAGTAGCCCCAGTTCAGTATCAGGTCCAAGTTATGGGCGCTCCAGCACCACCAGATCAGGCACCAGCTGTGCCCATTGTGATTCCGGGTCTTTAGGAGGCCTTGGCTCAGATCATATCAGTTTACACTGGCCTAGCTCAGGCTGTTTTAGCTACTACAGCCGCAACTCTTCTTAGGTCGGGAGAGGCAATCAGACTCCCGCTGCTCACACACCCGAGCAGGTAGTGCAGGGACTTCAGACGCTCCAGCCCAGCCGGTTGCAGCTGCTCAGGACTATGTAGTTCCTGCCATGCCAGAGGATGAGTAGTGTAGGTTGGAGAGGTTTGGTAGACTTCAGCCTCCGACCTTCAATGGTGTAGAGGGCGAGGATGCCTAGGGCTTCTTGGATAAGTGTTAAAGGATGCTTCGTACAACGGGTATTCTGGATACCAGCGGGGTCGCTTTCACTACTTATCAGTTTTCTAGAGCTGCCTTCACTTGGTGGGAGGCTTTTAAGAGGCGTAGGCCAATTGGTGCAGCACCCCTTACCTGGCAGCAGTTCTCCATTCTCTTTCTAGAGAAGTATGTACTGCAGTCCTACAGAGAGGAGCTGCGTAGGGAGTTTGAGTGCTTGCATCAGGGAGAGATGATTGTGATGCAGTATGAGATGAGGTTCTCCGAGTTAGCTCGTCATGCTATTTAGTTTGTTCTGACAGATAGAGAGAGGATTAGGAGGTTTATTGATGGCCTCACCTATCATATTCGTATTCTCATGACTAGGGAGAGGGTGATTGGTGCTACCTTTGAGGAGGATGTAGACATTGCTCGGGAGATTGAGTCTGTTAATCGCCAGGAGCACGAGGAGAGGGAGGCCAAAAGGCCTCGAGTATCTGGTAGTTATAGTGGTGCTCCTTCAAGAGGTCAATTTCAGCACGACAGAAGTTGTCCATTCAGGCATGCTCCGTCAGCTTGCCCAAGTTATTGTGGGGCATCATCGGGTCATGGTTCTCATAGTTCTCATCAAGGCCAGTCATCACTTAGTGCCCTTCCAGCTTAGAGTTTGTCCCGTGCTCCATCAGTTCAGGGCTCTTCTATGCCAGGTGCATTTGCTAGTCACTCCAGTGTGAGGGGTTCCCTTCAGTCCCTTCTCCAGCACCTGGGAGTTGTTATGAGTGTGGTGAGATGGGTCATGTGTGGAGGCAGTGCCCTCGTCATCTTGCGAGTTCATCTCAGCAAAGGGGTCAGTCATCAGCTTCAGCGCCAGTTACTTTGTCACCACCCGCCCAGCCAGCTAGGGGTGGAGGTCAGTCAGCTAGGGGTTGCCCCAGAGGGGGAGGTCGATCAGGTGGTGATTAGGCCTGTTTCTATGCACTTCCAGGTAGACTCGATGTTATTGCTTCAGATGCTGTTATCGCAGGTATTGTCTCAGTCTGCCACAGAAATGCCTCTGTATTTTTTTATCCTGGTTCCACCTTTTCTTATGTGTCATAATACTTTGCTCGTTATTTGGGTACACCTCGTGAGTTTCTTGCTTCACCTATTCATGTATCTACCCCGGTAGGCGATACTGTTGTTGTAGACCGTGTGTATTGGTCGTGTGTGGTGACTATTGGGGGTCTGGAGACCCGTATGGATCTTTTATTATTGTATATGGTGGATTTCGATGTCATTTTGGGCATGAATTGGCTATCTCTGTGTCATGCTATTGTGGACTATCATACTAAGACAGTCACATTGGCTATACCGGGTGTGCCACAGATTGAGTGGTGAGGTGTGACTGATTATGTTCCCAGTAGAGTGAACTCATTCTTGAAATCCCAGCATATGGTTGGGAAGGGTTGTCTTTCATATCTAGCCTTTGGGAGGGATGTCGGTGCTGAGACTCCTAGTATTGATTCTGTTCCAATTGTGAGGGATTTTTTCGATCTGTTTCCTGTAGATCTACCTAGCATGCCACCGGACAAGGATATTGATTTTTGCATTGACCTGGTGACGGACACTCAGCCTATTTCTATTCCACCGTATTGTATGGCACCAGCGGAGTTGAAGGAATTAAAGGAGCAGCTTCAGGAACTCCTTGATAAAGGGTTCATTCGACCTAGTGTGTCACCTTGGGGTGCGCCAGTTCTATTTGTGAAGAAGAAGGATGGCACTATGAGAATGTGATTGATTATTGGCAATTGAACAAGGTAACAATTAAGAACAAGTATCATTTGCCTCGTATTGATGATTTATTCGACCAGCTTTAGGGAATGAGAGTGTTCTCAAAGATTGATCTCCGTTTAGGTTATCACCAATTGAAGATCAGGGATTCAGATATTCTTAACAAAGTTTTTAGGACCCGATATGGTCATTATGAGTTCTTGGTGATGTCTTTTGGGCTGACCAATGCCCTAGCAGCGTTCATGCATTTGATAAACAGTGTGTTTCGGCCTTATCTCAACTCGTTGATCATAGTCTTCATTGATGATATTCTGGTGTATTCGTGTAGGCAAGAGGAGCACGTAGAGCATTTGAGAGTTGTGTTGCAGAGATTGAGGGAGGAGAAGCTTTATGCAAAATTCTCCAAGTGTGAGTTTTGGCTCAGTTCAGTGGCTTTCTTGGGACGCATGGTGTCCAGCGAGGGTATTCAGGTTGATCCGAAGAAGATAGAGGTAGTTCAGAGTATGCCCAGACCATCCTCAGCCATAGAGATTCGCAACTTTCTTGGTTTGGCAGGCTATTATCGCTGGTTCATTCAGGGATTCTTATCTATCGCATCACCTTTGACCAAGTTGACTCAGAAGGGTGCTTCATTTGTATGGTCGGACGAGTGTGAGGAGAGCTTTCAGAAGCTCAAGACAGCTTTGACCAAAGCTCTAGTGTTAGTTTTGCCATAAGCTTCAGGTTCATATACCGTGTATTGTGATGCTTCGAGAGGTTGTATTGGTTGTGTATTGATGTAGGAGGGTAGAGTTATTGCTTATGCTACTCGTCAGTTGAAGCCCCATGAGAAGAACTACCCCGTTCATGATTTGGAGTTGGCTGCCATAGTTCACGCGTTGAAGATTTGGAGGCATTACTTGTATGGTGTGTCTTGTGAGGTGTTTACTGATCATCGTAGCCTCCAGCACTTGTTCAAATAGAAGGATCTCAATTTGAGGCAGGGGAGATGGTTGGAGTTGCTAAAGAATTATAATATCACTATATTGTACCATCCGGGAAAGGCCATGTGGTGGCCGATGCTTTAAGCCGAAAGGCAGTGAGTATGGGGAGTTTGGCATATATTCCAGTTGGGGAGAGACCTCTTCCAGTTGATGTTCAGGCCTTGGCCAATCGGTTCATGAGGTTGGATATTTCAGAGCCCAGTCGGGTATTGGCTTGTGTGGTTTCTCGGTCTTCCTTATATGATCACATCAGAGAGCACCAGTATGATAATCTGCATTTGCTTGTCCTTAAGGAAAGAGTTCATCATGATGATGCTAGAGATGTGACCATTGGTGATGATGGGGTGTTGAGGATGCAGGGCCGGATATGTGTGCCCAATGTAGATGGGATTTGGGAGTTGATTTTGGAGGAGGCCCATAGCTCGCAGTATTCCACTCATCCGGGTGCCGTGAAGATGTATCAAGATCTGAGACAACATTATTGGTGGAAAAGAATGAAGAAGGACATTGTGTGATTTGTAGCTCGGTGTCTCAATTGTCAGCAGGTGAAATATGAGTATCAGAGACCGGGTGGCTTGCTTGAGCGAATGGATATTCTAGAGTGGAAGTGGGAGAGGATCACTATGGATTTTGTAGTTGGACTTCCACGGACTTTGAAGAAGTTCGATGCTATTTGGGTGATTGTGGATCGGCTGACCAAGTCCGCGCACTTCATTCCTATGTGTACTACATATTCTTTAGAGTGGCTGGCAGAAATCTATATCCGGGAGATTGTTCGCTTGCATGGTGTCCCAGTTTCATCATTTCAGATAGGGGCACTCAGTTTATTTCACAGTTTTGGAGGTCTGTGCAACAAAAGTTGGGTACTCAGGTTGAGTTGAGCACAGCTTTTCACCCTCAGACGAACGAGCAGTCCTAGCGCACTATTCAAATATTGGAGGACATGTTGTGTGCTTGTGTCATTGATTTCGGAGGGTCATGGGATCAGTTTCTATCGCTTGTAGAGTTTTCTTATAACAACAACTACCAGTCGAGTATTCAGATGGCTCCATATGATGCCTTGTACGGGAGGCGGTATAGATCTCCAGTTGGTTGTTTTGAGCCAGGTGAGGCTAGGCTATTGGGGACAGACTTAGTGCAGAATGCCTTAGAAAAGGTAAAGGTGATTCAGGAGAGGCTTTGTACAGCACAGTCGAGGTAAAAGAGTTATGCTGACAGGAAGGTTCGAGATGTGTCCTGCATGGTTGGTGAGAAGATTCTATTGAAGGTTTCGCCCATGAAGGGTGTCATGAGATTTGGGAAGAAAGGTAAATTGAGTCCTCAGTTCATTGGTCTTTTTGAGGTGCTTCGGAGGATTGGGGAGGTGGCTTATGAGCTTGCTTTTCCACCCAGCTTGTTCAGTGTGCATCCGGTATTTCATGTTTCTATGCTCCTAAAGTATATTGGGGATCCGTCTCATGTTGTGGATTAAAGCACGGTTCTGTTGGATGGTGGTTTGACTTATGATGTGGAGCAAGCAGCTATTTTGGAGCGTCAGGTTCAAAAGTTGAGGTCAAAGGATATAGCTTCAGTAAAAGTGCAGCAGAGAGGTCGGCCCGTGGAGGAGGCTACCTGGGAGACCGAGCGAGAGATGCGAAGCAGATATCCTCACTTGTTTGAGGCTTCAGGTATGTTTCTTGACTCATTCGAGGATGAACGTTTGTTTAAGTTGGGGAGGATCTGACAACCCGGCCAGTCGTCTCATGAGTTACCACTCCATTTTCCCCATTTCTTCTTCTTACTGCTTTGTTTATCGGTTCTATGAGTGATCGGGTTGGTTGGCTCGGGTTCGGAAAGGTTTTGAGAGGGTTTGAGACACTTAGTCTCTTTTGAAGAATCTTAAGTTGGAAAAGTCAACCGGATGTTGACTTATGTGTTAGAGGGCTCGGATGTGAGTTCTGATGGTTCGATTAGCTTCAAGAGGTGATTTAGGACTTAGGAGTGTGATCGAAATGAGTTTAGGAGGTTCGAAGTAGGTTTAGGCTTGAATTGGCGAAGTTGATATTTTGGCGATTTCCGGTTGGTAGGAGATTTTGATATAGGAATCGGAATGGAATTCCGAGAGTTGCAGTAGTTCTATGGTGTCATTTGGGATGTGTGTGCAAAATTTCAGGTCATTCGGACGTGGTTTGGTTGGGTTTTTGATCAAAAGCGGAATTCGGAAGATTTTGGAAACTTAGGCTTGAATCCGATGTGTTTTGGTTGATTTCATGTTGTTTGAGGTGTTTTGAAGATTGGTGCAAGTTTGAATAAGGTTATGGGATAGGTTGGTGGTTTTGGTTGAGGTCCCGGGGGCCTCGGGGTGATTTTGAATAGTTGACGGGGAGTTTGAGGAATTGTTACAGCTGCAGATTGTGCTGCTTCTGGTATTTCCACACCTGCGGATTAGGGACCGCAGGTGCGACGCTACATGTGCGGGCGATTGGTCGCAGAAACGAAAAGGGGCTTGAAGAGCAGGAACCGCAGAAGCGGTTAGGAGGACTGCATCTGCGATATCGCAGATGCGGGTATGGGACCGCAGATGCGAATAATGGGGAGTTAAGGGATTTCCGCAAAAGCGGATCAAGAACCGCAAATGCGGTACCGCAGCAGCGGTGAAGTGGCCGCAGATGCAAAAATGCCTGGGGCAAAAAGTATAAATTGTGTCCTTCGCGATTTTGAGCTATTTTCACCATTTCTAATTCGGCTTGGGAGCTTTTTGGATGATTTTGAAGAGGGATTTCAAGGGAACTTCATTGAGGTAAGGAATTTGAACCTAAAACTCGTTCCTATGCTATTATTTCACGGATTAGAGCTATAATTAATGGAATCTAAGATTAAAATTGGGGAAATTAGGGCTTGGAAACTTAGACCTTTGCTTGAGGGTTTTAGGGACCTATTACGGTCGGATTTTGGTACTTCTGATATGTATGAACTCGTGGAGAGATAGGAATCTTGATGTAAAAATTATCGAATTTAGAGATATGGGCCCGGGGGTCAGGTTTTGGTAATTTCGGGATTTCTGTCGTATACTGATTATTTTCGCTTGGGCTTCGTTCCCTTAGCATATTTTTGACGCCGTGATTCTGATTTTGGATAGATTCGACGCGAGTGGAGGCCGATTCGAGGGGCAAAGGCATTGCGAGCTAGAGATTTGACCGGTTTGAGGTGAGTAATGATTGTAAATGATGTTCTGAGGGTATGAAACCCCGGATTGCACATTGTTGTGCTATTTTGAAGTGATGCACACGCTTGATGACGAGCGTGGGGTCGTGCACTGTTGGGGATTGTGACTTAGTCCATCCCAAATGATTATTTTATCGTGTATTTGACTGAAATCTATTTGCTATCATCATTATTTGGGCTGAATGTCATATTTGGGCTTCGTGCCAACTATTTGAACCCTTCGGAGACTTTTATTGATACTTCCTCATTGTTTTGACTTTATACTTGAACTCAGTCATGTTATTTTCCGCTGTTTTCATATTCAGCCAGGTTTACTCCATTTTAATACTTAAATGATCTTTTAAATGATAATTGGGATAAGAATCATTGTTTTACTATTACCCGAGTGGCTTGTAAGGATTTTGACTGAGTAAGGCCGAGGGCCTATGTTGTGAGGAAACATTTGATATTGATTATGAGATCGAGGGCGTGAGATATGTACGCCACGAAGTGGCTTGATTGATATAAGGTCGAGAGCCTAGTGATGATGCCATGAGATGGCTTGATATTGCGCTTGGGCCGAAAGAGGCCCCTCCAGGAGTATGCACACCCCCAGTGAGCGCGGGAACCCATTGTGATGTGAGATATAGCCCGAGGGGCTGGTATTGTTCTAAGATATTGCCCGAGGGGCGGATTGTTGATACTGTGCCCGAGGGCCGAACCTTTATTTGTTTATTTTCTTAATTTCCTGTCCTTTACTTGTTTAAATGTTCAAAAAGGTTTTCATGAAGTTTAATTGCGCTAAAGGACTTTCACATATCTTTTACTGATTTTACTACTTCATTATAGTCTGTAAATGTGCTTTACATGATTTCCTGCTTTCAGCCTTTATTTATGGTTATTACTCACTGAGTTGGAGTACTCATTTTACTCCCTGCATCCTGTATGTAGATTCAGGCATTGCAGATCCTGCCAGCAGATTTTGGAGTCCACGAGGTAGCTGCTTGGCATCCGCAGTCCCGTGTTTCTCCCCCGTATTATTTCTATCTCTTTATCAGACAGTTTGTAATAGTTTATAGAATTCTCAGACTTGTATTAGAACTTGTAGATGCTCATGACTAGTGACACTCCGGTATCGGGCTATGTTGGGTTGTTCTTTCGCATATTTATATTGTTGACTTCTTAAACCTTGGGTTATTTTATCATGCTTTAGACTTGAATCTTATTGTTTAATTGCTTAAAATCGAAATGGAAAGTGTCGGCTGGACTTGTCTTTACGAGAGGCGCCACCACGGCCAGGTTTGGGTTTAGGGTCGTGACAACAACCAGTCCTGAACTTCTGGCTACAAGCTCAAAAGTTAACTGGTTAAAGACAGCATGTCCTAAATTTTATGAAACGGACTAATAAACTTTTTTTTGATTGTTTACATGTTGTTGTCGCCTATCTTTATGTTAGTATATGTTCTCGGGTTTTCACTTCTCATCATATACAAGTATTAAGACAATAATTCATAATTCTCTTCAGGAATTCCTCTTATTAAAGCGGAAGCAAGTTGAATAGCACGCCACGCCTTGTGATACCCAATGTCTAGTCTATGCAATTTTTGCATCGAAATTCAAAAATAGCCAGATTTACAACTAGTCGTTCAAAAATAGCCCAGTTTCAAAAGTAATCAAAATTTAGCCACTTTTCATGAAAAGATAAATCTGAGCGAAAACACTGTTCAAAACCCAGAAAATATGCCAATATATTATATTGGAGTTCCAGCATAAGTATGCTTGAACTCCAGCATATTATACTGGAGTTCCAGGATAAGTATGCTGGAACTCCAGCATAATATGATGGAGTTCCAGCATAAGTACACTAGAACTCCAGAATAATATACTGGAGTTCCAGCAAGTATAATTGTCCAGTATAATATACTGGAGTTTGGAGCACCGGTGCTCCAGTCTCCAGTATATTATACTGGAGTCAGCAAAGTATACCGGTTCGGCATAATATGCTGGAGTTCTTACACAGGTGCACCGAACTCCAGTATATTATGTTGGACCGGTCTCTGTTACAGCAAAATAATGGCTATTTTTCATTGCCTTCATAAACGCTGGCTATTTTCGAATGACCAGTCCAAAAACTGGCTATACCGTGCTATTTTTACCAAAAACTGGTGTAGCTTCAAACCTTGGGTCTCGAAGATTGTCGATAATGTAACCACTAATCAATTTTGAAGTTGCATGCCTTTGATCAGCTTTCATAGTGTTAACAGAGTAGTCATGATTTTTCTCAATCTTTACTATCTTGAACAGTGTTGAATCTTTAATTCTGAAAGCACGCACACACCACCCACACCTATCATCATTGCATTTCAATGAATATCTTATTGATCTTGATCTAACAACCTTGAATTCAAAATGTCCTTTAATTGCTATATTCGAAAAATAGTTAATTATAATCTTCTTTTTGTCAAATACTGATCCCACTTTTATTTCATCCAACGAAGTATTTTCTCTTAATATCGTAGTTGGGGATTCTTTTTGTTTTAAATTTGACCTTGGTCTAGTTAGTTGAGTAGAGGTTTTTTCAGCAACTTCTTCGATTACCGGTGCACTCTCTAAGACTTGAATACCCAAAGCTTGTTCGTTGTCAATCTCTATAATTCTTTGTCCTTCTACTTGAATAGAATCAAATGTTTGAAGCACCTCTTCAGTTATTGGTTGAGCTTCAACCATATCTATTTCCATTATCTGTTGGCATTTGTTTTGATTGTCATGTTGAGTTTCTCTGTTGACATGTGTTTGAAGCACCTCTACAGTTATTAGTTGAGCTTCAACCATATCTATTTCCATTATTTGTTGGCATTTGTTTTGATTGTCATGTTGAGTTTCTCTGTTGACATGTTCAAAGTTGCTTGTTGATCCAAAACCTTTTTCCGAAATATCAACAATGATACGACAGCCCTTGAAGAGTGAATGAGTTTTTAGTAACTCTATACATGTGTGAAGATCTAAATCTTTGGATACAAGCATTCCCTTGCTTGTTCCAAGGTTGATATCAAACCATATCACTGCTTCAAACTTGTCTCTATCCAATTCAATAACTTCAAAGATCTGTTTAATGAAATCTTGAAACCGAATTGCCTCAGGTACTAGAACAAGCTTTGTTTGATGATCAAGATACTTATAGTCTTCAGTCCATCTACCATTAAAGGCAATTATAATGCATATTATTTCCATCCTACAAGTCAAGAGAATGGAAAACTCAGGACATATTTTATAGAGCAATCCTTGTATAATTAAGAACAGGTACTGTAAGTTCAAGATCAATTTAAGGACCAAGTATCCTTAACTTTTGAACTTAGAATTCAAATTTCAGGACGAAGTGTCCTTAACGTATGAACTTGTAACGTAAAGTTCAGGACCAAGTGTCTTTAAGTTATGAACTTGGAACTATAAGTAAAGGAACAAGTGTCCTTAACTTTTAAACTTGGAATTCAAAGTTAAGGACCAAGTGTCCTTAAATTTTGAACTTGAAACTTGAAGTTAAGGACTCCCTGTCCTTAACTTTTTAACTTGGAACTCTAAGTTAAGGACCAAGTGTCCTAACTATTCAACATGCAAGTCAAAGTTCAGGACGAAGTGTCCTTAACTATTGAACTTGAAACTTGAAGTTAAGGACTACCTGTCCTTAACTATTGAACATGTAAGTCTAAGTTCAGGACCAAGTGTCCTTAACTTTTGAACTTGAAACTTGAAGTTAAGGACTTCTCGTCCTTAACTTTTTAACTTATAACTCTAAGTTAATGACCAAATGTCCTTAATTATTGAACAAGTCAAAGTTCAGGACCAAGTGTCCTAAACTTTTCAACTTGAAACTCAAACTTCAGAACCAAGTGTCATTAACTTTTTCAAAACAATTTGCAAAATTATGACAGTATGTCCTTAATATACAGAAGAACAGCAAAAAAGTTAAGGACATTGTGTCCTTAACTTTGTCAATTCAATTTGCAAAATGAGGACACTATGTCCTTAATATTATGTGCTCAATTTTTATAGAATTATTACAGGACGCGATGTCGTTAACCTTATCAATCCAGAAATTCAAAAAAAAAATCAAATTTCTACTTACTTTATAAAAATCAATAGAAATCGGAAAAAGTATAACTACGTCGAAATAAAAATCAATAGAAACATATAAAAGTATAACTTACTGTAAATTTATGTCGATTTTTGGACGAGAAAGTTGAATTCTATAGTTTGAAATCGGGAGAGAAGCCTCTACAATTCTATACTTTGAAATTCGACGATCACAGTGAAGTTAGTTACGTGCGCTGCTGCTGATCGTTATTAAAAGCATAGGTATAAGTTATAGCAGAATGGTATTTTCATCCAATCAGGTATAAGTTTATTAAACCAATGGCTAAAACACTGACTATTTGTGCACATCGCCCTTCATTTGTTTTGAACAAATCATATGGGATAAAGGTTCTCAAAATTTAATATCATGTACTTAACGATACTGCCTTAAATGGAGAAAAGAACCAAAATATTTAGAGACTTAGGCACAAACGAGAAGAAGAAAATAAAGACAAAATAATAATGAGGAAAAAGATGTGTCAAATGCTACCAACTATAGTTGAATTTTTTTTTCTCAAACGCCCTCGTTCTTCTTTGGTGATGCACTAACTAAAGAGTACACTATCAATTTTACACTATCAAGTCACCTAAAAGACAATCAACTATTGTATTATTAGGTTTTTCCCTAAGACCGCAAACAACCTGCTCCATATTGTGCAAGCAAATGAACATTGCAGAAAGCGAAAGAACAAGATTAGTGTTGTAACAGTTCAGCCCATTAATGATATTGTCCGCTTTAAATCTAGGCCTGCGCAGCTTTAAAACGTGTCATTAGAGTCTAAGGCCCGTCTATTTATATACGTAGCATCTTTCTCGTGTTTTATCGATGTACAGAAGTTTAGAGGTGAAGAAACCTCCATTCCGGAGATACTCCGTCAGTTTGCTATACTGTTCTTGATTTTCTGAAAATGCAAATCATTATTACCCGTCTCTCTTTGCTGCTTAATTCCAGTTTATACAATTCATTGCACCAGTTATTGTCTATGTCCTTTGTGAATCAAGAAAGCAAAAACTGATATATACTGGAAATAAACAAGAGATAATGGAAAAGGATGCAAAACTTCAGAAAGACGAAAAAAGCAGATTAGGAAGACGCTTAAACGGAAACAGAAGGAACAGAAAATTTTGGAAAGTAGGGCAGCTTAGTTTCCAAAAGAAGATTATGAGTAAAGAAAAAAGGAGAGTCTACAGAGAGAAAAAGCACCGGCTTGATGTTGGAAGGTCAACTTGATTGATTCCTCACCTACAACTGAATTATGTAGAACTTTGTTGCCACATCATACTTTTCTTGAGTCGGGATCTATCGGAAACAACTTCTCTACCCCTCAAGATAGAGGTAAGGTATGCGTATACACTACCCTCCACAGACCTCACTCGTGGGATTATACTAGGTTTGTTGTTGTTGTTACCGCACCATTACCCTTCTTTAACTTGTACAGCCTAGGAAATTATCATGTTTGAATCATAAAAAAACACAAGATAGACTTTAGTAAAACTCATCTTTACCGACATCCTCAAGGCCTTTTAATGAAGCACCACCTTCAAATTGAAGTGGCAAAATACAGTCTCTATTCAGCATACTTCTCATAACCATTTAATTCTTTCTAAATCCAGTTTATTGATAGATTTAAGGATAAGGATATAAACTCAAAGTATGTGATACAAAAAGTAAATAAAAGCATCTATCTCAAGTATTTCATGTAGGACATTTTGTTTTACTCTTCAGTAGTATGGATGATAGGAACGAGGTATTATACTCGGGACCATACACCATTAACAACAACAACAACATACCCAATAATATTTCCTATCATCCTTAACAATAAACCAGTAATCTTGAAGCCTTGGTCTGCTGAGATTAATTTTCATGACGAAATGCTAAAACCATCCCACTATGGGTAATATTTTCTAACTTGCCTCAAAACTGCTTGGGAAAGATCACTTTGAGCAGAATTGCTAGTGGAAATAGGGAGGCATGTATATGCTGATGACTGCACAACAAATTCAGCAAGGATCTCGTATGCCAGAGTGTTGATTGAAATGGACATAACGGACGAGCTGCCTATAAACATCACAGTACAGGACGATCCTGCTGGGAGAGTCTTTGATCAAGAGATTGATTATGATTGGGTGCCATAATCAACATCCGCCACTGCCTACTTGATGAGTCCTACCTCTGTATTTGTTGTTGTTATAGGTTCCCAATTGAACCCATTGCTAACACACTACATCCGCCGCTGATTACTTGATGTAGGACTCATAGAAATGAAATCTGCAGGCAAGCAATAAACAGTCATGTATTTGTAAGATAGATAAAGCTGTAATGATCAAAATTAAGAAACCTCGTTCAACCACCAGCGTTCAAGAATTTGCTTTCCACCTATGAAACCCTTTACCTCCAGAACACAAAAAAGAAAAAGAAAATCTTCTGTCTCCAACTATACACATAACACTATAACTACAACAACAACATATCCAATATAATCCCACTTAGTCGGGTCTGGGGAAGGTAGTATGTACGCAAACCTTACCCCTACCTTTGTGGAGGTAGAACTATACACACAACACTATATGATGAATTATATAAGGTAAATAGAAGCTTCCAAGACTATTAGAAAATCAAGAGTAAATTGAAGTAGACCACAATATCAATTGTAACAATATGGAAATGAAATTGTAACAATATGGAAACAAAATTGAAGTAACAATATGTTACTAGCTCGGAGAACAAGCACTGTGTCCAAATTATATGGCACACACCCCCATTAGGCCACTACAAGCTCAATACAGATGGATCCTTCACAAGTGCAACGCAGGGTGGAGGCATCGGGGGAATTTTCAGAAACGCCAATGGAAACTGTCTTGGCCTTTGCTAAATGCCGATTTGGCTACAATCACACTTATATAGAGCTGCTAGCACATCAACAAGGACTCCTGATCGCATGGGACAAACAACTGCTATCTCTAGAAATAGAAACAGATTCTACCAAAGTCATTCACTTACTTGAACAAGACTACCCCCACTTATCTAAATATTGCTCTTGAATGCAGGTACCAACTGAAGAAACTGGGGAATCCTCAAATCAGACATTGCTTCAGGGAGAGTAACAAGGTAGCCCATGCATTAGCACAACAAGGAAGAAGGAGGGCTCCATCCAACCACTCCACTATTTTGACTCCATCTACTACTATCTTGAAACTTATCCAAGAAGATGCAGAAGGCGTAGGAACTACCAAACTAATCTCTACTAATGTTTGTAACAACCTAGCTACTCTAGGAAATCTGTGTTGTATTATCAGTAACACTAATGCTACTACTAGTACTGTACCTATGGTTAATACCACTAGCAGTATCACTGTAATGCATCCTTAAGTATCAATAATAGCCTCTTTTTTTACCCAAAAAGAGATGGACACTAAAAGTAGTATTAAAATTGTGTGTAGCTTATGTCGTAAAAATTAGTTGGGCTAACCACTTTTTGAACCGGCTAATAGATTGTAGCCATATTTTAAATTGATGTTTTTGCCCCTAATTAAAACACAGAGTACAATTCCAATAATAGGTCCTGGAGTTCGAAGCTTTGGCAAATGGAACGCCGGAATAATGTGCTAGAGTTCAAAATCCACGAATAATTTCTGGTGTTTGAGTTTTCTTAGACCTTCTAAAGGTGAAACTCCAGCGGTGTGTACTGGAGTTCAGGCCCTCTAAAGGTGAAACTCTAGCATATGATACTGGAGTTTTAAGCTTTTTCTTTCAAAGGGACTTTCTAATATTGTTGTTTTCAATCTGTGTTCAAAACTAGAAAACCATAGAAGCAATGAAACGTTAGTCCAATAAACAAAAACAGAAAATCATTTCGAGCCCACAAGTTGTTTGTGTGTCCTTAAGGAATTTAGTCTCTTCACAGTTGGCCAAGATTCTGGATTAATTCATCTCAGGATAGAATAGAATATTATTATGTGATAGCGGCATTACAAATCACACAACTTCGACGAACTCGAAAGGCGGGTCAAATCACATTTGATGCTTATTTTTTGCTTTTGCTTTGAAAAACAATGCAGAAGTGCAGATAATAATGGTAATCCTCTGTATTTATAGCTAATGAATTTGTGGCTCAATAGGTGCAAAGGTACCTGTTCGGAGATGTGTGTCTGTTTGGTGGAAATTTTTAAATTTTTGTTAAGGACCATTTGGGAATTAACCAACTTCTCTGAAGCCGAGCCGAGCGATGACAACTATGGTGCGAGGCTTGCTCTTCTCAATTTTTCAATAGTTAGAAGAAGTGTTTCTATATATAAGCGCAACAATTTTTCTCTTCCTATCCAATGAAGGATAAAGTTCCTTTTTAAAAGGAGCCAATCCAAAATTTTATTTCCCTCTATTTCTCGTTCAAACCTTTATTCATAAAACCCAACAATTGCCACTATAACACAAATAGCTAGTTGGTCTCCACTATATGATTACTCGCCAAAATGTTTATCCTGCTACATGAACTGCACAACTAATGATAAAAGAAGATATCACATATACGTCTCTTATTTAGTAGCTACTATGGTGTGCTGGGCCACCATCTTTTGAGTAAATCTGAGAGGCTGCATCAACTTTTGAAATGGCAAAATTGTTCACAGGAGGCACCTTTCTTGAATGGTCTGTCTTCCCATTTTTAGCTGTTGACGTAGAACCATTTTGGTGTGAATTAAGAGACAACCTTCTGTTGGCTGACCCATTGGCGCTTCCATTTGCTCGTGGACGCACCACATTCTTTGTACCAAGTGGTCGAGCAGGGCTTGGTCTTTCTGGTTCTTTGCTTATCTGCTCATGGAACTTCTTCTGGTTCTTTAAATTGAGTAGAACATTAAAGTCCTAAAACAGCATATGATGCTGGAATTTTACCTTTCAAAGTTTCGAACTCAAGTATACGGTGCTGGATTTTACATATAGGGGAACTCCAGAAATAATTCCTAGATATTGAACTTACAAATGTTCGAAATCCAGTACGGGAGTTCTTTCGTATTTTAGATAGGGGTATTTTTGTCCATACATATACCATTACATTAATAAGTGGCTACTTTGCCTTTACAATTTAAAATATGGCTAAATTCTAATAGCGACCAAAAAAGTGAGTATTTACCAACATCATCCGCTTACGTCGACTCCATGACAAACAAAAGATCACGAACTGCGCCTTTACCTTGTGAAACTATACTTAGTTTGACTTACATGTCTTCTTAACAATTGAAAATGCAAGTAGTGTCACCTTAATTTTGAAAAAGTTGTAGTGAATATTATTGCACTATGAAACATGAATATATCTATCAAAAAAGTCTATCAGTTACATCAAACCAATCAGTACAAAATATATATTTTTCTTACACATACATATTATCTAACTTTACTTAATTGAGGTGTATTTATGACATTAATTTTTAATTGCTAAGATTAAATAACTTAATTTGATATAAACAACTAGTGCGGATATAACTATTGACCTTTTAGAGATTGAGAATGTACACAAGTGACGAGTGTGAACATATTTATGACAAAATCTATCATCAAAGGAAATAAATTATCTTAATAAAAGGTGACAGATGTGAACATATATATGTTATAAAATCTGGGAGTGCAGTCAAACAAGTAAGATTAATAAAAGGTGTGACATATTAATAATAAGGTATGAATATGTGGTAAGTAGATCTTAACATCCCTATAAAGTTGAAGCTCCTTCCCCATTTGAGTAACATCACAAACAGCCTAAAATGGAAAAAATCATAATCCTTTTTTATCTTGGTTTTCTATTTCTTACTCAATCTATGGTTGTATATCCTCCTTGTCTTAATTGCGGTTGTACTGGCAATAGTTGCAAACAACCGGGAGATACAATTCCATATGAGTGGCCCGAGTTGATCGGCGTTGAGATCTTAAAAGCCAAGGCCATAGTTGAACGTACCAATCCTTTTGTTACGGTGTCCCGCTAGCGGATCGTCATTGTTTTCGTACCACTGACATTTGTTGCAATCTTGTATGGCTTTGCCCCGATGCGCATGGCCTTATTAGAGAAAAGCCATATGTTGGATGATAAAGCTCGTTGAGGGCTACTAAATTGGAACCTAAATTGTCACCATCAATTCTTGTTTAAGCTATAAGCAACATGAAATGTGACTTTTCACTCTTTTAATTATGTGAAAGTTTATCTTATAATATAATTAAGTTCCTTGGTCATTTTATTTATCGCTCTTAAAAACAGCTAGTTTTATTTGAAAACGATCTTGATTTGGTTGTATAATTCATTTTTTAAACTCTATTAATAATTATTTACAAACACAATGTTGAAGAACGCACTAAGAACTTTTATTTTATTGGCTACTGCTAAAAAGTAAAAAGTGACAAATAGCAGTCAAAGAATTGACCGGGAACGCAGGGACATGGAGTAGAGACAATAGTTTAATATTAGGAGTACAAACAACAGTACCTTTCCAGGTGTTAAAGAACCATTAGTTATATTAACATTATCGTCTTTGAGACACGGAGAATAGTTTTGAATGTCTTTAGAAGAACCTGTCATGTGTCTATTTTGTACCAGAATCAACAATTCAAGAACTAAGGGTTAAGTAGCAAAAGCAGTACCCGATTGCACATAATTAGATGTGGCGATATTAGCGGAGTCAAGTTTTGCTAGGAGGTGACGGAGAAAGTGAATTTTATCCGAAGACAATATTTCTCCGGGAACCGTCTCCTTGAATGTCTCCTTATTTTCTGCCTAATCAGAATGAAATCTAGAGAAAACTACTCAAAAATAATCTACGTCGCCGGAAACTAAATCTGTCTCGACGGAACCTTAACTTCGGTAAACAGAAAAATTAAAACTGGTAGGGTTAGGCTCGGAATCCAGCGACTCTAACAGAAAGAAAATTCCCAGAAAAACTAACTAGAAGGAGTTTGTGTTTCGGACAACCACCAAGAGAGAGAAAACTCGACCTCTTTGATAAAAACAAAACTCTAGTGCTGCAATGGAGATAACTCACCTCAAAAGGCAGTAATGACTCTGATACCAAGTAGATTTTGAGAAAAATAAAAGGTTTCTTGTATTTCTGTGTATTTCTCACATCCCTAAGCAGAGGTAGTTATACGCTACATCCTATGACTATTTTAGGAAGGGAAATAAATTACAATCAATTGCAATTAATCAAAATAAAATTAAATCTCAATCAGAATCAAATATTTCCTCATAATTAAGACAATCAACATAGAACAGATGCAGTTTCCAGAAGAAGATTACAGTAAAGAAAAAGGAGAGTATACATAGAGAAAACGCACCGGGATGGAGAACGACATGCTAAAACATGATCTTCGAACTCAAGTATACATATGCTTTTATGGTTTTTCCTTCATTCCATCCATCTCCTGTCAACAATATAGAAAGAATATTACAATCAATTACCAACCACTACCGGAGTCAATCTAACTAAAAGGTAGGTAACACACAAAATAAACAAAAAACAATATTAGAATTTGGAATGTCAATTTGCTCAATTCCTCACCTACAATTGAATTATGAAATACTGTAATTTCTAAGAGAACATTTTCTCCACACCATTTCCCCTCTTTAGCTTGTACAACCATCGGAAATTATCCTGTTTGATCACAAGCTAGCCCACAAGTAACATATAAAATATGCAAGATAAAATGAAGTTATACGGGATAAGGTGGAGTAGCCTCTGTGGAGGAAAAGATGCGTGAAGTGAGGTTAAGATGGTATAGACATGTGAAGAGGAGAGTCATTGATGCCTCCGTGAGGAGTTGTGAGAGATTGGCTGTGATGGGCATGAGAAGAGGTAGAGGTAGGCCTAAGAAGTATTGGCGGAGGTGATTAGGCAGGACATGACGAAACTTCAACTTACTAAGGACGTTACCCTATACAGGAGGGTGTGGAAGTCGAGGATTAAGGTAGAAGGTCAAGGGGAAGCTGGGTGTATTCCTTTGTCATCCTAGTGGCAGTAATATTAGTCTTGTAGTCTTTTTTTTTTCTTTTTTTTCCTGTTCGTAGAGCTATATTCCTAACTGTTATTTCTTTCGCAAGAGTTTGAACATTCAGATGATGAAGTTTACAGTATTGTTAAGCTTACAGATAGGGAGCATTTCATAAAGAAATATACTCTTGTTCCACATTCAGATACCTTCGCCGTATGTGATCGTTGTTCACAAACATCATAACATATTTAAGTTGTAGATTTCCGATAATTTGCATATTTAAGTCTTTTTTCAAGACTTAATTTTTTTATATTTGTTAGGACCATGACTTCAATACTATTCAAGGTGTAGATGAAGAGAAGGAATGTGAGATAAATACTTTGCTAACTTTTAATTTGTCCTTTACAATGATACTTAATTTACT